>NW_005353539.1:424846-448489 GCF_000412655.1 Myotis brandtii | reverse complement strand
CTCAGTCCTGATTGGCTGGACCCCAGCAGCAAGCTAACCTACCAGTCAGAGTGTCTGCCCCCTGGTGGTCAGTGCACATCATATGGAGTGGTTGAGCGGCCTTAGCATATCATTAGCATATTATGCTTTGATTGGTTGAACAGACAACCGATGACTGGACACTTAGCATATTAGGCTTTTATTATATAGGATGAATTTGATTGGATGATCCTAAATTTCAAGGTCAGTTTCTTACCTATGGTTCTTTCAACAAAAAATGCCTAGGACTCAAAGGTTATCATGTGAATAAGTAGAGAGATATTTAACCTTAATATGTTCTATAGGCTCCTCGCTGCACCCCAGTGTCCTTAGCACCAGGAGGTTCTCTACTATTATTATTTCAAAGTCCACATCCTCCCTCAGACAACAGCCTTTCACATTAGGGTATTTCCTTTCTGCTTGATGTCCCCCTCATCACATCTGTGACCTTAGGAGCCTGACAGGTAGGTCACTTGGAAGTCCCACGCCCCAGTAGCCACTGCCACTGAGTCTCTGTGCCTTCTCTGCAATGCAATGCCTGTCTAATAACGGCAATGGCTTCTGGTATCGGTATGTTCTGTGAATAAGACCTAAAATCCTCCACCTCTTTCCATTCTTTTCTCTTCTGCTACAGGTTGCCTGACACTGGGGGAAAAAATTGTCACAAAAATGAGAGATAATGTAAGTAAATTATATCTAATAATTATAGGCCTTTGATGAATTTGTATGTTGTTTAATAGTCTTATTGGATTTCCAACAGTGCACCTCACTGCATGCTTCTCAAACAGTCATCCTTGATTTAATTTTATTTTTGTGTGTATATTTGGAAGATTTGCATTTTTATGCATTTTTTCTTGATTTGAAAAAATTCTTGTGATATTCACCATATTTTATCTCTTTCCTTTATCTAGATATTTTAATATCTATAATCTTTCCCCCGCAGGCACCACTAGCTCCACCCAAACAAAACCGCCATTCTGTCCTGACTGGGTGTCCTCTGCTATTGGCAACACCCCACCACAGTCACTAGGCCCAAGAGGAAACTTTCACTTTGTCTTTAATAGCCAATGAAATGCCATCTCTCTGTGATGTCCTTCCCGGTGCCTACAGCCATACCTGTACATGCTTTTGTGTTCCAGTAATACGCTCCTCATATTTCAATTATTGCATTCAATGTCCTTGTCCATATATGATAAATTTTAAAAATATACAGAAGCATGAAATCTGAGTAGGCCGTGAAAGTCATGCATTCAGACGGAGGGGGTATGTTTCCAGATTTACGGCTGGCGAGTCTTCTTGCATAGCAATTAGTGTCTAAGCTAATGGCTTTCGGACTTTACCAGCATGCTGAATCCCTGCTCAGGTGCTCATAAATACATATGGGAGAAATTGAACACATTCAATTTGCTTTAAATATCCATGTTTCTATGCAAGAGTTCTAAATGGAGACGATTAGCTCAATACTTTTCAGCCTCTCTGATGGATGACCGAGTGGGCAGGCACTGTGCTTATGGCTCAAACGTCCTCCTTTGGGTGACCTGGCATCAGCCACTGTTGTTGACAAATCACAAGTCGCCTATGACCTGACAGGAAGTGGACACCACCTGCAGAGGATGTCGTAGCCGCGGGGAAGGACTTACTTCACAGAAAGTCTTACTCCACCTTTGGTGCGTGACTGCCAACAGCTCTCGGCCTGACCCCAGCCTGCTCCCCCTCTGCCTTACATTGGAGGAGCAGCTCTAAACAAAGTCAGAATGCTCTTTCTACTGACACCAGGGGGATGTCCAAGCCACGGTGCCCCACCCTGAATGCACACAAAACGCCTCAGCCTCACCCCACCTCCTAACCAAGACAGAACCCCAAACCAGGCTCCTCTTCCTGCTCATTCAGTCCATCCGAGGACAGCCTTTCCGTGTGTGTGTGTGTGTGTGTGTGTGTGTGTGTGTGTGTGTGTAGTCATCCACCTCAATAGCCAAACCACATTTTGGGTCGGAGTTCACTCTGTTTTTGTGGAAGAGTTAAACCATTATAAATAATTTAAACTATTAGATCATGTCAGTTAAACAAGACATGATTAGCATAATGTTTTGACACTTAGTTGCATGCTAGATATTTTGGAAAACATTGAGAACAGCATGCAGTTGTGAGAAACCATTTTGGACAAAAATGTAAATAAAACTAACTTAAGTGAAAAGTAGAATTTATTGGAACGGCAGTAAATGGTTCCATAAATTGAAAGAACACTTAACCAGGGCCACGGAGATGTTAGCAATGTGTTTGCAGCGTCGGGCTCCAGATCTCAGACTCCTGCAGGTAGCAGTGCCTTTCGCACTTGGTTTACTCAGAATCTCTCGTTTGCTATTCTGACGTGACAGTCTAGGTTCTTCAGACTCCAGTGGATCCTTCAGGTCCTTAGAAATAGGATCAGGGCGTTCAGTGTCACCACCACACTTCAGACTGCTGTGAATCTCCATGTGGATCGGATGCATTCTCTCCTTCCACAAAGTGAAGAATGAAGTCACTGGCAGATGCAGGCTCACAACGAGAGAGAGAGAGAGAGAGAGAGAGAGAGAGGGAGAGAGAGAGAGAGAGAGAGACTTATTTCGGTGTTGCACTGATAGACACCTGAGGAGAGGGTCTAATTAATGGAATTCATCTTCATCAGTTCACAGGCTCACCCCTGGACCAATCACTGCATCAGGAACGGGGCACCCGGGGTGGCCCATCTGTGTGGGCTGTGCTCTTCGGTAGCCAGGGACGCTGTGCCTCCATCCACCATGTCCAAGCCGGAGCAGAGGGACAATCTCAGAGGCCGGGGCATTTGCATACCTGTGAGCACCGGATGCATCACTTAGGGACACGCTACCACTGGTTAGTGTACCGCTCTCATAAGCAACTGATTAGTCTCCTAAAACACAATAGACAGTATTCTTCTCCTATTAAAATAAGGAAACCGAGATTCAGAGAGATTTAAAGAACTTCTCCTTCATGGCTAATAACTAGTGGAGCAAACATGTATTTCCAGGCTTTATGATTCTAAGATTATAATGATCCTGATATACGGGTCCTTTTAGAGATCAATCATCCATCCCCGAATGGAGAAAGCTCCTTTTGTAGCTAATGTCTGAGGCAAATCACGTGGCTAGAATGAGAATGTATTCATCTGCAATTCCAACACAGAATCACAGCCTGGCAGATAAAAAAAGTAATAAACTTGATTCTTCATCTACGCCTTTCCTGCTTGTCACTGAGTTCTGATCTACAATGTATTCATTAAAGAAACATCTTAGGAGGCACATGTGCTAAAAGAAGTATACTCTCATAATGCATTTACTTTGAAAGGAGATCAAATGATCATTTAATTCATTGAGTTTGACCTACAGAGAAGATGCGTGGGCCTACACAAAACCGCTGACATAACCTAATTTTCTAGGATGAGGTAAAAAGTAGGATATGAGAAAGCATTGCTCTGGCATTTAGAAATACTAAAAATGCAAGGAATCATTTTCAGCCAATCTTAAAAGTGAAGCATTGCGTGTATGTGTGTGTCTCTGTAGTTGTTGCAGCGAAAGACAAAAGCGGGTGAATGCTAACTTAATCAAAATAGAAGCCATTACAAAAGACAATAAGAATAACTTTTCATTTTTTTGTTCTATCTCTTTTTTAAAGTTATCAATTCTCTTTTCTCATAAAGAAATGTTAAGGACCTTTTAATTTCCATGACACTCATTCTTGATGTTTTCTCTTAATTAGTATTCTAGTAAGTCAGAATGCACCATGCATAACCCATCGCAATCAGCTGCCTCCTACACACCCCCACTGGAGGATGTGCCTGCAACCAAGGTACATGCCCTTGACTGGAATTGAACCTGGGACCCTCCAGTCCACTGGCTGATGCTCTATCCACTGAGCCAAACTGGTTAGGGCTGAAATCATATGATTTTAAAAAAATTTTTTAACATGTTGATTACATCAATTGACCTTACAATGTTTAGGCAACATTATAGTTTTGAAATAAATCTGAGTGTGGTGGACATTTTCCTGGGGTTACCACCCCATTGTCTGACAATGTGTTTGGGGCTAAGGCCAATGACCAGCACATAGCTTGTGTTTTATATTTTTGATTGAATTTAATGGGGTTACATTGGTTAATAAAATTATATAGGTTTGAGATGCACATTTCTAGAAGACATCACCTGTTCATTGTCTTGTGTGTTCACCACCCCACCTAGCTTATTTTAAGTCAGTCAATTTAAGGAAAGATGTGTAGCTCGCTTTGCTACTAATGTGGCAGGCAATTCCTTTGGTTAAACGGTCCCCTTTACATTTGTCTCATATTCTTCGGATAAAGCATCAGGGGCTAAATCAACCTGTTTTTGTTATAAACCAGCCAGGATAGCGAGAGGAGGTGCAAAGGCTCAGGTCGGGTGACACCTATTTTTATCAGCACTTTGTCCATCCTCACGCGCCTTTCAGAAGCTCTGATGTTTCTCGAGGACACGAGCACCCCAGTGTTTAGCTATTGCTACAGATGTCCATAAAGGAGGGTCAGACCAACATTATCTCATTGTGACACCAGAGAAAAGCAGGAGCAAATTTTATTCAGTGTTCCTCCTGCCTAATCTCCCAGCTCAGCATCAAGCTGCCTTTTGCTTCACTTTTTTCATTCCCAAGATCAAAAACATTGCTCAGCTCTCAAACATGTCCCCTGGTTTCTAGAATTTGTTTTCTCTCTGAGTTTCTCTGGTTTCTTTGCTGTGGGTTTGGGGCATCACAGCATGTCTTCTTGGTAGGAACCACAGCTCTAGGGTGCCTTTGGCTCATAGACGTGGTCAGGGTAATAAGAAAAGGCTTTGTAAAAGTTGAACTTGAAATCTATAAATGGAGATACATTCTTCACACACTCACTATTGTATCTTGCTCAGCCTTGTTCACTTACCTATGGTACCCTCCCCCTGGCTTTTGAAGGGCTGGGAGTCTGATCTGGGGTAGAATGTAGGGTAGATTAGTGAATGGAGAGATAAAACTGTCAAAAGCTGAACAAATAAAAATGTGAAGGAAACGAATGATAGACTAAGGGGGTGTAATGTCTTATTTACTCACTGGAAGAAATGGGGTGACTGAGGAAGGGTACGAGGGTGATGTGGCCTGTATTTCAGATGGGTCATTCCAAGGTCAGTGCCAAGGATGGGTTTGCAGGGGGAACCTGCCAGCATTGAGGGTGTTTGTAACGCCATTGCTCTATGCCAGAGAGGAGATTATGTGTAAACTAGAAACCTAAGACCCGTAAATGAAAAAGCAGAAGAATGAGCAGGACTGAATGACACATACCTGAGGAATGGAATGAAGGCTCCAGGCCTTGGCATATTGTGGGCTTGTGTGTCGGGTACCACTGCCTGTTTATTGAGAGAGTCAATGTAGATTAAGTTCACTGGGCACAGAAATAGTCCAGGCAACCAATGAAATTACTTGAACCTGAAGCAGTACGTGAAATGCAAATAGAGGGATGGATTCAAGGTCATATGTCAACAGGTGGGAGATGGTCAGATCTATACACCAATGTACGCCTCACACCTGGGCTCCTGGGTGAACTGTGAGGTCAGTAACTAAACTCATCAATAAAGAAGAAGATTGGGTGGTCTCTGCAGCCACAGGAAGGGGCTTCTCTGAGGCGTGTATCTGAATGTCAGCTTAGTGCCACCTGCCCTCTCAACCCACCAGGGAGGACACGGGGTCCCCAGGCCGCTCCTGGCTGAGGACTGATGAGAGATGGGTGCAGGGACTGTGCAGACCTGTCCCCAGGGAGCAAGACTCTGCTAATGATTACCGTTGGCTTGAGAGTTCTTCATCGGCCTGGCAGAACCGACCCGTGCTTAGACCCATCTGGACTCTGCCTTTAAATCCCCTCCCACAGCGCCCTTCACTGGTGCCAAATGCCAGTGAAAGAACATTGCATCCTTTCCCCTTTGTCCTTCACAAGGACTTCTCCCAGTCACGCTCTTCCAGCTTGAACCTGTGTGGTGCCTGTGAGCTGAGGACCCAACCAAACACAGTGGGTGAAGGAAAGGGGGATACTAGCTCAGGAATGGGGTCACACTGGGACCTGGGACTACAACATCAACAGGCTGCTGGAAACCTCTAACTGAGGTCCAGTGTCACTTGGCGTACAATTTATGTCTATGTAGGTAGGATGACACCTTCCCTGTGTATAATTGCATGGATTAGATGCAGATCTGTGTTTCTAAAAGAAATATAAACTTGAAAATGCTGTGTACTTAGTGTTACTGATTTTTCTACATCAAACTAGCTATCGCCACTGAGACTGGGCACATACAAAAGGCAGACTTTTAGAGAGAGGTTATTAATTCAGATTAAAGAATATGAGGCTGCATGTTTCATTGCTGTAGACAGCAGACCGGTTCTCGGTTATAAGCGTGTTTGCAGCATATGTATGCTTCAGGGAGTAGCTAGGGGAAAAATGTTCTTTTTGTTACTTTGAGAATTCCTCCAGTTTCCCTGCTGCGTTGAATTTATTAAGTAAATTGCAAACATATTCATTTTTGTTTTAATACTTAAGCTGAGTAATAATGACACTTCTCACATGAATGGAAGCCTTGTTTTCTGTCAGCTACGGCACTGAGTGTTAATGGCCACCACGTTTTCCTCTGTTTCCTCACTCGGGGAGAGGAGAGTGATGCTCTATTTCCTTCCGATGGTGGTAATGAGTGATGTCGGCGAACCTTGACTGGCTCATCTTCTGCTGAGATGGCCCTTCCCGACCCCCTTATGTTCTGTTGGGAGTGGGACTAGTTCTGGCCGAAGAAATATGAGGGGACGCGGCTGCCTCGGACCCAGCCCGGTCATCTAATACCCATGGAGGGGTCTTCAGTGCCTCCTTCTGCCTCACTAACAAGCAACTGTCCACACGAGGACCGGCTGGGCAGCCGGCTTCCAGGGTGAGGAAATGGGAAACAGAGTCCCCGTGGGCCCAGATGGACATAAAGTGAGGAACAAGCCTTCGTGGACATAAATCATGAAGATGAAATTATTTTTGTTGCTGCTGCCATGCCATCACCTCGCCGCCTCGGACTCACACGGGAACCACTCCGAGGGAATGTTGCTGCAGACAGAACCACGGGCCCGGGCGGCGTTGTCTTAGAGGCACCCGGGCAGGCAGGGGGCCAAGGACGCTGCCCACTGATGCTGGGCTGCAGGGAGACAGGCTTTTGGTGGAACTGTCACCTGCAATCATGTGAAGTTTGTATAAGGATCTACTGTCTTTGGACTTGCGACTAGTAACATGCAAACCTGGAACGGCGTTAAAGCAACAGCTCGGTTGAAAGGGTTAGGAGCGTGCCTTCAGGATACAGGAGTGGGCATAGTTTTCAATAATAGATGACAAAAGGGCTAACTATAAAGTAAACCTTGATAAATTTAGGGTTGTAGCTAGGTTTAAAACTTTGACTATAAAGAACATAATTCCTGGGAAATGAGAAGTGATTGTCAATGTAGCAGAAGATGTCTTTCAGGCCTGTGACTCCTGCCAGGTCTATTGTAGCTTTCTTCTGGGCTCCTAGCGTGGGAAGGTTGTATGCTTTTGCTCACTGTCTTGCTCATCCTCTCGTCCAATGCCACAGAAGCTCCAGAGGACATGGACTGACCACATCTGTCTTCTTTCCCGTCGCACATTCTCGAAGCACGCAGGGCCCGCACACAGTAAGCGCTCCAGGAAAACACGTGGAATAGATTCATAAGTGCTAAGTTTGCAACTCTCTTGTTTTAACGAGCGCCATGCATCTGCAATCGTAAGCTAAAGCAGTGTGGTAAACAATTATGCTTTGCTTAAGGAAAACGAGTTATGCTATTCAGACTTGAAGATTACAAAGTCAACTTCTGTTTCCTAGTACAAAGAAAAATGGCCTCATCTTTCTATCCTTCTATCAAAAATTTTAAATAAACATATTACTTGCCTTGTTTTTTCTTGTCCAATATTAAATTCTTATACACTGAATTCTAAGTCGATTTCTGCACATTCTTACATAGGACACTTCTCAAGTAATTAGGATTCTAAACTGATGGGTTAGTTTTACATTTTTAGATGGAAAACAAAACCCCCCAAAAATAACCAAAAAAAATTTATGAGGCACAAAGAAACACACAAATTAAAAAAATGTAAGAATAGGTGTTCAGCATGAAAAATATGGAATTGTATAAAGAACAAGTGAGAATAGAGGGCACTTAACAAGCTGACCCCCTTCCCTGGGAGAAGACACAGAAAGAGAAAATCTAGTTTGTTTGCTGTATCATAATTCTGTTCATTCTTTGCCTTCTGCCTCTGTTTGCAAACACAGACACATCCATAAAGTACATGATTTAACACAGCCACTTTATCTCCTAAAATGCAAGCATAAGGAAAGTGCAATAAACATTTCGTGAATTATGTGTGAATATATAAAAGGATAGCTTGTAAGCACCTCTGCTTTTGTAGGCATGATATACATATTTTTCATTACACAAACTCTAAAGACCTATGTCTAGCCTCCATTATTGCCACAAGATGAATGAGAATTAAATCTTGGGATGTTCAAACAGTTGGTTTATAAAAATAAAAATTGTCTAGAATCAACCAAGATGGTGACATGGAAGTCTTCTGAGCTCCCTCCTCCACAGACACACCAAATGGACACATGGAATAATTCTCTATGAAAGAGACCCAGAAACCAGCAGAGCAACCTCTACACATTGGGGGAGTGAGGAAACACCCACATCACAATGGGCAGGAAATACCCACATCCAATGGGTAGCAAACACCCACATCACAATGGGCAGGAAATACCCACATCCAATGGGCGGGAAACACCCACAGCCAATGGGCAGGAAACACCCACATCCAATGGGCAGGAAACCCCCACATCCAATGGGTAGGAAACACCCACATCCAATGGGCAGGAAACCCCCACATCCAATGGGTAGGAAACACCCACATCCAATGGGCAGGAAACCCCCACATCCAATGGGTAGGAAACACCCACATCCAATGGGCAGGAAACCCCCACATCCAATGGGTAGGAAACACCCACATCCAATGGGCAGGAAACCCCCACATCCAATGGGTAGGAAACACCCACATCCAATGGGCAGGAAACCCCCACATCCAATGGGTAGGAAACACCCACATCCAATGGGCAGGAAACCCCCACATCCAATGGGTAGGAAACACCCACATCCAATGGGCAGGAAACCCCCACATCCAATGGGTAGGAAACACCCACATCCAATGGGCAGGAAACCCCCACATCCAATGGGTAGGAAACACCCACATCCAATGGGCAGGAAACCCCCACATCCAATGGGTAGGAAACACCCACATCCAATGGGCAGGAAACCCCCACATCCAATGGGTAGGAAACACCCACATCCAATGGGCAGGAAACCCCCACATCCAATGGGTAGGAAACACCCACATCCAATGGGCAGGAAACCCCCACATCCAATGGGTAGGAAACACCCACATCCAATGGGCAGGAAACCCCCACATCCAATGGGTAGGAAACACCCACATCCAATGGGCAGGAAACCCCCACATCCAATGGGTAGGAAACACCCACATCCAATGGGCAGGAAACCCCCACATCCAATGGGTAGGAAACACCCACATCCAATGGGCAGGAAACCCCCACATCCAATGGGTAGGAAACACCCACATCACAAGGGGCAGGAAACACCCACATCACAGTGGGTTTACCGCATACTTTAGAAACTGCTGCCTGGTGACAGGCTTCTAATTTAAGCCGGCCTCTAGAGGTTCGTGTGATCTTCCTAGAGACCAGGGAAGGCAGCCGATAATTCTCCCACGTTCTCCCTCCAGTCTGTTGCAAGTCGTCAGTATCTCCCTGGAAGAAGCTGGTACATATATATGTAAATATATATGCAACATCCAGACAAAGTCAGATACTGCATGGTATCAGATATATGGAAATAAAAAACAAAGTTAAACTGATGGAAACAGCGTAAAACTGTGGTAGCCAGGGGCTGAGGGATGGGGGAAATAAGGAGAGGTGAGTAAAAAGGTGTGGACTTTAAGTTATGTTGTAAATAAGGCCTGAGGACCTAACATATCACATGGTAGCTGTAGCTGATAACACTGGATTGTATAATAAAAATGTCCTAAGGTACTAGAACTTACATGTTCTACAAGTAAAAGGTAAATATGTGAGGTGATGGATTTGTTAATTAACTCGAAGTGAGGCCTCTCTATACAATGTCTAGCTATCACACATTATCACGTTGTGCATTTTAAATATCTTAAAATTTTATTTATCGATTGGACCTCAGTAAAGCTGATAAAAAACCAAAAACAAATTAGCCGACTCATGTGCCTCTCCCTCCGATGGGAACCCTTTATTCCACAGTTGTCCTCTTTCCTTCACCGTCTTAGCGCTTGATGATTTCTCAGGAAGCTTTGCAAAAAAGTATGTGAACAAGTTCCACACTGCAAAAACGATAATTAATAGGTTGGAAATGGTGTTTTTGAAGCTGAATGTTTTAAATGCACCACAGGGGATTTTAATGGACAGCCAGAGTTGAAAATCATTATTGTAATAAAAGAACCTAATCAGCGTCTTGGGTGTCATCACAAGAGAGTAAGCGTTTAATATACTTTCATCTCATGGAATAAGGATGAGACTGCCTGAGTGATACATAAACACTTAGCACCTTCCTCCCTGGTTCCGCTCTCCTGCCTGGTGATGGAGGAAGATGAGATTCGATGTCTACTATGAACTGCAAGTCTGTGCTGCTGTCCCCAAGTCAACGTGCTGAAACCCTAACCCCAGGAGAAGGTTATTCGTTGAGGACGTGGGAGGTAAGTAGATCCTAGGACGGAATGAACGTATTTTACATATGAGGGCATGCATTTGGGGGCCAAGCGAGAACTGTAATGGCCTATACGTTTGTGTCCCCACAAACTTCATATGATGAAATCCTAACCCAATGGAATAATACTAGGAGGCGGGGCCTGTGGAAGTAAGTAGTCTCAAAGGTGGGGCCCTCAGGAGGGGATGCATGTTCTGACAGGAAGAGACATCTGCATAACAAGTTTAAGGAATAGCGAGATCAAGGAGTAGCATTAGGAGACAAATTCAGAAAACTGAGACCGAGGCAGGTCATGCTGCAGCCGGACAGTCACAGGGTGGATTGTGGGACTTCCCTGTGTGAGAGGGTCCACCTTCAAAGTGACCTGAGCAGTCCAGAGTCACAAAAGGCTATAGCGTTAAAAGACCTCTATGGCCACTGTGTTGAAAGTAAATGCTGCTGGGGTCCAGCCCCAGCAGGTCCAGGGATTCCCCAAAGGTGTGGCTGGAGTCGGTGAAGAAGGAAGGACACGGAGGCAGCGTTCAGTTGATCAGCAGCCTAGCTAGGATCTCTAGCCAGGATCTCCAGCCAAGTTCTGGTCGGGATCTCCAGCAAAGTTCTGGCTCTATGTTCTCTTGCCAAGTTCTGTAGTCAGGTTCTGTTCAGGTTCTCCAGCCAGGTTCTGTGTCCATGTTCTCTCGCTAGGTTCTCCAGCCAGGTTCTAGCCCGGATCTCCAGTCAGGTTCTCTTGCCATGTTTTCTTGCTAGGTTCTGTCTCTAGGTTCTGTCTCTAGGTTCCGTCTCTAGGTTCCGTCTCTAGGTTCTTCAGCCAGGTTCTCTCTCTCGGTTCTGTTTCTAGGTTCTGTGTAGGATCTCCAGCCAAGTCCTGTCTGTAGGTTCTGTCTTCTGTTGTCTTGTTACATCTGTATTTATACCAGTTGATTTTAATCCTATAAACTTCTACTTACTCTCATATTCTAACCATTTACTTCAGTATATCTCCTATGGCATAGTTTAAAGCCATTTCGTCTATTGGTTATGCTTATATGCATGCATACAAGTCCTTTGGTTGATCTCTTACCCCCCTCCCCTGCCTTCCCATTGAAGTTTGACAGTCTGTTCTAATTCTACCCCTAAGCTTCTCTATCCCTTTAATGAGCAGTTATGATACAATGGAAGAAGCATGGGACTGTTCAACTCAGTCAGAAAAGAACAGAATTATCGGCCACTCCACCTCACCTCACCAGGCAAGCAGTCAAATGCTGTTCTTGCCTTTCGGTAACCACGTCTTGCTGTTGACCAGCACCTGGCTTACACTCAGCATGGTGTTCAGAATAGAGAGTGGAACTTATTCATGGTGTGTAATATTTTATCTTGTGTGTCAGAGTCAGGGCATGTGCTACTTGTCTTTAGAGGCCTTGACAACACATTTGACGCATTTTTTATCCTTACCTTACGTCTATCGATTTGCAGTCCTTCACTAGCGTTGCTCTCTAATACATTCTATCATTTATCTTTTCTCTTTGAGTCTTTTACTTGTTAAATTGTGATCCTTTCTCCTGTACAAATGCCTGTATAAAAATAATGATGCAGTTCAGTAGCAGGTCCCAGAGCTGTTTCTCTCCTAATCAGTATATATTTAGCTCCCGGCAATGAGACCTCAGTCGGAGCCTGCCTGAGTGTTTAGCTGTGAGTGGTGCTTTGCGGGAACCAGATTAAGTCACTAAATCTTGACGGCGGCGCTAAAGGCCCTCTGCTCACCACGCTGTTCCAGGTGAGTGCAAACATACACAGAGACCGAGGATGAGAGCAGCACTCCACAGCGAACTGTCATTTGAAACCTAGCAGGTGTAGAAAGCTGGGAAATGGGTTAGAAGTAAACAATGAGATTACAATGTCAAATTAAGAACAGCCATAAAAATGGGAAAGTGAACATTTCTCATATTAAATGGCACAGGATTAGGAAGTAGGCCTGTAGTATGTTATTTGGAGAGAAAAAAGATAAAACTGTTGGCTATGTGCGTGTGTGTGTTTAACGCACACAGCTTTCCAAGTCTGTTTACTACACCTGATGGCTAGCCATTAATGTGTGACCTCGGGCCCGTGAACTGGTCGGAAGGAGCCCATGAAATCGAGCTTGCGGTCACCATATTCATGTATTTGTGGATGTTCCTGTTGCTGGACCATATATATTTTATGAGCTGGGAAATGGCTGGTTTACAACTATTGCCCCACTGACATTTTTAAAAGCATCTCATTTTACTCTCAAATTTACATCTTAACAAGTTTAAAATAATAGAAATCCTCCATTTGTTTTCAGAAAATCATAAAATTAAACTGGAAAACAACAGGAAGAGGGCCAGAAAACCTCAGAAGACTTGGAGATTGATCAACACACTTCTAAAGAACAAGCGGACCAAAGGACACGTCTCGAGAGAAATTAAAAATACTTTAAACTCAATGAAAACCCAGCTTCTCTGAGTGTGGGGGACACGATGAAAGCAGTGCTGAGAGGGGGTTTATGGCATTAAATGCATATGTCAGAGAAGCTTGTGTGGAAGAGGAAATTCCTTGCAAAGCCCTGAGATGTTGATATTTTGTGTGGCTCCACCTGGTCAGACTCCCCTGTGAGCCACTTTAATTGGCCAGGTCTCCATCAATCCATCAGGCTGGTGTTGAGCGTGATGTGTGATGCATCATCAGAACCAAAATGATTTTCCGGGCGTAACAGTCAGGCATTCCCCCAGCAGCAGGGCCCATCCCACAGAAGCTGGGAGGTTCCAGCATCCAGCACTGCACTCCGGCTCCCGTGTTTTTCGCATGTGCTGTGAGGCACCGCCCCGAGCAGTGTGGCCACGGCATGGCAAGGTCAGTCCTCCCACCCAGCCGAGGTCCTACTCCAACAGCCAGCACGCAAGCGAACGTGCCCATCACCGAGACCACGCACAGGCACTCGCTCCTCTCTGAGGTTTGGATATTGCCTACAACTAACCAGATAAAGGCATTGGCCGCTTTAATGAAATAAAAATAGGAACCACATACAATAGGCAGCTACTCCCTCCATCCCATTTGGCGGGCAGTGGGCTTAGAGCAGATGGGAGGGACAAGGAGCCGTGTAGCCTGAGGACACCGGAGCCCAGGACCCGGGGAGGAGCGCCTCTTCTTTGGAGCTACAAGAAAGAAGTCTACCCCCCGGCGAGTGGGGCAGGTGGGTAAGTACGATGTTGATGAAGGTGATTTCTTGCAGGTTCCATTTCCTTGGCTTCTAGGCTGGGGCACGGGAGGAAGCAGGTGGATCTCATGATGCCCACGGCTTACAGGAGAAACTGAGGCGCTGAGTGGTTCAGGTTCTGGACAGAGTAAATCCTGTCCCACGTACAAAAGCAGGCCTGTTGGCCCCTGTTCCTGGCACTGGGCCATGTTTGGGTTCAGATGTCTATGCAGGCGATGAGACTCAGGTAGAATTGCTTCCCCCCCACTCTCTCCGCGCCCCCAGCTGGAGGGAACAGGGAGGCAAGAGGTTCCTCCTGCTTCTTCAGTTCCACTGGACAGGAATTCTCGGGTCCTGCGTGGCTCAGGACTTCCACAGTCACCACCGTTGGAGGAGCTAAAACAAACAAAACTGTCCCCGTTGGGAAGGAAAACTTGCATAGCGACAAGTTACTTTCTACAAGCCCTTTCGAGCAACAGCCTCATTCCAGAAATGAATGCCCGGCGTCTGTCTGTGTCACAGTGGTGTCCTGTGATTTTTCTAGGCTTATTTTAGACATTCCCTCTTCAAAATCTCATTTTCCATTTCCACGAGCAAAGATTAATTTGAATTTTAATAGCTGCAGCTGGTTATTTTTAAGATTCGAGATGTGCTTCAAGAGCAAGGGCCTTAGAATCCCTGCCGCTTACTTATCAAGAGCAGCTCCCGTCCTGTTACTTCGGGGACAGGGATTATTCCTGGCGCCCGGGAGTATCACCCAGCTCCATGGCATAAGCTGCTATCCTCAACGGATACTGTATTTTTTATTTCTGAATTATTTGCTATAGAAAAAGTGACATTGACATAATACAAGGTAATCATTTTATGATAAATATAAAATATAACAAATACATTATATTTTGTCATTTATCAACACATTTATAAATATGGATTGCATTTGATATTTTAATAGATTTGAAAGTTCCAATACACATTTACTTTGTGCATTTCTTTTTTACTTTTGAAATATAGGTCTAACAGTTTTTTGTGGCATGTTTAGCACAGAAACCGACGGCGGCTTTTCCTGTGCCTGTGTGTGATGAAGGGCTTGTCACTGACGTGAGTACTAGAAGCTTAGGAAACAGGCAATTCTTTTATTTATTTTAGTTATAGTTTTAAATTTTTATTACTTATTTTGTATTTTCCCGTCACCATTTACCTCCCATACCCTTTTCCACCCTTGTCCACCCCTCTGCAATCATCACCCTGTTGTCTGTGTCCAGTTGATTTTTATGAGAAACTAGTTGAACTTGAATCTCCTAGTTATGTTTTAGTTGAGTTACCTTTACAACAGAATATGGGTACAAGGGACTTGAGACTTTTATGTAATACCTCATGTTCTATGGTCAACACTTTGAAACAAAAGTTGAAAACATAAAAACCTATTCAAGTTGGACTGTATATTCATCACAATTATATTTATTAGACAGGTATATTAAAAATACTATAAAAATCTGTAAGTCTAATTGTGGCAATTCAATCTTACCAAATTCTTAGAAAACAATTTTTGCATTAGTCAAAAGAAAGGTAAACTAACTATGTAAATAACATTAATAATTCACATAATAATTTTTCTAATTACAGTCCTAATAATTTGTTTTATTTAGTTAGTTCATCCAAGATTTGTTATGATAATTTTTAAAAAATCATTTGAACTTTTGGAAAACTTTCTGGTTTAACTAAGCAGTTTGGAAAAATATAATGTAACATGAACATCTTTAAATTATATTACTAATATATTTTATTTTAGCTGTTATTTGACATGTAAATTCTTGCCCTAATATGTAATATTGTGCTATTCTTTTCAACAACTGTGGAACTTTGTGAGATGTTGACAACTGCATAGCTTGCATGACAGAAGGTTCTGCAGCTAGAGCCACCCCTCGGGACACCCCACCAGGCCCCACAGGGCTTCCCCACTGGCTGCTGCCTGGCTGCTGACCACCCTCTGACATCATCACAACACCCACAGTTCACTGCCCAGGCAGGTGGAAGCACAGGTGACTTAGATGAATTATCAGAAATCCTCAGAATTAGCATCAGGCTAGCCCGATGGATGTAAACAACAAAGATTATTTAAGTGCATTTTTTCCAAAATATACTATTCAATAGACATAGTGGAAAAACCTAAGTTCAGAAGGTGACTTTCTGAATTGGGAGCTGATGATGTTTGCACCTGGCCCTAATGTGTGTTTGTGCCCATTACCCTCTGAGGAGGCCACCTCGTCAGCGAGAGGAAGAAACCAGTGTTTACAAGGTCATGAGCAAGGCGTGCAGGCACACAGATGCCGCCTGGACATACATGACATGTTAAGGGCAGGCTATGAGAGTCCAGTCAATCCTGAGGAGCTAACGAAGAATGCAAATCCCTTAAATAAGAGGAAAATGTCTTTAACGGAATTAAAAATACTGCAAACTAGAATTACAACTTGGCAGGAAAAGTCCCAATTAATAACCTACAGCCATGTACCATATTCAAGACAAATCTGAAGGAATTAAAAAAAGTTCACTTCTTTAAAAAAAAACTAAATAAAGCATACCCAGAGTTCTAGTTGTAAATGTAATATAACAAATAAATACGGTCTCTCTGATAATTCAAAATGCATGGGGCATTTTGTACTATAAACACTGCAGTGTTTCTAAAACATAAGTTGTCCACTGATTACTGGGTATTAGAGTCCTGGATAAGGAAAGAGGTCTCTGGAAAACACAAAATATTGAGATTTTACTTTTAACCTCAGTAAGGAAAAAAAAAGCTAGATTTTAAAAGAAAGTACTATGTAATAGTCAACATTTAAAAAACATATATTTATATCTTACTGTAGGTAGAAAATTAAAGAATGAAAGGTAGAAATTCAGGAAGATTAAGAAAGAAACAATATATATTATTTTAATAAATAAGTACATACTTAACCAGAACAACAGTCTCTAATAAACTGTTAATTATATAAACATACAAGAATTTTAAGTTGTGTGTAGCCACTGTGGAAAAAAACAAACAAGGTTTTTATGGCTAATTGTGAGCACTCTAATTTGAAATTTGATAAGGAATGTACTCAGGTTTATACCCATTAGCTATTGCAGAATAACCAAATCATACCAATAAAAAACAACTCATTTGTAAAATGGCAACTATTTTATGTTTCCGTTGTCCCGGGATTTGGGCCAGGCCATCTGAGCAGTTCTTCGCTGGTCTGTCCGGGGTCATGCATGTGCGTGGCTGCCACTTGGTGAAAGGACTTGGGCTGAGCAGTCCACACGGCATCACTCTCATGCCGGTCGTTTCTTTCTGGCTGTCACCTGACCCTCACTGTCCACATGGCCCATTCTCCTCCGGAGGCTCACCCAGACCTCAACCGCGCGCGCTGCCATGGTCCAGCGGGAGCAAAGCCCTTGGGGGCCAAGCTCAGCACCCACAGCGTCACCTTTGCTGCACCCAATGAGTCAAAGCCAGTCATGAGACCAGAGTTCCAGGCTGAGGGACTGGACTCCATCTCCTGAGGGGAGAGCTGCTGAGTTATATTGCGGCAGTGCCTGTCCACCGCGACAGGGGTCACTGTGCCATCTTTGCCAGCTGTCTGTGTGTGGGAGTTATCTGCACATTTCATACCCTTGGCCAATTGCTGTAGACTTCCAAAATTTGCCTTGGGGGATACGAAAAAAAACTGGTTTTTTATTAAACTTTATTTCTTGGAGCAGTTTTAGGTTCACAGCAAAGTGGATTGAAGACTGCAGAGAGCACTCCCCTGCCCCCTGACCCCACAAGCCCACAATCTCCTCACCTCTCATTCCCCGCACCGGATGGCACCTGTGTCACCATCAAGGAACCTCCACTGACACCTCATTATCATCCCGAGTTCATACTTGACATTAGGTTCCCTCTGGGCGATGTACCTCCCATAGGTTTTGACAAATAAATGTGTGATGACAGGCATCCATCATTGCGGCATCACACAGGGCAGTTTCATTGCCCCCCAAATACTCAGTGCTCACCCTATTCATTTAAAGTAATTTTTAAAACACTATTTAAAAAAATGTAAACGGCATTACAGAACCTAAATCCAACCCCGAAGGAAACAAGGACATAACTCATATTGTGCGTCATTCTCTGGGTTTCCCAAAGTAAAAGACTCGAGGAACCTACAATGAAAAGCATTTGTCTAAACATATCACAGCACGTACACACAGGCAGCTGTGTCAATGAGGTAGAAAGGGTGACATCCGTAATACTTACACCAATAAAGATAAATATGTAAAAAATAGATAAAAAATTGCTTCACTGATAGATGCACATAATTTTTTTTATGAGGCTAAATGTAAAAAGTTCGATGTAATTTTAGATTGTTTAATGCCTTTCTACTTTTTAAATAAATTGTTATAACTACCTAGCATATAAAAGAAAAACAACACTGAAATATTAAAAATATATACATATGTTTTTAAATGCACTAGAAATGCCAAAGGTGGCCCTTCAGAAGCACAGTGTCAGGTGGTTCCTGCCAGGAGCAGCGCCTCCATGTTGGTGGTTACCAGCCTCCGGGGACACCCCCTGCTCTCAGCCAGCCCCCCACAGCCACCACAGCTGCAGCGTGCTCTCTCTGCAGCTGTTAGGGTGACTCAGCACATGGTCCCAGGGACCAGGCCCCACCAGTGCATGGATCCCCCATGGCCTCCCTTTTTTTTAAGGGATCAGGACCTAAGAGGAACTATGTCACCTCGGTCAGTCCATCCAGATACACTCAGGGACAAACTGCCCAAGCAGCTTGTCTGGACGCACATCGCTCAGTGAGAAAAGGAGCTTCTGGTTCAGTGTTTTACTAACGACTCACGATGCTCACCTGGTTGTGTGCCAAGTTTACATCCCCCACGAGACAGTGCTAAACACCCACCCGGTGAATTATTTATGCTTCGCACAGAAGCTTATGCTAATACTTTGTAATTTCTAAATGTTATCCCTAATGCAAAAAGTGGGTCACTGGTCAGGTTCCATTTTACATCTAAGAAGAAAGCCAACAAGTGAACAGATGACACTTATTCTATCACAGAATCAGAAACAAAAAGAACTCTCTCAGGGAGCATTCATCTGGCGTCTTATGAAAGAACCTGCGGTTTTTGATAGTGTTTCTGCTGTATTCTCTTCTTGGAGATGGCTTTTATTTTTACGGAGCATTCATTTTACCCATTTCTTTGTGTTTTAATGCGTTTCTTTAGCCTGTCAAGTACAGCTCTGTAATGACAGAGAGCAGCGTTACTCCTCTAATTTCCAGTTTCCCCGAGGTGTTTCATCGAAGCCGAGATGGATTAGAGGACAGTGAGATAGCGTCTGGATTTCAAATACCTCGCCGAAGTAGCCTTTCTGTCCTTAGTTCCAGAGGTTTACCAAAACCTTTGAAGAGCCAAAACTATGTGGTTGTGAATCAAATATATGAGAGAAATAGATAAGAGAAGAAGGAATATATAATAAAGAAGTTATATGCAAATTGACCATCACACCCTCGCACAAGATGGCCGCCCCCATGTGGGCACAAGATGGCCACCACAAGATGGCCGGCAGGGGAGGGCAATTGTGGGTGATCAGGCCAGCAGGGGAGGGCAGTTGGGAGCGAACAGGCTGGCAGGGGAGGGCAGTTGTGGGGGGGGAAGGCCTGCAGAGGAGGGCAGTTGGGAGCAATTGGGCTGGCAGGAGAGCAGTTAGGCATCGATCAGGCTGGCAGGGGAGTGGTTAGGGGGTGATCAGGCTGGCAGGCAGAAGCAGTTAGGGGCAATCAGGCAGGCAGGCAGGTGAGCAGTTGGGAGCTAGCAGTCCCGGATTGTGAGAGGGATGTGTGACTGCCTGTTTAGGCCCAATCCTGCAGGGGTCCCAGATTGGAGAGGGTGCAGGATGGGCTGAGGGACATCCCCCTCAGTGCACGAATTTCATGTACCAGGCCTCTAGTTTATATTATAAAAAGCCAGAGGCCGGAACGCCAGAACGCCGGAATGACCAAACAACTGGTCACCAGAAGGTACATTGATGGGTCCCGCGGCAACGGCAGGCGGGACTCTGGGTCCTGTGGCACTGGTGGAGGAACCTCTGGGTTTCGTGTGATTTTGCACACTGGGCCTCTAGTTTATATATATTTATAGTATAATAAATGTTGTTATAATATGTTATATTATAAATTATAATGTTTATTATCATATAAAATTATGATATTATGCACCATTTTCTCAGTTAAGGGTGGGATGCAGCTTCTCCCTCACACACACCCTCTCCTTGCCCTCCTCCATCCTTCTCCCATCAAATGCTGATTATGTGCCAAATAAAAAAACCTCAATAATCTCGGAGTAAAAAGGACAGACTCGCCTTCATTCAGATCCCTCCAATGACTTCCCCCAACAGATACTTTCTCTCAACCTCTTCCGCCTCATGGCTTGTGTATTTAAGATGATGCTGAGCAAAGGGCCTTGAGAAGAGTTGGCAGACCCTCTGGAAGGCTCTCACGGGTGATGGAGGCCCTCATTGGTAAATGTGGAAGGGCCTGAGAACGCCTGCTTCTACACAAAGCCCTTGAGGGTCTTAGGTGTGAGACCTAACAGATTTCATTCCACACACACACACACACACACACACACACACACAGAGCTACATACAAATTACACACAACAATGTAAAAACAGTGTAAACAAAAAAAAACAAGCTTTTTTTTCTGGTTTTAAGTTTTAGTACAGCATGGTAGTATAATTTTTTAAAATGTATTTTTGAGAAGGATTCTGGATATATTCAAATTTCATTTACTGAAAAATAGGTACTTTTCTCAGAATTTTGGGTTTGAATGTATCTTAAAATCCTTTGAACAGATTCAAAAGTGTGGAAGCTAAGCAGTATGTAAAAAGAAAATCACAGAAGTGTTATTAGTCCAAAAGAAATAGCACTTTATGAAAAGAAAGTAACTTCTGTCATTCCTAATTTTTAAAAATAGCTCTAAATGTAACATTTCCTTTTCAGCTGATACTATCAAAGGAATAATAAATGTAGGCTCTGTGTTTCTAATGTGGTAAGAATTTAAGGGAGACAGAGTTCTAAATGCTTTTAAAAGGAAATGGAAAGTGAGAACTGCAATGGTCAATCGCCTGCCCTCTTGAAAGCATGCTAAATGATTACATTCATGATACAATTTTGCTCCCCGAAGATTTGAAGATGATAAAAAGAAAAGTGTAAATGTTGTCTGTGGAAAATTTTCACTATCGCCGCCATTGGGTCAGTGTGGCTACTATGCAACGAACTAAACAAAGACAATCTTATAAGAAAATTAAATAAAAAACAAGTTCGATCTTTCTGGCTGGTTGGTTTTGCCTCGCTTTGCTTTTGCATTTACTCCATAAATATCATCTATGCTTTCAAGGCAGATTATCAGAAACGAACTGATGATTAAACGCCAGCGTTAATCAGTCCGCGCCATTAGAACTCAGTTTAGTTTACTCCTCTCTAAATATTAAAATGAAACAAAATTCTATCAGAACTGACCCGCAACGGTCAGCAATCTTCCCCGTCGATATGGAGGCAACCCCCTGTTCCCACAGGATGACTGAGGGGAGTAGGGAGCTCCCCTGATGCCACCAGCACAGACTCTGTGGGTGTAGGCAGGCAGGGAAGCCGGCTTCTCCCGGGAGAGCTGCGGGGGCAGCACAGGGGGGAGCTGGGCCTGGTGCCTTCCTAGCCGGGGGCAGTGTTACTCTTGGACGGTCCAGTGTGGCTCATGCGCCGAGCCTTCGAGTCAGCTCCAGTTTGCCATCCCCCTGGTTCCCCATTTGGTGATAGAGCTGTCCCCTTGCCTGGGGTTTTGGCTGCACACACGTCCATCCGGGAGAAACCATTGCCCACGCCTCCCACGCTAGTGCTGCTGTGGGCCTAGTGTGCACGTGTTGGTGAATGGGATGTGGGCCTAGTGTGCACATGCTAATGAATGGAATGTGGGCCTAGTGTGCAGGTGCTGATGAATGGGATGTGGGCCTAGTGTGCACATGCTAATGAATGGAATGTGGGCCTAGTGTGCAGGTGCTGATGAATGGGATGTGGGCCTAGTGTGCACGTGCTGGTGAATGGGGTGTGGGCCTAGTGTGCACGTGCTGATGAATGGGATGTGGGCAGAGCTGCCCCGCTCCACCGCTCAGCGGCGTGTTTATAGGTTTGCCACCCGCCAACACTGCCCTTCCCTCATCGCTGAGGGTAACACAGAGCCTTCCCAGCCCACTCCCAGCACAGTGCCCGGGGCCCTGTGAGCACTGACGAAGCGGGTGGGGCTGTGAAAAGAATTCCGTTTCTGGAGGGTGTTCACCAGCTCTGGAGTCGTCCTCTGAAGCGACACTCACATGTGAGTGAAAGGAGCTCCCTGGCCCTCGGCTGCTGTTGAGGAAAAGAGAGTCTCCCCAGCACCGGAGCCGGGTCCCAGTCAATAAAGTGGAATTTCTTAGTCGATAGGGAGGTATCTCAGGATGTTCTATATAAAACTAAGATGTACGCTTAGTTTTCTCTTCCCTGGAGTTTGAAACCAAGCAGGCTCAATTATTTGCCTTTAATCGGAGGATTAAACTTTCTCCTGGACACTTGTGTGGGTTTCTGGCTTGTTGTCTCATTAGCATTCCAACCAGGTCGGACTGCCAGCTCCCGAGTTCAGAGGCGTCTGCGAGGCCAATGTTACTGAGGCTGAGCTGCGGAGGAGGAATTTATTTTGACATAAATCCAAGCCCAGGATTACATTTCACATTCTGATTTGAGTCATTGACCCAGGACCGCACTAGGGATTTTCCACGTCCTCTTATTCTCGGGGCATTACCCACCCACCGTGTTTCGCAGCGCCCTCTGCACACCACTCATCCCCAAGGGCCCACGCAGAGGCTCTGAGGCCCAGGGGCAAGCAGGCAGCCTCCGGATTGCAAACTAGTCCCATTGGCAGTGGTGTGGCGATGGTCATGGACTTAATTTAATTTTCAAAAATGTTAATGAAATGGACTCTTTCTTCTAGGAGTATTGCCACATAAAATAATAAATGGAAGCATTGAGCAGAATGTCTCAGATAAATCTATCATCTATTAATCTATTCACCTATCTATACCTTTCTATCTTGATTTATTCCTCTTTTTTATATATTCCTGCTAGAATAAGAGCCTGATTAGCATCTTCATTGAAACTAAGTAACATAAGCCATCTTCCAGGAGTGAGTTGAAAGTAAGATTCCTATCTTTATCTCAAGTTTTCTATCCATGTTTGTTTCTGAGCCCCGTCAGAGCTGTGTCAGGGGAGGGAAGACACGCTCTGAAATAAGAGCAGGCCAAAGAATCAAGGGCCCAGGGAGATAGAATCTATATACCCGGTATCTATCAAACATCTATGCTTAACGGAGCACTCCGGTAACTACGGGCACAGTTCTCCAATGTTCTGTAGTCATTCGCCTCTTATTGTTTCATTGACTTCACAAATGTATTGGTTCACTGGGCAGTGTAGTGAGATATACCATCTCCCAAGCCAGATTTGCTCATGA
>NW_005353539.1:413618-424758 GCF_000412655.1 Myotis brandtii | reverse complement strand
GGAGAGGAAAAAATTAGCTCTAATGATCATGGTGATACAGGATTGAGTGGCATCCCCTGGACAGAAGCCAATCTCCTAAGTATGGTTTCATCTGAGGTTTAAAAAATTTATGGACTTTTTCCCTCCTACAAGGTGTTAGAATATCATTGGCCATTTATCACAATTACATGTGTATGGTGTATGTATGTGCCGCTATCCAAGTTCCCTGACAGCCCATCGGTCATGAAATGAGAATTAAACTGTTGTGGTTGTACAGGCCCCGGATGCCTGGGGTTTGAGAGCAGTAACTACCCGCTGACCAGCCTGCGTGAGGTGTTGTCAGAGGGAAGGAGCGTGCAGGGCTCTAGTAGAGAGACCTCGGCACAGACCTTCCTGCCAGTGCAGTCACCCTTGGCCTTGGTCTCCTCCCGGGCCACCCACCCCTCCCACCACCATGCTCCCCCTGCACAGCACATGCCCCCCAGCAGGCGCCGCTGACGGTCCTCACTTTGTGGGTGTGATCTTACACCTCATGATTCCCTGAGGCTCACACACCACTCACCTCTGTAGATGGGTACATCCACGGAACCAGAACACACGATTGCAATACAAATCCTCGCAAGTTGCAGGTAAACCTGAGCTAAAAGAACGCGGGGGCAAGTAGAAGAGGACAAGCAGGGGGAGAGGGAGAGATGGTGATGGGAGGAGACTCAACTTGGGTGGCGAGCACAATGCAATATACAGACGATGTGTGCAGCACTGCACACTGAAGCCTCCCTCACTTCATTAACCAGAGTCACCCAATCAATTCAATTAGAAAATAACCCGGGGAAGCCGGAGGTCAGGCGTGCGTTGGCCACAGCTGTAAAGCAGTGTTGGGAACCCAGAGGATGCTGGGTCACTGCGAATCAGAAGAAGAAAGCAACGAGCCTCCGTGTATGGACTCGCGTGTGGGAGAGCCGTGTCTAAGGTAGTCCCACTGCCTCAACACTGTTTCCGTTGAAACTTCAGCAACTTATGAATAATTGAAAAACAGTTGTTGACAAACTGTGATATTAGAAGACCTTTTTAATCTTAATGTAATTCTGTACCATTCCTTTTAAAGTAGCAAGACAAAAATAAGGGAAGGCACCTAAATGATATATCACTACTTGTTTTCACCATTGTCAGACCTAAAAATAATTTTAGAAAATTAAAAACATCTTAATGACTTTGAGAACTTTAAGAAAGTAATTATTAGTGTCTAAAGATTACTCATATTTTATCTGAACAATAAGGTAGAGACTAATTTCACTGGGTGCTCGCAAATGTCAGATGCTAAAATAATTAAAAATTATAAATAGAAGTTAAAAGAGTAAAGAGAAATGAGAAGACACTGTGTTCTCTGAAAAAGTTAGGATTTTTGATGTCAGAACTCAGAAAATGGGATTCAATACTTGGGGGAAACTGTATTAATACATAGATATTATTTAAATGTAGATTAATAAAGCTTTGGGGATTCTGGCATTGAAAACCATGATAAGACACTTTATTGTGGCAACTTAAGAGTGTGGGTTGACATCTTTTTTCTCCAAATGTCCCTCAATTTTAATGTATCCAGAACCAAAGGTATGCATTTAATTCCAGTAACTTCCCGAGTTCTGGTCTCTGTGAAAGAGCCACGATCCGCCTGTGTATTCTAGAAAGCCAGCATCGATATTTGAATATTTCCTCATTTAATCACCTACCCACATCTTCTTTACCTTCAAATTGCATTGATTTTCCAGTATTGATATTTCAAAACTTCTTTTCACCCTGCCCCATTATGTGCTCCATCCAAAAACCCTATTAATTTTACCTGAACATCTCGGAGATCTACACCCAATTATCTAGATCTTCTCAACCCATTATCCTGCCCACATTACTGTCTGTCCTCTTGGGTCTTTTGTCAGCATGTTTTCACTTTGTCACCTTTCACACAAGTAATGACCAGGAGCTTTTTCTTCTGACACGTACATCTGACTGTGTCTCCCTGTGGCTTTTACAAAATCAATAGATTTCCAATGTTCTTAAAACAAAGATGTGATCTACAAAGTCCTGCCTGGTCTTGCCCCTAATTAACTCTCCAGATTTATCTCATCAAATCTTTGTTTCCTTTCCAACCACACCAGCCTTCCTTCTCTCTGTCAAGCTCCTTATGCTTCCCCCCAGGTTGAAATCGGGGCCCTCACATGTACCAATCTCTTCCCGAGTTCTAGGAACGAGGGCGCTAGAATAGTATTGTGTTCTCATAGGCATACATGTTTGTGAAATTCTTAACTGAGAGTTAAGCAGAAATGGGTTGAGAATATAATTTTCTTTTCATCCCACTCTCCTTCTGTCACATAGGACTGAAATGGCCCCAGCATGTTTGGAATTTAGATCGAGGTGATAAGAGTTGGTAATATGCCATTTGAGTATGATTTTGAAATATATATTGGGACTTTTCAATGGGAAAGAAAGTAGAGGCCTTTGACTTTTTAGAATATAGAATAATCTTCTTAACATTTATAGATTTATTTGTTTCATTGCTAAATAAAAATGCATCTAAAATTTAAAGATTTACAAAGCACATAAAATCAGCAATTAAGTAGATAAATACTATTCTTCAATTGAAAATCTATTAAAACAACAAAAATTCTATATTAAGAAGAAATGAATTTCAGAAGTAGTCAGGTGAGCCATATGAAAATATTAGAAAATATTTAAATACATTACTAAAATACATGAAATACTTACATAAATGAAGGTAGCATAAACTCACAGAAGACCACTTAATACAGATGTGAAATATTGTCAATGCAAGAAACATTTAGCATCAGTTCCAACATAGGTAAACTTGAATTGGCCAAAAATGAACCTGAAAGAGATGTTGAAATAACATTCTAAAATATTTTGAAGTTGAAATACATTTTTATAAACTATCATAGTAAAATCAACCTATGATTCTCTATATCCCAAGTAAAGACTGGATTAATTTTCTATTGTCTCTGTAGACAATTGGATTATGGTGTTGCCATATGAAAATTAGGTTATAAAGAGTGTAGCCATGACATAAATCAATTCAGACTATGTGACATCTATAAAAGGCAAAACCATGGAGACAATGAAAAGATCAGCGATTGCCAGAGGGCAGGAGGAGGGAAGGATACATGGGTGGAACACAGCAGTGAGACTATCCTATAAATACTGTAGTGATGTATATATGTAATTATAAGTTTATGAAATACTGAGAGACTATAGACTATAAAATACTGAGAGAACCCCATTGTAAACAGTGGGCTTTGGGTGATAATGATGTGTTAATATAGATTCATCAATTGTAACAAATGTACCACTCTGGTGTGGGTTGTTGACAGTGAAGGAATCTATGGGTATGAGAAAGTCTCTGTACTTCCCATTCTATTTTTATATGAAAGTAAAACTTCTCTAAAATATAAAGTTAATTTTAAGAAGTAGTCAGCCACAAATGCGGAGAATTAGTTCTTTCAAAAGGAATTCTCACATGAAGATGTTCTTATGATTTCCAGCTTGAGCTCTGGTAGAAGAACACCCCACATTCATTAGTCAAACATTACATTTTATTCATCTGGTTTCTCTGCTGTCTGACTGCTCTGATGACAAAGGAGGTGATTTCCTTCCGAATGCACTCCCATATGATCCTGTCAAAACACTCGCACAATTTCTAGCTTGTCTACTTGCTTGTGTACAGGGGCGTGTACCTCTTCCATTTCAGTGGAAAGATAAATTCTGAATAAATTTTTATTTTGCTTGAGAGTCCTCTCACTTTAACTAAAGTTCCCCTCTAGAATAAGTTTTTGGATAATTTGTTTTAAAGAGTGATGTTTCTACATTATACACTCATCAACCTTCTTTCCTGTAAGGTATATGTCATTAATATTTAATTCTGAAATATTTTCCATTAGTGTCTGTATTAGTCTGGGTTGTACAGAGAAACAGAAACAATAGTATATATGGAGAGAGGGAGAGAGAGAGAGAGAAAGAGAGAGAGAGAGAGAGAGAGAGAGAGAGAATGATTATAAGGAATTGGCTCATGTGATTATGCAGAAGACCAATGTCCCAACTCAAAGACAGTCAGACAAAGAGAAATACGTTCTTCTTACTCAGCCTTTCATTCCATGCAGGACCTAAGCCGTTTGGGTGAGGCCCACCCATGCTGTGGGGGGCAATCTGCTCTACGAAGTCTGTTGATTCAGATGTGAATCTTACCCA
Source organism: Myotis brandtii (assembly GCF_000412655.1). Classification (NCBI taxonomy): domain Eukaryota; kingdom Metazoa; phylum Chordata; class Mammalia; order Chiroptera; family Vespertilionidae; genus Myotis; species Myotis brandtii. The sequence goes on along the minus strand of NW_005353539.1, from coordinate 420,528 downwards.
GAAATGTCCTCACAGACAAACCCAGAACAATGTTTAACCAAATGTCTGGGCACTGTGTGGCCCAGTCAAGTTGACACAAAATTAACCATCCCCGTATCATATCACATAGTTGCTTCTTATTACTGGACTCATGAAAACACACATCTTTTTTTTTTTTTTCAAATATATCATCCCTCTTCTCAAACAGTTTTTGTTTTGTGAATGATGAATACGACTGATGTATAAAGTTTATTTAAATGTAACATAAACTCCTATCAAAGGTTTCAGGTCTCCAATCTCCTGGGTTGTCTTGACTGGCAAAGCAACCCTTTTGTCTTGGGCTCCTCCTATTCCAACAGGGGAGAGTGGTATTAGACCTCATCACGTGACACCTCAGAGAGTCTCCGATGCAATCGTTTTCCAACAGCACAGACCTGTGTGGGTTCTTCCGAGAAAAGGCCCAGTTGCTGTCACAGCACCTGGGGAACTCCGCAGACATTGTTGATTGACAAGGCACCATGTTGAGCCCTGGCTTGAGATGCGTAAGAGATGACCTGTTCTCCTTAAGGCTCTTCTTCAGAAAAAGGGAGAATCTGGGAAAAGGAAAGAAAGCCTCAGACAAGTCAGGCTGAGTCCACCACAGAGTGTCTCTTGGGTAGCACAGAAAGCTGTCATTCAAAATCGTCCTGCAGAAAAAAATCTTAGTCAATGTACACTCGCTTTATCAACTGTTCCAGTGTCCCCATCACTATCCCTCAACGCCCTAACAAACACATTAGTACACACGATGGAAAATGGTCCTCAAAGTCTGCAGAAAACAGAGTTTTAATTGGTCCTTGAATTTCAAAATAGTGTATCAAATACCAGAGATTAGCCTCTGATCAGAACGTTTTTTATTATTTCCCTGATTTGTGTTAATCAGCATTAAGCAAAGTATTTATTAAAGATATATTTTCTGACCTTAAATAGACTGTGTTTATATGTAGGCACCAACATATTTTAGGGAGAGGAGAGGCTTTTAAAAATAGTGTTTATTTGACTCATAGGATGTTTAAACCATTTATTTTCAGTTTTGAGTAAACATAATTTTCAAACACACATTAAGACAGACCAATTATTTTGATGAAATTTTCAGCCTGATTGCCTATTCACTGGAATTAATTGACAGGTGTGAAAATGTGAAATTAATTTTTAGACCAACATTACTAGAATACGTATTTTTAAATATAAATTTCGGCTATGTAAGTATAGCAGGCACAAGTCTATATTGATAAGAATTTTATTTATTTTGGTTCATGTAACAGGATTAAAACATATTCCAGTGATGATTTTGCCTCAACTTTTTCTCTCTAGCATTAACAAAAATATTGACTGGCAATTAGGTACGTGGAAATCTAGCAGCTTTCAAGAGGTACAATTTTGAATGATCAGAAGTAAAGGACATGCCATTTTTTCCTGAGAATACTGCATACAGACTAGCTACATTTGGAGAAAATTGGTCGTAATTTAAGTGGCATCTAGATCCTAAGTCAAAGCTGATGTGAATTATATGGGGCGCTTCCATATCGAGTTAACCAAATTGGTACAGGCAGTGTGCGGACCTCAGTAAGGCTCCCCATGCATGTGAGAAGTCAAGCTTGTCCCGTGAGAGTTAAATTAAGTCAGCATAGCAAGAACCTGAACAAAAATACTCAGAAACTTTAAATGGTAGAAACAATCCCAAATCAATGATACTGGGGTGAATGAGTGTCAGTCACACAGAGGAGGATAGATACAGAGGGACAAGTTTTGGCATTCTCCCCAAACTTGGAATCCAGCCTTTACCGTAGGAATAGATAGTCCTGTGAACACCCCTGAAACCAAACATCTAACCCCCACTTCCAACAGACCAACTCCCCTATACCTGTTTTTATTAACAGAAACTCCATCTTTCCAGTTATTCAGGGCAAAAACTTAGGAGTCCATCTCTGGCTTCATGATTTCTCTGGTTCCCTACATCCAATTTTTTTCATGTGCCTTAACAATAAAAGTATATCAAGACTACATTTTGGAGTTATTATTTTTAAAAATAACATTCATCCTTGACTAATACAAATTACTCTTGTTCTTACCTATCCTCCATCCTCCTCCCCTTTGTTCTGTGTATCTATGGGTCTGTTTCTGCTTTGTTTTTGTTTATTATTTTATTTTTTGTGTTTTGTTTTTTGTTTCTAGATTTGACACATCCTATATAATAAAAGCCTAATATGCTAAGTGTCTGGTAGTCTGTTCAAACAATCAAAGTGTAATATGCTAATGATATACTAAGGCCCCACAACTGCTAGCCATGACATACACTGATCACCAGGGGGCAGATGCTCTGACTGGTAGGTTAGCTTGCTGCTGGGGTCTAGCCGATTGGGACTTAGCGAGACGGGCCGGACATACCCTGGAGCCCTCCCACAGTCCCTCCCCAGATGGCCAACCTCCCGAGTCCCTCCCCAGCCCCGATCGTGCACCAGTGGGGTGCCTCAGCCTGGCCTGCACCCTCTCACAATCTGGGACCCCTTGGGGGATGTCAGAGAGCCAATTTCAGCCCGATCCCACAGGCCAGGCCGAGGGACCCCACTGGTGCACGAATTTGTGCACCGGGCCTCTAGTAAGTGAAATAATATGGTATTTGTCTTTGTCTTACTCATTTCACTTGACATGGTACCTTTAGGTCCATCCATGTTATTGAGAACAGCAACATATTTTTATTGCTGACTCACATTCCATTGTATACATGTACCACATTTTCTTTTTTTATTCAACTACTGTTGGGCACCTAATGGTTTCCATCTCTTGGCTATTATAAATAATGCAGCAATGAATGTAGGGTGCACATATTTCCCAACTAGTGTTCCTGTTTCCTTTGGATAAACACCCAGAAGTGCAATTGCAGGGTCATATGGCAGCTCTAGTTTTAATTTACAATTTACAACTCCACCAACAGTGTACAGGAGTTCCCTTTTCTCTACATACTCACCAGCACTTGTTGATTTATTGATGATGGCCATTCTGGCAGGTGTGAGGTGCTAGCTCATTGTGGTTTTAATTTGTGTTTCTCTGATGATTAGTGACATTGAGCATCTTTTCATATCTGTTGCCTATCTGTATGTCCTCTCTGGAAAAAATATCAGTGCAGGTCCTCTGCCCATTTTTTAAGTTGGATTGTTTTGTTTCATTTGGTTTGGTTTGGTTTTTCGGTGTTAAGCTGTATGAGTTCCTTATATGTTTTGGGTATTAACCCCTCAATGGACACAACATTTGTAAATATATTCTGTGATGTGCCTCGATGTGGTTTGTATCCTAATCGGTAAATCCATAGGGATAAAAAGTGGATGGCAGGTTGTCAGTGGCTGGAAGAGGATGGGGGAAAATAGAGTAACTGCCCAATAGATACACCCCCTTTGGGGTGAGGAAAAGGTTTTGGAACCAGATAGAACTGGTGGTTGCAAAATATTGTTAATGCACTAAGTGCTAACTAATTGTTCACTTTAAAATGATTATTTTTAGGTTGTGTAAATGTTACCTAATTTTTTTAAAAAAAGTGTTTTGTTTGGGCCTTATCACGTCCAGGATCGATGAGTCATTCCAGCAGTCGGATGTCCCCAGTTCCGTTCCTCTCTCAAGGACATACAGGTCAATTGCTTCTCCTCCTCCATATATCTCCAAGTCAAAACAAGACCATTTCTTGGAATTTGCCTCGAAATATCTTTGGCAAGATTAAGAGTTTCACAGAGAGGCCACAGCTAACGACAACAGCTCATTGTGAGCTCATTACCCCGACCTGCACACACAAAATGTATATGTACCCCTTCTGCAAAGAACAATGAAGTGCCTTGGAGGGGGGTCCCCGGGAGCCAGCATATTGGCGTGGAGATTTACAGGGACGTGAAGGAAGACGGGAAACGGCTCTGGCCCTTCCCGTGGATCTGTGATGGTTATTGCTGATGTAGATGCTCCTTTAGCAGAGGCTAGTGGTCACCAGTCCTCCTCTCCACCCAGACGGGGCTGATGGGTGGGGATGGTTAGAGGGAGCGATGGTGGGGGAGGGCTGGGATGCTGCCTGTTCTCCAGTGGATTTCTCCCCACGAGCGATGGCGAGCCCGGAGCCGGAGACATGATGTTCACTGCTTCGCTCTAATTGGGATCATTTGTAACGCGGCGCCAACTTGCTTCATAAACAGCTCCCCGTTCTCCCTTGACGGACCGCGTGAAGTGCCCGTGGCCTGGGGCTTGGGGAGGTGATGGCGGAGCTCCCCGGGGCTGTTGGGCGCTGCGAGCCACCTGTCTCCCTGGGCCGCGCTCAGACCCGCACTTGGCACTCGTTCCTGGGCTGGTGATGGGAGCGCAGCGCAGGGGGGCGACACTCTCCAAGGAGATGCAGGTGAACATGCTGCATGTTTGTTCTTTTGTCCCGGGGTTTGTTGGGGTCGCTTCTATTTCCCTGCTCCATCCTCGGAGCACATTGTCCTCCGGAAGCTTCTGTTCCCCTTTAAAGCTTCGCGCTGTTTCCACCGCGACTTGTCTGCACGCGTGTTCATACAGTGCCGCCTCTGTGCACATGTTCATACAGTGCACCTCTGCATGCGTGTTCATACAGTGCCGCCTCTGCATGCGTGTTCATACAGTGCCGCCTCTGCACGTGTGTTCATACAGTGGCACCTCTGTGCGCATGTTCATACAGTGGCACCTCTGCACGCGTGTTCATACAGTGGCACCTCTGTGCGCATGTTCATACAGTGCACCTCTGCACGCATGTTCATACAGTGCCACCTCTGCACGCGTGTTCATACAGTGCCACCTCTGCACGCGTGTTCATACAGTGCCGCCTCTGTGCACGTGTTCATACAGTGCACCTCTGCAAGTGTGTTCATACAGCACTGCCTCTGCACGCATGTTCATACAGTGCCGCCTCTGTGCACGTGTTCATACAGTGCACCTCTGCAAGTGTGTTCATACAGCACTGCCTCTGCACGCATGTTCATACAGTGCCGCCTCTGTGCACGTGTTCATACAGTGCACCTCTGCAAGTGTGTTCATACAGCACTGCCTCTGCACGCATGTTCATACAGTGCCGCCTCTGCACGCATGTTCATACAGTGCCTCCTCTGTGCACATGTTCATACAGTGCACCTCTGCACGTGTGTTCATACAGCACCGCCTCTGTGCACGTGTTCATACAGTGCACCTCTGCACGCGTGTTCATAAAGTGTCTCCTCTACACGCGTGTTCATAAAGTGCTGCCTCTACACACGTGTTCATAAAGTGTCGCTACAGAGGAAGCTGCGCTGTGTCCCCGCCCCACGCAGAGGATCCTGCGTGGCGCCTTTTCAGCTCTCAGAACGCTCTGTGTGAACCACAGGAGAATCGCCTTGGTCAATATCGGGCTTATCCGTTGTCTCTGAACAGAAATTGTAACCAGGAAAGCACTCCACAAATTAGTTTAAATGTGTTTATTTTCTCAGAAGACACGGAGGGAGGTCTAAGAGAGCGCCTGCTGTTTTCACATCAGCATCGGTGGCTCCACCATCTGCCAGGACCCCGAGGACCCCCGTGGGCTGGTCCCCGATCCAGGGGCCATGCCTATGGCGCCCGGCACGGCGACAAGGTCAGCTTCCCTGTCTGTGCGCCCAGCACACCGCCTGTTTGGTGACACAGTGACTGTGTTATGGTCCCCATCCCACCCCCTCATTGATCTCCAACAATCTTATCTTCTTGGCAATTTTATTTCTTTTTCTTCTGTCACGAACCTTCCTAATTTTCTGTGAAAACTACAGCCCGAGCTCCACAGCTATTGAATCACAAATAAAATAAATTAGGATGCCCATGAGAAAAATGCCAAGGGACCTCAGAGTTCATTTTGAAAACCAGTAAACCAAAAAAGAGCCTTATCGATCAGCTCTTGGCTAAGCGCATGTGTCTAATGACAAATCCGCGGTCCATGGCGCCTGCTGAGGCCGCGGCAGGTCTACCCTGATGATGGGTGATGTGCAGGGAGCCTCCCAGGGCTCGGGCCCCCTTGATCAGGTCAGGACGCCACGGCTGTGAAGGGGGAGGGGTGGTTCCTAGCTGGCGGGAGTTCTGCTGCAACTCTTACTGGCTCAAATTTTTCAGGGGGTGGATGCCTGGTGCCCATTTAAAGTCAAGGGCCTGGAAGGACCTTTGGGCCCTCCTCAGCCATGGAAGGGTGGTGAGGACCTGCAGGACTCCCTGGCCTCCCTCCCACCACCGTGTCTCCCCTCCCCATGAAGGACTGTCCCGTCCCCAGGCAGGGACCCCCAGGGGAAGCACCGGCGTTCCCTGTGGGTGGCACTGCCCGGGTCTCCCCGGGCCTGTCAGTGGACAGGCGACTCAGCAAGAAGAGGGCGGAGGTCACCTCACTGTGGAGAATGGAAGCTCTGACCACTACCCTGCCCTGCTCCATGGAGAGGAGGGCAAGAGGGAGGTGGAGGGGCAGGAGCGTCTCTGCCATTCCCTACAGTCGGCAGCCATCTCATGGTCCATCAGGGTTCTTTTCCTTTCTCAGCCTCAGAGGACCCTATGGTCTCCAGGGAGGCGGCTGCCTGCCTTGGGGACGAGCCAGGCTGCACGCCTTGGAGTGCCTGTCCCACTTACACAAGACCATTTGCCCACACACTCAAAGCTCTCCCACGGGCAGCACCCCTGGGACTAGCCTGGGTCCCAAAACCGTGCAGCTGGAAATGCAGTGATCAGCTTCGCAGAAAGGTCCTCTCCTCTGAGCACTCTGAGCCAACTTTTGCTCTCCAGGAGTCCAACAATATAGTCCCGCCTTCTTGCAAATGGGCCAGGACAGTCACATGGCTATCTGTCATTCTGAAGCTGAAGGACTGCCTGCTGGGACACTGCTCCCAGCTGTCTCCTTCGAGCCTCAGAGTGATGACAC
>NW_005353539.1:412203-412779 GCF_000412655.1 Myotis brandtii | reverse complement strand
GGACCTGTGGTAGGCAACCAGTTGATGTGTCTCTTTGACCCCTCTCTCTCTCTCTCTCTCTCCCCCCCTTCCTCTCTCTCCATCTCCCTCTCCCCCCTCCTCTTCTCCCCTTCCTACCTTCCTTCCACTCTCTGAAAAGCAAGCAATGGAAAAAATATCCACGGGTGAGGAATAACAACAATAACAAAAAGATACAAAATTTTTCCATCACACCAAAAAGTTCTTGTGGTGCTCACCTGGCAACCATTAATTAATGAATGCCCCTATAGTTTTAAGAATCCTAGAATCCTATATAATAAAGAGGTAATATGAAAATTGACCATCACGCCCTTGCACAAGATGGGGGTGAATAGGGGAGGGCAGGAGGGCAGTTGGGGGTGACCAGGCTGCCAGGGGAGGGCAGTTGGGGGGAACCAGGCCTGCAGGGGAGGGCAGCTGAGGGCAATCGGGCTGGCAGGAGAGCAGTTAGGCATCGATCAGGCTGGCAGGGGAGTGGTTAGGGGGTAATCAGGCTGGCAGGCAGAAGCAGTTAGGGGCAATCAGGCAGGCAGGCAGGCGAGTGGTTGGGAGCCAGCA
>NW_005353539.1:400076-412116 GCF_000412655.1 Myotis brandtii | reverse complement strand
CCCCCCAACTGCCCTCCCCTGCAGGCCTGGTCACCCACAACTGCCCTCCCCTGCTGGCCTGTTCACCTCCAACTGCCCTCTCTTGCTGGCCTGTTCACCCCCATCTTGTGCAAGGGTGTGACAGTCATTTTTCATATTACCTCTTTATTATATAGGATTCTCCTTATTCACATTTGAAAAGGTCATACATGCATCTACTCTCCTTGTGGGCTTCAAAATGTTCTCAGCTTATTTCCTGATCATAGGTGATCGATCCCAGGATGATTGTCAGGCTCAGAAAGTAACAGGACTTTCTATACGAGGCTCTGGGTACCTTTCTCTGAAAGTTCACTTCGCTAAGAAACACTCAGTGGGAGTTTATGTCTTTCCCTCGTTGTCATTTCTATATGCTGGTAATGATAACCTTAGTTTAATTCCTCGTTCTTACAGCTGCTCTATTTGTCTGCTTTCACCTCTATTCCATGCCTACAACTGCTCCTCATCACTGAATGGGACGCTCTCGAGTTTATATCACCACGAGTACTGAGTAGAAGGACTATGCCTGAATCTGTACCGAGAGTCATTACAGGAAACAGACTTTCTGACTCATCTTTAACCAGAACCACTTAAAGTCTGTATTTCTCAGGAGCTTTCTCAGAAACATCTCATATTTTTTGAGGTTCTGAAGTTATTGACTTTTTTTCAATTTTTAAGATCCTGAATTCTTACACTTTTTCTAATATATTTTATTATTTCTGCTTGCAAGTTAACTGTTCTTTGCAGAGTTCATATTTTTATGGATATGTCTGTGATACCTTGTGGAAAGCAGCCCAAATGAACCAATAGACAGTATTACAATATTAACAGTGCTGTTTCTTTACATTTTCTATGGAGAGAAGCCAGCTTCATGTATGTGTGTGGAATGGAAAATAACACAATGATTAAAAAAATAATAATGCAAGAATAAACTCTGTGTTTTACATATTTACAACTGTAAACCTACTTTTCACCTCCCTGGATATACATATGTGTGTATATACATATGTAGGGGTATGTGTGTGTGTGTGTGTGCGTGTGTGCATTTCATGTTTCAAGATATTTCAAGTAGCAGATTTAATTTATCAAAACATTTTAGTGTTAAGGAGGCACAGCATTTTGGATTGCATTTATCACAACATAACCTAACCTAGAATAATATTGAATCCCTGCCAGAAGTCTTGTTTTGTTTTCAAACATTTTAACATATGTCTCCAAAGAAGAGGTACAATAGACAACAAGCACATGAAAAAAAAATCTCTACTTCACTTGTCATTAGAAAAATGCAAATCAAAACCCCATTGAGACACCACAGCTCACCCCCTGGGATGGCATATTCAAGACAATGGAGCATAACAAGTGTCAGGGAGGATGGGGAGGAGCTGGAAACCCCATACCTGGTACTTGCTGGCGGGGACGGTCCAGCTGCTGTAGAAAACGTGACAGCAATTTAAAAACTTAACATGGAATTATCATCTGATCCAGCAATTCCTCTCCTAAATATGTTCCCAAAGGAATTGATCATGGAAACTCAAACAAACTCATGTAAATACATGCACAACACTTATAATAGCAAAATTTCATTATAGCCAAAAGTTGGGAACAATGCAAATGTCCGTCAACCAATTAAGGGATGAAAGAATTGTGGTGTACATGTACAATGAAATATTATTCAGCCACAAAATGCAGCGATGTTTTGATACTTTCTACAAGACGAATGAACACTGAAAACATTATCCTATATAATAAAAGGCTAATATGCAAATAGACTGAACAACAGAACAACCGAACAAGTGGTCGCTATGACGTGCACTGACCTCCAGGGGGTGTGCACGGAACATGGTGGGCATTGCCAGCAGGCAACAGAATGCGGAACATGGCGGGCATCGGCCGTGGCAGGATGGTGGAGCAGGTGAGCAGGGGCACCAGGTCAAGGCAGGGGCGAGCCTCTGGTGGTTACTGAAAATTCTTTGCTCTCGCACGCCATGGTCCTGCCTGGTGCTCTCACCTGCTGCTGGCACCTGGCACCGGCACCGATCGCCCCTCAGGGCTTCTCCACCTTCCCCAACTCCCGAGGGGCAATCTGGGCTGGCAGCTGCCTCTTTCCCCTGCTGCCGGCGACGGCCCTGCTCACACCCGCAGCCAGCGCCAGTTAAAATCAGAGGTGGGGAAGTTATTGTTTTATCTGAGAAGGCAGCTCCAGTCACTCTAGGATTTTATATGTGGTGATTTCATCTTCCTATAAAAGAATGGTTTTCTTTCTTTCAGTTTGATTTCCACATTTTTCAGGAAGATGGGCTAATCTTGGGTAAAATGTTTGCTTGGGTCATTCATTGGTTGACAGGAATGAGGAGTTCCAGGAAAGAACTTGGGACTGGACACTGTGGCAGGGGCAGGAGGGACAACTGTACCCGCAACTGACTATGAATCCCATGAGGTCAGGGAAGGAGTGTTACTGAAGTGGGAAGGGGAGGAGACATTACCCAGAACCTGTTGCGAGAATGTGGTGCTTACACATTTCCCATGGTATAACTTCAGAAGGAGTGTTTTCGACAAAAAGAAAATAGAGAATTATAAGCATTGAAGAAGCTATGAGTAGAAGCGTATGGTATCACTTGTACAGTGATTACTAGGAAATAACTGGAATCCTACCTCTTAATAAATAAAATATAAAGATATGTTATTAAATTCTAATTCCTATTTCACTAATCTATGAAATTAAACAATATTTAAGGTATAATAATAAATATTGATAATTCAAAAATACTTTTGAAGAGTATTTAGGAACTCACATAAGTGCTCATTTTATAATGATAAGAATACATATAACAATATATTATCAGTGAAATTGTATTTTATTTTATACTAGAGGTCCAATGCACAAAATCCATGCACTTGGGGGTAGGGGGTCCCCCAGCCTGGCCTGTACCCTCTCACAGTGTGGGAGCCCCGCGATCGATCATCCCAAAGAGGTAGGCCCTGCCCACACATCCAGGGCTCCTTGATGGATTGCCCCAAAGAGGTAGGCTGGAGCCAGGGCTGCAGGACCCCCAGGCCTGGCTGCACCCGCTGGGCCCCGCCTCCCACCGCGCATGCAGCGTCAAGTCCCCACCCACCCCTGTGTGTCTGCTGCGCACACAGCCTCCTGGTGATGGATTGTGGGATTGTGATGGTGTGAGGGCGTGATGACCACCTAGGCTATTATTAATATAGATATCTTCTAGTATCCCAAATCCAAGAAATTTTTTGCTGATGCATTTCTACAATTTTGATTAATCCTGAATACTCTGTATATACTCAGGATAATGTGTTTTTTTGTGTTTCCTTTTTACTGATTTTTTTAAAAAACTGTATTAAAATAGATATTAGATCTTACACAAATGGAAGCACAGTAGCTGAAAGTTGACATAAGTGCCAATCTCACCATTTCTAAACACGGCACGCTTTCCCTTCTTACTTTTTCTACAGCAGACGATCAGGGAGGCCCAGATGATTAGGAGTAATTTTAACAGTGGAAAGGGAAGCTGCAGTTTATCACCACAGGTTCTCTTTTTGGTGATAATTAAATTTTTCAGAACGATAGTCAGTTTCACATGCACATCAACACTCCTTGCCTCTCAAGCTGTTCTGCATCATGCGATTGAAGACCAGCTGAGTTAATTGTCTGAAAAACTCGGCAAACCTTCATAAACAAGTGTTGGCCCCTGGATCCCTCGTCACGGGAAACACATGCAAAGACAAGTGGGTTTTGCAGTTATTGCCGAAGGGGCGGTGATGGGAGAGCTTTGTTTCGGATGCGTTTCTCTACAGATATTTCATTACATGGACAGTGGAAGTTTCTGCCTTCAAAACTTGATGAACTTTGGCAATCTGAGCTGTGTGTTAATTAACAGAGCCGTTCAGGCAGATGGTTAGAAACATATTAGAGCTCAAAGCGAGCTACTACTCTTTGGCTAAGCAACTGTCAAATATAAAGTAGGCTAATTGGAAGAAACATAAAATTTACTGCCCAATGACGTCTTTGTATTAGGGGTCTATGTTGATCTCTGTCAGGAAATGTGAGGAAAGCATGCCGCATATGAAAAAAATGGTGGAGGTGTATATTAACTGTGATGTCATTTGAGGAAACTAGCCCCGAACAGGAGTAGGGTGGGACACTGGATTGTGAATTGTGAAAAAGGTGAGTATTTGTGGAGTATCTTGTTGAAAATAGTTTTATTCTGAAGCTACATGCTAACCCATAAGATGTTGTTGCTGCTTTTTATTATCTCCTGTAAGGTGATATGCCAACCTGCAGGCAAACAGGCGTTCCTTCACTCGGCAATGCCTACATCACGGTCACGTAATGCATACCCACGCTCCTTCCTCGATCTTGAACATTTTTTCTTAAAATTGTCTCCAATTTCCCTTGAGTCATGAAGACAACCTGATTCAAAGGAAAGTTAGCACATTGAACACTGTTCTTTTCATACAGATGCATCTCCTACTGCACAGAAATTAGTTTGCAGCTTAGAAAATATATCTGTGCAGGAGGCAGCTGAAGGGTGAGCATGAAAAGGTTGTAATTTAGGGTAGAGATGCATTGAACATATATTCTGATCAGCTGTTGGATGACAGAATACTAAAGTGAGAATTTGTTTGGTGCTGACAACAAAGAACACAATCAAAAATGAAATTCTGGTGTATGCAAATCAATCAGAAGTTTTATCAACAATCCATGATGATGATGACCATGCTGCTGCAGCTAGTATGACTAAACACTGTAAGTAGAATCATTTTATCTTTTAAATATATTTTATTGCTTTCAGAGAGAAGGGAGGTAAGAGAGAATCATTGATCAGCTGCCTCCTGCACACCCCCTACTGGGGATCAAACCCACTACCCGGGCATGTGCCCCTACAGGGAATTGAACCATGATCTCCTAGTTCCTAGGTCAATGTTCAACCACTGAGTCACGCAGGCCAGGCAAAGTAGAATCATTTTAGTTCCTTTGTAATACAGGAATGATAATTTATTAGTGCTGCCTGCAGTTGAATTGCTTGGGTGATAATATATAGACTTTCACTTCCTGCTGAAGTTCTCAAAAGAGAAAGACGCTTGTTGGCTAGCTCAGCCAGTGTGTATCACTACTGCAGGGGAGGTGCTACCACCTTTGTTATTAAGCTCCCATCCATTCTCTCTGTAATTCCACCAAGGAAAGATTTATCTCTTCTTCAACTCCTTCCAGATTTGAAGGTTTGGTTGATGAAACTGATAGAATTTCATCAAATCCATCACACAAGCTGAACGGTGCTCACAGAAGAATCGTGCTGAATATTTTCAAAAGCAAATTTAAGATTGCTGACTACACATTTTTTCTTTATTACTTTCTACCATTGTTGTGACTATTTCTGCTCACCATCCTTAGAGAACAATCTGTTTTCCCACTTCATATTTAGAACTGTGGCAACGAGCTACATACCAGACTTTCAAGGTAACCCAGTGATCCTTTCCTTCATATCTGCCCTCAGCTATCTCGCATCTCTCAGTAGACCTTGAGAGCAGAAGTCATGTAAGAAGACTAAACTCTCAAGACATCTTCATTTGGTTACTTTTGGTTCACTTATTTTTTTTAATTGAGATATAATTCACATCCCGTAAAATGCACCTTTTTAAAATGTACAATGGTGTATGTAAGTGGTTTGGCATATGTTTACGAAGTTGTGTGGAACTACCATCAATATTTAATTCAAGAATATTTTTGAAAATCTCCAAGGAACTTTGTCCCCATTAACAGTTGATTTCCATTTCCTCTTGTATCAGCTCTGGTAACCATTCAGCTACTTTATCTCTATGTGGATTTCCCTACTCCATACATTTCCTGTCAGTGGAATCATAGCATGTGGGGTGCTTGATGGTTCAGCAAGTCGTCATGATTCATTCCTATTGCAAATATATCAGCTCTTCATTCATTTTAATTGTGGAAAACTACTCCAGTGTATGGGTACACAGATTTCTGTTTATTCATCGTTTAGTTGATGGATCCTTGAGCTGTTTCCACATTTTGACTCCTATATACAATGCTGCTATAATGTTCATGCTCATGTATTTATGTACAAATATGTTTTAAATTCTCTTGGATATATTCCTAGGAGTAAAATTACTGTAATACATGCTTACTTTATTTTGATATTTTCTTGAAATTGCTCTACTGTTTTGCTAAGTGGTTGTACATTCTCACCTGCAAAGTATGAGGGTTTCAATTTCTTCATATTTTCAGTAATTCTTGTTACTGTGTCTTTTTATTGTAACTATCATATTGTATATGCAGTGATATCTTCTGAATTTTATTTAGATTTCTCTAATAACTAGTAATTTTGAGCATCTCTTCACGTGCTAATTGGTCACATCTACTTGTTTTGAGAAATGTCTATTGAGAACATGGGCTCATTTTTAACTGGTTCATTTGCCATTTTATTATTAAGTTCTAAGACATATTTATATATTCTAGATACAAAATCTTTACTAGATATATGAAGATCAAGTATTTCCTCCCATATTATGGATTATCTTTTTTATTTCTGGCTGGCACGCTTTGAGGCACATTTTTAATTTTTCTGAAATCTATTTTTTTCCTTTTTTATTGGTGCTTTTGCTATCATATCTAAGAAATGATTGCCTAATCCAAGGTCACAGAGATTTAGAGTTTTGTCTAAGAGTTTTCCTCTTACATTTAGGTCTGTGATTCCATTTTGAGTTCATTTTGAATATGATGGGGTATAAGGGTCCAACTACATTATTTTGCACAGCTATATGTAATTGTTCTAGCACCATTTGTGAAAAACATTATATTACCATTGAATTTTCTTTGTATCTTGTCTGAAATTAATTGATCATAAATGTAAGAATTTTGTATGGAGTTCAATTCTGTTACATTCATCTAATTTTTTATAGTAGCACACTGTGGTGATTACAGAAGCTTTATAATAAGTATAGAAATAAGAGTGTGTGTATGAGTCCTTCAATTTTGTTCTTCTCTTTCGAGATTACTTTGGTTTTTCTCAATCCCTTTTGTTTCCATATGAATTTGAAGATCAGCTTCTTCATTTCTGCAAAAAGGACATTTGGCATTTTGATAAGAATGGTACTGAGTTTGTAGATCAGTCTGGGGAGTGTAACTATATTAACTTTTCAAAATAGGACCTAGGAGGAGTGTGTGGACGTGTGTGGTGTGTGTGTATGAGCTAGGGACAGTTAGATTCTGAAGGTCTTCAAAGGGGCTGCTAAACCGGGCAGTCTTAGACGGCGGAGCCCCGCTTCCTGCGCGGACACTCCTGGGCAGCCGGCACGGGCACAGTGACCACGCCATCTTGGGAAACAGAGCTGCTTGAGACTAGGATCCTGGCCTCAGCACCACCCAGTCTGATCTCAGACGCATACCAGGACCCTGCAGCCGCTGGGGACAGAGACCTGTGACCACAGCTTCAGACCTGCGGACACCAAAAGTTCAGAAATCCCCGCGGCAGATCCGTGAGTAACAGAGCCCATCCCCCCTTCCCATAGGCTCGCGGGCAGTGCCATAGTAACTGATAGACCCACCCCTTGCCGGGGCCTCAGTGCTGCCACTGGAACTTTAGCCTGGAAGTGTGCGAACCTTGTTGTGTTGTATTTTGTGCCTTTAAATCAACGCAGCAGATTCAAGCAACAGCGGCCTCCTGATCTCCACACGCTCTGTCTGGGGAACAGTTACTGTGTGTGAAGCCTCCCTCCACCAGCCAGAAGAGCCACCACAGCTGTGAACAGCACCCACCAGAGGCCCTGCTATCAACGGAGGAGCCACTGCTACCACAACCGCCCAAGGAGCAACCACAGCCCGAGGAGCCACTGCCACCCAGGGAGCAGCCACTGAATGACTCAACATCTAGATATGTCAGTGAGATCAAACATGGGTAGACAAAGAAACCCCCAAAGGAAAGAGAAGGAGGACTCGCCAGAAAAGCAGCTAAGTGAGACAGAGGCATGCAACATGACGGAAAAAGAATTCAGAATAAGGGTCCTAGAGTACATGCACCGGTCGGAGGAAAAAATCAATGCCATATGCAAGAAGCTAGAAGAATCAGATGAAAAATTCAATACCATATGCAAGAAGCTAGAAGAATCAGATGAAAAATTCAATACCATATGCAAGAAGCTAGAAGAATCAGATGAAAAATTCAATACCATATGCAAGAAGCTAGAAGAATCAGATGAAAAATTCAATACCATATGCAAGAAGCTAGAAGAATCAGATGAAAAATTCAATACCATATGCAAGAAGCTAGAAGAATCAGATGAAAAATTCAATACCATATGCAAGAAGCTAGAAGAAACAGATGAAAAAATCAACAACTTAAGTAAGGCCCAAGAAGAAATGAAGAGTGATATAGCTGCCATAAAAAACTCCATTGAAAGTATCAACAGTAGACTAGGAGAAGCGGAGGACCGAATTAGTGAATTAGAAGACAAGGAAGCAAAACACACCCAAACTGTACTGCAATTGGAGAAAAAAATTAAAAGACAGGAGGAGAGCCTAAGGGAGCTTTGGGACAACATGAAACGAAACAACATACGAATAATAGGGGTGCCAGAACAACAGAAAGATGAACATGGATTAGAAAACCTATTCGAAGAAATAATATCAGAAAACTTCCCTGAGGTGGGGAAGAAAAAAGTCACACAAGCCCAGAGAGTCCCAAACAAGGTGAATCCGAAAAGACCCACACCAAGACACATCATAATTACCATGGCAAATGTTCAGGACAAAGAGAGAATCTTACAGGCTGCAAGAGAGAGACGGAAAGTTACATACAAGGGATCTCCCATTAGACTATCAAATGATTTCTCAACAGAAACACATCAGGCCAGAAAAGAGTGGACAGAAATTTACAAAGTGATGCAAAGCAAAGGACTGAATCCAAGAATACTCTATCCAGCAAGGCTATCATTCAAAATTGAAGGGGAAATAAGAAGCTTCACAGACAAAATAGGACCTAGGAATTTGTTTCAATTTATTTGGGTCTTCTTTTATGTTTTCAATGCTATTACTTAGTTTTCAGGGTACAAAATTAGAATTCTTTTGTCAAATGTAATCCTCAGTAATTTATTATTTTTATGGTACTTTATTTTTTCCCTTAATTTGCAGATTTTTTATTGCTAGTGTACAGAAGCAAAATTGATTTTTGTAGGTTAATCTTGAACTTAGCAACCCTGCTGAGCTACTTACTTTTAATATTTTAGGGATTCCTTGGCATTCATATATAAAATTATGTAATTTACAAAGATAGCTTTATTTCTTCCTTTCCGACATTGATGCCTTTTAGCTTCTTACTCACGTTGCATGACCCTGGTTGGGCCTCCAGTGCATCGCTGAACAGAAGTGGTGGGAGCGGACATTATTGTCCTGTTCCTGATCTTAGGGAACCACTCAGTCTTTTACTGTTTGATGTTCGCTGTGGGGTGTTTCTAATAAAGCTGAGGGAGTTTCCTCCTATTATTGGCTTGCTGAATGCCTTTAACAATATGTATTTAATGAAAGTATAATGAAGACTCGGGTCTCAGTGGCCCAGCACTCCTCTGGCTCTCGGTAACTACTCCTCTTCCTATGACCTGCGGTGGCTCATTGTTCAAGTGGAACATGACACATGTTGAGCGTCGCTCTCCTTTTCCTGAGTTTCTCTCCTGTGTCCCACGGTCAGCAACATAAACCCAATATCACACCCTTCAACAAACCACAGCTTTCCGGCTCTCTCTCTCTCTCTCTCTGCCTCTTTATTTCTCTAAGGTGGTATAATATGGTGAGAGCTTCCTAGCTTATATGGAAACCCCACATAGACATGGCATTTCTGTCAGCAATGGACTGCTTACATGATGTGGTCCCATCTATACTAATAAAAGGGTAATATGCTAATTAGACCAGATGTCTTCCAGATGTCCTTCCGGACAAAGCCACAGTGGTGGGGCTGAGGCAGAGGTGGTTAGGGGCGATCAGGCCAGCAGGGGAGAGCAGTTACAGGGATCAGGCCAGCAGGGGAGAGCAGTGAGGGGGATCAGGCAGGCAGGCAGAGTGGTTAGGGCAGGCAGGTGAGCAGTTAGGAGCCAGCAGTTCCAGATTGTGGGAGGGATGTCCAACTGCCAGTTTATCTATACTAATAAAAGGCTAATATGCTCATTAGACCAGACATCTTCCGCACGTCCTTCCAGACAAAGCCACGGTGGCGGGGCCAAGGCAGAGGTGGTTAGGGTGATCAGGCTGGAAGGGAAGAGCAGTTAGGGGGATCAGGCAGGCAGGCAGAGTGGTTAGGGCAGGCAGGCAAATGAGCAGTTAGAAGCCAGCAGTCCCAGATTGCAAGAGAGATGTCCAACTGCCAGTTTTATCTATACTAATAAAAGGGTAATATGCTAATTAGACCGGACATCTTCCGGACGTCCTTCTGGACAAAAGTCATGGTGGCAGAGCTGAGGCAGAGGCGGTTAGGGGCAATCAGGCCATCAAGGAAGAACAGTTAGGGGGATCAGGCTGACAGGGGAGAGCAGTTAGGGCGATCAGGCCAGCAAGGGAGAGCAGTTAGAGGGATCAGGCAGGCAGGCAGAGTGTTTAGGGCAGGCAGGCAGGTGAGTGGTTAGGAACTAGTGGTCCCGGACTGCGAGAGGGATGTCTGCCTGCCTGCCTGATCCCCCTAACTGCTCTTCCCTTCCAGCCTGATCACCCCTAACCACCTCTGTCTTGGCCCCGCCACCATGGCTTTGTCCGGAAGGACATGCAGAAGATGTCTGGTCTAAACCGGCAGTCGGACATTCCCTAAGGGGTCCCGGATTGTACAGGCTGCAGGCCAGGCTGAGGGAAACCCCCTCCATGCACGAATTTCATGCACCCAGCCTCTAGTAGATTATAATAAAGCCATATTTTTGGTAAGAAATAGAAATGAAACAAGGTGAGGTTCAGGAGCCTGTTTTCTCTGAGGGGAGCAATGACTGCGGGCTTGGGCAGCTGGTTCCCTCCCGCTCACAGCCCCTCAGTGTGGAGTGTATGTGTGACATGTGATTGGGAAGTTGCTGAGCTTCTTGTGTGCAGAGGAGCCTGCCACCCAGTGTGGCCTGTTCAGGGGGCTCTCAGCCTCCCAGTCTAGCTCGATGGCCCTCAGAGCACACACTGCACATTCTTTGTTGGGGACTTAAGATTCCGTAGGAGAACACAGGTCCACAAGAGCGACCTTAGCAAGCATGAGCGCCCCCGTCGCCCCGTAAAAGCTTCCTGGGGAGTGGGGTCGGCCCGACACTGTGCTGGGGAAACGCTGCCAGTTGTGATGACTGTAAAGTAGAGATAAGTTTCATTTCTCCCACCGATGCCATGGCAGGGAGAGCCCTGTGTGATAAGGTCAATGGAACCAAAGTGAATTTCCAAAGTCAAAATATTGAGTTCTGAGTTCAACCCTTCTAGGTGACGCACTCTCTTTTTTTCATGAATACCGCCACCTTCCTTAATCCGACCATTGCTTCAACATGCAACATGAAACCACAGGGCCATGGCGGCCCCCTGTGACCCCCTGTGTCTCTTTATGCCTTGATTGCTTTTCCTCCTGATCCTCTGGCCACCTTTCCCTCCCTCCTGAGGCCGGTGTCATGGCGACCCACGCCCCTCCCAGCCAGCTTCTCCTCCACATGGCCAATCGGTCCGGACCACCTCCCTGCTCACGGGGACCACTGACAGCTCCCGTGTCGCAGCCCTGACCTGTTGGAGGGAAGCAGGCAGGGCTGACGGACCGTGCTTACCCAGGGCGCAGTGGTTCGGTGACGCCTAGGCCTCACGTTCTTTCACTCACGCTCACCCGAGCAGGGCAGCGTTTTCTATCTTTTATGCTGTATTTTTCCTGCACCTTTTCTATGTTTAGAGATGGTTACACACACAGCTACCGTGTGTTACAGTCTCTCACAGTGCTCAGTACAGTAACAGGCTGTGCAGACTCACAGCCCAGGAGCAAAAGGCTGTAACACACAGCCCAGGTGTGTG
>NW_005353539.1:392737-399949 GCF_000412655.1 Myotis brandtii | reverse complement strand
GTGAGGGGGAGGTGGAGGTCAGTGCCCTCGGTGATGATCACAGGCCAAAATTGCCGAAATCGCCAAAATCACCTAACCATGCATTTCTCAGAACACATCCCCGACGTTAACGACCTAGAACTCTGTGTGTGTGTTTATACATGTATATGAGTATGTAAATATATATGTATATACATGGTGGCGCAAAAGTAAGGTTACAGTTTTTTGTATGAGAAATAACAACAATTAATAAATAGTTCAAGGAAAAGCTGTGTTTCACATACATACTCGTGTAAACCTACTTTTAGTTAGCCCATGCTGTATGCATATACGTGAACGATATAGATTTTTTTTAATGGAAAACTTGCCGAGTGTGGTATTGTATTCTAATCATGATTTACTGTTAGGTCCTTGTTGACTAAACCACAAAGTCCTCTACCTCACATTTCTCATCTAGAAAATGAAGACACTGATCTCGATAAATACTTATCTCCTTGAACGCTCAGTTTTTAAAGGTCTTTCATTTTCATATCTACTCGCCTAGAATGAAGATTTTATCATAGGGCTAACTCAAACTGAAAACAAAAGTTAATTTTCAGCAATTCAAACTCAGTACAGCGCTGCTCAGGTGGCATCGTTTTACCAGGATGTTACTTTTGGCTTCTACCTGCGGAGAACCAACATTACCCAGCACGAGAGGGCGGGGCGGGGGGAGAAAACCAGAGCCTTTGCTCAGCCTCACACTCAGGGGTCAGAAACTCTCCCCAGGCAGGTGAACTGCCTGAACGGGAAGCGGTACAGAGTGGGTGAGAGAGAAAATAGTTACAGTGGGTAGGACAGGTTCTCAGCATTTGTATGAATAACTTCATGTCTCTTTAACTTAAAACATATCTTACTTTACAGTCAACATTTGGGAGATAGATGCGTGTCTGTAATAAGTGTGGGGATATATATATCTATACGGTGAACAGTGTAGGGGAATGTGTGACGTCTGCCTCGGTGAGCAGGATCTGACATCCCAGCGAGCCTGTGGGGCAGGCCCCCGCCTCATCTCTGCTTGGCAGTCCCATGTGCAAGGCTCCACTTCCTTGGAGTACGGCTATGTATCCAGCTCTTGAATATGCTGATGAGTGCCTGCAGATTTGAGATAAAAGCAAATCTCTTAAAATACACAGCTGAACTTTCTAGTCCTCTAGGCACACGGTGGGGGCGGGGGAGAAAGTTCCAGACAGACCCCAGGACCCATCTACCAGGGCTTCACTTGGAAAGTGCCAAGAAGCATCAGCGATGCCCGAATGCTCATTTTCTTTACATCTCTACACACCTAATGGCTAAGAGGACCTTCAGAACAACTCTCTCTGCTGGGAGAGTGTGCCTATTAGGGACACAGTAGTTTTTGGTGAGAATTATTTGATCCAGGATGTTCAAATGTCATGGTGAGAGCGACACGGGAAAATGTCTCCAGAGGCTGTTTGGAGGCAGAGCCAATAAAACACTGTCCCAAATGCTCATGCGATCCTGGGCCTGTGGGGTGGTGAGCCCCTGGTGAGGCTGAGTGTTGACCCAGAAGATGAACTAGGGAGTTGGCTGGAGAAATCACAGACACCGTTTTCTCGCCCCTGTGATGGGGTCCTGCAAGGAGAAAGCCCTCGCCTGCACTGACACATTCCTGCTTTGAGTAACGTTGGGGGTGAAATAAAATCTAGGGGCTGTGTTGTTACCAAGGGGGGAAAATGGTTCTCGCTGGTTTTGCCTCAGTGGATAGAGCGTTGGCCTGAAGACTAAAGGGTCCCAGGTTCAATTTCGGTCAAGGGCATGTACCTCGGTTGCGGGCTCCATCCCCAGCCCTGGTCAGGATGCATGGGAGAGGTAACCGATTGATGTCTCTCTCACATTGATGTTTCTCTCTTTCTCTCCCCCTCCTTTCCACTCTCTCTAAATAATCAATGGAAAAATATCCTCAAGTGAGTATTAACCACTACCTCCCCGCCCCACAAAAAAAGGAAAATGAATTGAAATGGCTGAGAGGGAAGCATGGACCAAATCTCAAGATAACCTTATTCCCTGAACCAACATCATCAGGTCTGCCGACCTGTGGTTTCCTTCTTAAGCTGATTCCTTTACCACTTGCACCACATTGTTTTTTAGGACCCTTGTTGCTTGTGACCTGCACATGTGTGCATGTGTGTGTGCATGTGTGTGCATGTGTGTGCACACGCACTTGCAATTATATCTTTTCCATCGCTTTTTATTGCTCTTGATTTTGAAGTCAGAATCTAGTCTACCCTTTACCATAAGTAATCTTACTAAATATTTTAAAATCTTGCAGAATTCCTATTGATTGTCAAGTAAAACATAACTTTCCAAAGAGATGATGTAGACTGCTTTGATTATCTCACGTTTCTTCCTGACTCCGTGTTTGCCAATCATAATACATCTATTCCCTGAAGAGGACAAAACATTCTTACATTTGGGCCTTGATAAAGGCTTTTCTCTCGGCTCGTTGCATTATACCACTTGTATTGTCTGAAGATGAAACATTTCATACTTTGGTACCTATTTCTACTATCTGCACAAGGGGTCCTCAAACTTTTTAAACAGGGGGCCAGTTCACTGTCCCTCAGACCATTGGAGGGCCGGACTATAGTTTAAAAAAAAACTATGAACAAATTCCTATGCACACTGCACATATCTTATTTTGAAGTAAAAAAAAACAAAACGGGGAACAAATACAATATTTGTATTTGCATGTGGCCCGTGGGCCATAGTTTGAGGACCCCTGGTTTAAAGTTTCAGGATATTAGATGCAGATCATATAGCAAATATGAAATTCTGATTTATTTTCTTTCCTTGCCTCTTCTACATGGACACTTTGAATGAACTTTCAAAAACATATTCTAATGCTATCTTCTCCAAAATTATTTTTTGAGTTAATTTTTCCACAGGAGTCTGTTCCTAACCATATTATTACATTAACATGTGGCGTGATCATTATTTGGTATATATTTTTTAATCTTTTCAGGAGGACAGAGTTTTATACAGATGGACTAAATTTAATTTACATTTTTTATGCTACATACACTGTTCTTTGCCCCCTGAAATGAATGTTATAGGTCCTTAAACAATATTTTTCACTCATAAATATGTTAATTTCACAAACACATATGGAACACCTACTATGTGCAGATGCCATTCTAGGAGCTTGAGAAGCATTCCTAACGTAGAAAAGACCTTTCTCCTCATGTTGCTTTTGTTCTAATAGGGAGTGGTCATGGAAAATACCCAGTAGACATAAACATGCATCAGTTCTATAAAATGGTAAAAGTGATGAGTGCCGTGGCAAAGAGAAACAGCAAGATGGGAGTGGTTGGGCAAGGTGGTTGTGTCTCATTGTGAAAGGGCTGTGAGAGGACCCACGCTGAAGATGTTCAGATGAGGAAGGTGCAGGAGTGCAGACAGTCACACAAAGACCCTACAATGGAAGGATGGGAGAATGTTCGAGGAAGGCCCAAAACTCAGTGTGGTCAGTGTGGCTCATGATGGCTGGATGGAGGAGAAGTGGATTGTGTTGAGAGATGACTGGGGCCAGGTCCTGCTGGGCACATAGGCCATTGCGAGTTCTGCTTTTCCTCAAAGGAAGTAGGGAGCCATGGCAGGTTTTGACAGGAGTGACATCATCTGATGGACTTTGTCAAAGGATTACTTTAGCAACAGGGAGAGAACAAGAGAAGGCAGCCAGTTATCCAGGCCTTGTAATATTTTGTGAAAAGGAACAATTAAAAATATTTTTTTTAATAAAAGCAAAGTGAAAAATTATTTTCCTTGCCAGACAAGCTCAGAATACACACACACACACACACACACACACACACACACACACAAACAAAAAATGTGAGCTTTGCCGATTAGTTTTTCTTGCTTCATTTCATTCCAAGGCATGAGCACAGATCAAAAGAGAAAAGAAGAGAGAAACAGAGGCGGGAAATAATAAGAAAAATTACAGCCCATGCTTGACTACGCTTCCCCTGTGGAAACCTCCTCCTGGACAATTCACTCAAGACAGATTTGAAAGCATGGGAGTCTGCAAGTGTCAATGTTTGAAGAAGAAAATGCTTGTAATCGTGTTTCCTTGAGGTCGGATCTCTGATCCCCGGCTTTCACTGTGTTCTCTAAACAGGTGTGGGCCAGCGCTTTCAAGTTTGGTGCCGCTGACAGTACCCTATTGACCAGTCAAGGAGACTGAAATGAAGGGGGATGTGTTCCACCATCTCTTCCTGGAATTCACAGCGTGGGAGGCTGGCTTTGGGTAATGACAAGCGCGAGTCCCTGCAGGGGTCGGCGCTGTGTCTGTCTGCGAGGTTACTCAGCAGGATATTTCTTCTGAGGAAGCCACCTCGCTCCTATTAAAATGAGATTGATCTGCCCACCCCTGGCGTGCACACAGCTCTAACTACAAACAGATTGCCCACATGATGTATTAGATTGATTTTCCTTCATAATGCCATCAGGAACAAATAGATCAATGTGCATTTCCATATTTATAACTGTCTGCTAGCGAGAATGTGAGACCTTTCCTGACTGTAGAATTTCAGAACTTGGAGCTGCCTTCTGGTCACTGCCCGTGGACTTCTAAGTGCAGTCTCAGACCTGGAAGAAGCTGTCACAGGGCCGCTAGTATGCTCTCCTATTTTTAATTGAAGTATAATTGGTATACAGAGACCTGCACAGATTTACTGCGCACAATTTGATGAGTTTGGACACATGCAAACATCCATATACCAACCCCACAAGCAAGGTAATAGACACCCAACCCTTTCCAAAGTTCCCTCGTGTCCCTTTACTGGGGGGGTGGGTACAAGAACACTTAACGTGACATCTACTCTCTTTAACCAGGTTTGACGTGAACAGCCCTGTGCTGCTAACTACAGGCACCGTGTGGCTCATCGGGTGGCCCAGCACACCTGACACGGCAGTCCTGTGGTTCTCAGTGGCTCTACCTTCCCCCCAGGCCACACCTCAGCCTCCACCTCGGCTGGTAATGGGACAGGAGTTCCATTTGTAGAGTTTTCTAGTCCTGAGACAAGCTTCTTTGTGGTCCTAATTCTGAGCTCTGGAGTCAGGTGGAGTCATTCAAATGTTTCTTCCTCCGGAGAGCACATCATTTGTCTGGAGACAATAGCTCTGTCATCCCCCACATATCGGTCTGTAATTATCATAGAGGTCATGTTGAAGAAGAAATTCTTTCCCTCCTTCTTTCCTTTCTTCCTTCTTTTATTACTGATATTGGCATCTTTGGAAAACATAGCCCATTCTCCTCTATTTTAATGGACATCTCTTACTTTGAGTTGTCTAATACTTTCCTATAATCCAATTCAGACTTTAAATGCTTGCCCAGAATAATTGTGGTTAAAAATCATAAAATGTTGATCTCATCAATAGATGTTAAGCTTCATAAAGAATGGATCTGTTTGTTTGTTTTTTCTCACCATCACTGGATCCAGTAATTGTTGCATAGTAGGTGCTCCATGAATGAGTAAATGCATGATGAAAGGGATGTATAGCACCCACAATATACTACACCGCCACAACTGATGTTGCTCTCTGGTTTCCTCCAGTATTTTTTTCTATGTGAATACTGAGCCAAGAGAATCCTAGAATAGCCCTGCCTCAGCAGGCCAAGCCCATGGCCATTTTGCATCTTGCAATGATCCACCTGTAAACACATGGGCTCAGTTAACTGTCAAGCATGAAGCAATAAGACTTGACTGTTAGTTACAAAAATTAATTTCTGTAGGCTGCCTGCTTACTATTTGTAATCTCTCAGGCATAGAGAAAGCTCGCCTCTTAATGTCCCAAATGAGAAAAGAGACGTGGAATTGGACTTTTGAACATTGTACAATATACCTTGTGTATGTGTGTATAAGTATACTGTATATGTGCATACTATACTAGAACATATACAACATACTGTACATGTAACCTAATCTAATAAAAGAGAAACATGCAAATTGACCGTAACTTCACTACCCCCCCCAAGCCACACCTACCAGCCAATCAGAGCGAATATATGCAAATTAACCCAACCAAGATGGCGGCCGGCAGCCACAGAGCTGGAGCAAGCAGGAGGCTTGGTTGCCCCAGCGATGTAGGAAGCCAAGCTTCCCACCTGCCCTGGCTGGCTGTGGCCTCTGCTAAAGGCAACAAAGTTTCAATTATAGAAGATAAATAAATCCCAGATACCTGCTTCCAGCCAGCCTCCACTGGGAACTTGGGTGGCTGTGGGCCATGGCCAGCCTGCAAACAGCCATCAGCCCCTCACCCAGACTGGCCAGACACCCCAGCAGGACCCCCCTCCCTGAAGGGGGTGTGGCCAACCTGAAAACGGCCCTCAGCCCTTTACCCAGGCTGGCCAGGCACTCCAGCAGGGACCCCCACCCTGAAGGGGTTGTGGCCAGTCTGAAAACGGCCCTCAGCCCCTCACGCAGGCTGGCCAGGCACCCCAGCGGGACCCCCAGCCTGATCCGGGACAACCTTCAGAGCAAACCAGCCAGCCCTGACCCATGCACCAGGCATATAATAAAACGGTAATATGCAAATTGACCCTAACAGCAGAACGACTGAGAATGACTGGTCACTATGACACACACTGACCTCTAGGGGGCAGACGTTCAATGCAGGAGCTGCCCCCTGGTGGTCAGTGTGCTCCCACAAGGGGAGCTCTGCTCAGCCACAAGCCAGGCTGATGGCTGCCAGCACAGCAGTGATGGCGGGAGCCTCTCCCGCCTCCTCAGCTGTGCTAAGGATGTCCGACTACAGCTTAGGCCTGGTCCCCGCTGACAGTGGACATCCCCAGAGGGCTCCTGGCCTGCCAGAGGGATGTCTGACTGCCAGCTTAAAAAAACAAGGAGCGGTTGGAAGCTTCAGTCACTCGCCAGCTGGAAAACAGCCTTCAGCCCCTCACCCAGACTGGCCAGGCACCCCAGTGGGGACCCCCACCCTGATCCAGGACACCCTTCAGGGCAAACCAGCTGGCCCCCACCCATGCACCAGGCCTCTATGCTATATAGTAAACGGGTAATATGCCTCCCGGCACCGGGATCAGCGGAGCCGTGAGGCCTCCCTGCACTGGGATCAGATCGACAGGGGGCAGCGCCCAAACCCCCTGATCGCCCTGTGGCTCTGTGTGTGACAGGGGGCAGCGCCCAAACCCCCTGATCGCCCTGTGGCTCTGTG
>NW_005353539.1:366206-392680 GCF_000412655.1 Myotis brandtii | reverse complement strand
CTGATAGGGGGGAGCTCCCCAACCCCCTGATCGGCCCTGCTCTGTGTGTGACATGGTAGAGCCATAACCTCTCCATCGGCCCTGCCCCGAGTGTGACAGTGGTGGCGCCCCAACCCCCTGATCGGCCCTGCTCTGTGTGTGACATGGTAGAGCCATAACCTCTCCATCGGCCCTGCCCCGAGTGTGACAGTGGTGGCGCCCCAACCCCCTGATCGGCCCTGCTCTGTGTGTGACATGGTAGAGCCATAACCTCTCCATCGGCCCTGCCCCGAGTGTGACAGTGGTGGCGCCCCAACCCCCTGATCGGCCCTGCTCTGTGGGTGATAGAGGGTGGCGCCCCAACCCCCCTCCACGGGCCTTGCTCTGTGTGTGACAGGGTAGAGCCATAACCTCTCCATCGGCCCTGCCCCGAGTGTGACAGTGGTGGCGCCCCAACCCCCTGATCGGCCCTGCTCTGTGGGTGATAGAGGGTGGCGCCCCAACCCCCCTCCACGGGCCTTGCTCTGTGTGTGACAGGGTAGAGCCATAACCTCCCCATTGGCCCTGCCCTGAGTGTGACAGGGTGCAGCGCCCCAACCTCCTGATCCGCCCTGCTCTGTGTGTGACAGGGGGGAGCTCCTCAACCCCCTGATTGGCCCTGCTCTGTGCGTGACAGGGGGTGGCGCCGCAACCTCCCTATCGACCCTGCCTTGAGTGTGACAGGAGGCGGTGCCCCAACCCCCCAATCGGCCCTACCCTGAGCGTGACTAGGGGTGGCATCGCAACCTCCCGATACGCCCTGCTCTGTGCATGACAGGGGGCGGCGCCCCAACTCCCCAATCGGCCCTGCTCTGAGCCCGACCAGGGGCTGCACCTAGGGATTGGGCCTGCCCTCTGCCACCCGGGAGCAGGCCTAAGCCAGCAGGTCGTTATCTCCTAAGGAGTCCCAGACTGCGAGAGCACACAGGCTGGGCTGAGGGACCCCCTTCCCTCCCGATTGCACAAATTTGTGTGCACTGGGCCTCTAGTATATATATAAAATGCTAAAAGAGATACATAGAGATAGAGAGTTAGATAGATGATATGTAGGTAGGTAGGTAGGTAGGTAGGTAGATAGATAAATAAATAGACAGACACGTAGATTTCTGATTGAAAACATAATGTAAAAGACAAACCCAGGAAAACTTATTCTATTGGCAAGAGTCCAGAAAGTCTTCTTAAAGCAGTCGTGTTTGATTATTGAATGATTGGGTTCCTGAACAGTGAAGACATAGACATTGGGTAGTAGTCTGCGTGGAGGTACGGGCTTGGGGACACACTGCTTCTGCAGGGAAGTATGTTGATGTGCCATGCAAGGGAACAGGGCAGGGGGAGCCTGTTATGCAGGGCTCTGTGGGCTCTGTGGGCTCTGTGGGCACAGTGGGCACAGCAAGAAGCTGCACAGACTGGTGGTAACCCTACATGGGACCCCAGTGAGATCTGGCCCAGTGGACTTGAACGTATGACGTCCATGCCTGGCCCCATTGCACGGCCCCTCCAGTTACTAGACTTTTCCTTCCTTCATCCGTGGTGACCTGACTCCAGCACATAAGACCATCTACTCTCATCCTCCTACTTCAGAGCTGAAGGAGATGGTGTCTAGTGCTCTGAGGTGACCAGATAAGTAAGGCCCCGCATGTTGTCCAAAAGAGTGTTGTACCCTTAAAGGGGAAAAAAGAAAAAAGTAAGATTCAAAGTACAATTATTTCCCTTTCCCAGGATTTGCCAGACATACTGTATCCCATGGCGGGTGAGACGGGGGAGGGGGAACAGCAAACACAAAGCTACAGGATGAACATTGTTCAAGTGGTTATTTGGGAGGATGAAGTGAGAGGGCTAAGGGTTTATACATCCTTTTCAGAGGTATTGCTTTCCGAAAAAAGAAATAATCTTCCATTTATTTTTTCTTTGCACGGAGCTGGGTGTGATGAAGGGTAACATAATGAAGATAAAAGAGGGATTGTGGCACTTCCCTGCCTGTTTCCAGAAGGGAAAACAGTAAAGCAGTATTTCTCTAACTGATCTCACTCCCATTTATCTGAGGAACAAATATTTTAACCAAATGTATTTCATGTTTTGCCCTTTTTAGAACTGTCGAGTCTCTGTTAATAATTTTCTCCCTCAGTACAATTGAAAGCAAGATTAATCACTTCACTCTATATATACCCCAGCATCAATCTGGAGTTCAATCATAGCCTAAAATTAGCTGCTGAATTAAATTTTCTCTCTGCTTTCTACCTTTTCCATGAAAAGTAGCTATAATTTTTCATGTGGTTTTATAGTCATAATCTCTCTCTTCATTTATTTAAAGAATAGCTTATAAAACTCACATGAAACACAGAAAACATGAAACACAGAAGAGAAAACAATGGCCTAAAAATAACTGCTTAGCAATGGATTTGGACACAATATTTGCATCTTAATTTTCTTTGTACACTTCTTCTAAATGTCAATTCTCTCCCACTAATGTGTATGTGTATACACCACACTATAGTGCTGCCTTGATGTCTCTCTGCAGAATAGGTAGTTGTGGGATAACCAAATTATCTTAAAATGCAGTGTTAGTAATATTTCCTCAAACAGTTACTCCATCTTACCTTTCGCAAAAAAGGAAACACAATCTCAACCACATTCTTTAATGAATGCTCTTTGAAATGCTTAAATAAACTGTGTCCTAGAGGACCAGATAAAGTTCAGTTTAAACATCATCACCACTAGGTCTCACTCCCACCTCCCAGGTTCTGACCCAAAGCCCAGAGGGTTTGGTTGCCCCATGGACAACTCAATATTGGACGCAGTAGCTCCTAGTCAGAGAAGCAGCTTGGGAGCCTGAAGATGGAGGAGAGAGGAAGGAACTTCAGTCTCTGCAGAGCTTCCCAGAGACACCAGGCCCTACTTGACGGTGTCAGATGGACAGTGTTGCTGATGCTGTAAAGTAATCCCACTCTCACCTTAGACATGCCGGTGACCCGGGCTTTACAGATGCTCTCCTTTGCAGATGACCCTCTCCTCCTCCTCCATAGAAGCTGTGAGGTTGCCTACGTCTGAAAGCCCCAAATGCCATTTCCCTGGTATTTGACATTTCTCAGCCCCAGGGTCCCCGTGACAAAGTATGTATTTCACATATTTTTATGAGGGATAGTTAAGACGGGCTGAGAAAGGACCTAGCAAAGCTATCTGCACTCAGTGAATTCACCAGTTACATTAGGTATTCCTTAATATTTCTGTCCCAGTTAGCCATGTTTTCGGTTTACATCACAAGAATCATTTTTGTCTTCATAATTGGTGGCTGGAGAAAGAAAACCTACATGTCTTGGAAACGCAATCAGCTGTCAGACTCGGGCACTTTCTGTCCTTCAGCTCTGTCGTCTCGTGTGTTGAGCTCGCCCCGGGTAGCCATGTTTTCGGTTTACATCACAAGAATCATTTTTTGTCTTCATAATTGGTGGCTGGAGAAAGAAAACCTACATGTCTTGGAAACGCAATCAGCTGTCAGACTCGGGCACTTTCTGTCCTTCAGCTCTGTCGTCTCGTGTGTTGAGCTCGCCCCGGGCTTGCTGCTTTCTTGGTATCAAAGAAGCTTCCACAACCCCAAGAACCAATTTCTAAAATGAATGTTTCCAAAACAGGAAGGTAGGAGTGGGGGCATGAAGGGCTTTCTCGTTGCATGTTCTTCTCTCATCTGTCAGGAGAAACTCCACAAATCCCAGCAATCCTCCCTGCCCCTCCCGTTGGCTGGAAATGGACCTCATGGGCATCAGAGGGGCTAAAGGTCTTAGAAAACCATCCAGGCGAACTTGTGAGACTCTAACCTCTGGATCAATGGGATGAGAAAGGAGAAGTAAATGGGGATTCTGTAACCATCCAAAAACATGTACATTTTTAAGTAAATACATCTCATCTCCTCTGAAATCATCCATTCTATGACCTTATTTCCCCTTTTCTCTTGCCCTGATTTCAGTTAATTGTTAGTATATTCTAGAATATTTTTAAAATTCTGATTGTCGCACATCCAGGTGAATTAGATCATGTAGTTACCAGATATTATTAGGATGCAGAATAAGTTCATCTTTTGTGCAAGGCCAGATGGGAGTAGATGCTTATCAGTTGAATACAAAGCTAAGAGTCTATCCCTTTAGTGTACAGAGGTTTACAGAGAGAGGCAACCTTGTCCCAGTGGGCGTCTCTCTACCGAAGAATGGAGTAGTGCTGCAGTATGTTCAAAATACCTAGAAACTATCAAGTTCATTAACTGTTTTTACTCATATTGAGTAAGAAACTACCAAGAATTCAGTCTAACAAACAAAAAAAAGTAGCAACTAAATTATGCACAAGGAAATTACTTTGTTAACAATGCTTGAATTTCTTGTTTACAGAGTAAACAAATGTGTTTATCACATGCCTGTTTTAATACATTTAACACAGTGTTGGCTGAATGATCTTAAATCAGAGCGTGCTTTAGTCTTCTTTTCTGATAGACTTTGCTCTTTTAGGACACCTACATCATGTTGAGTTAAAACTGAGAAAAATAAAAAAGGAAAGTGATAGAAGTCTAAGAACAACACTGCACAGAAGAGGACAATCATGTTGGTTTTCACTATGGTATCTGACACTAATTCTAACCCAAAGAGATGGACTGGTAACAAATTAAAGGCTGAAGACTCAAGCAGTATAGCTTCAGTAGCTTCAAGTGGCAAAAAAGAATGTTGGGCATAGCGGGTTCTCCCATGTCTCTGAAAACATTGTTGTATGAACAAGTTCAATGAGAATCAAGTGGTGTGCCCTAGCATTTCATATCTTGGAATGTGTTCAGATTTTGAATACTTTGGATGAAAAGTCAGATTTTCTCTACCATTGCAAAATGCATTAAGCTTACACCAAATGGATTAAAAAACGTGTGCCCTAATGGAAGAAATTGACCAAAATGGCTATTAATCTATAATTTCCAGAAATGAATGTAGACACTTTGATGTTGTAGCCTGACTCTACAATTATAAACCCTACTTAGTCAACGTTGGATCACTGTTTATTTGCATGCGAGATTTGTGAAAGACAAAGAATAATTTATTAATATCTCAATGTAACATTTCCTATAATTCTTTATATTTTCCTAATATGTATTGATTTATGTCTCTTTATGTTGTTTGTTCATGCCTACCCATTATGAAATGCAGCAACTATTGGAGACTCCTCCACTCCTGAGAGGACCTGGGGAAGTGACCTCATCTCTCTTTATTTGAGGTCTCATATATGCATATATGTAAAATGAGTATAATACATTCTTTACCAATGAAGAAGCGAGCAATTGTTTATCACACTTCTTGTAATGTTCACATAACAATTATGAGTATGTTGTTATTGTTAGTATTAGAGGCCCGGTGCACAACATTCATGCACTGGGTTGGGGGGAGGGGGGGAAATTCCCTCTCAGCCTGGCCTGTGCCCTTTATCAGTGCAGGAGCCTTCGGGGGATGTCCGACTGATGTTTGCAGGGAGCTGGCCCAAGCCACAGTCAGACATCCTTAGCGCTGCTGTGGAGGCGGGAGAGGCTCCGGCCACCGCTGCTCTGCTCGCCAGCAGTCAGCCCGGCCTGTGGCTGAGTGGTGCTCTCCCTGTGGGAGCGCACTGACCACCAGGGGGCAGCTCCTGCATTGAGCGTCTGCCCCCTGGTGGTCAGTGTGTATCATAGCCACAGTTTGTTCTGCTGTTTGGTTGATTTGCATATTACCCTTTTATTATATAGGATTTTTATGGCATGATCAAAGCAAATGTTGGCTCAGGGTAAGCCTTGATATTCTTGTTTCAAAGAAAATCACCCCATGAGACAAAGCATTCTGTCATCTGCAAAGGGAGTCAAGGTATTACTAAGAGACTTATGTTGCCTCCCGTCCTGCCTTGTGTGAACTCAGTTGACGGCCATGTATACAGAAGATGCTCATGATGCTTATGGGAAAGACTCAGGGACTTGTACAATATTTTGCTCACCGGCTCTGCAGGCCCCTAATTTTATAACGAGGAGCTCTGTTTGACAGCATTCCCTTCATTTTAAAGACATACATTCGCATTCCCTGGAAGAATAATATTCATTGGCACTCTCTACTCTCTTCTTTGTTCTGGGGAAACATAAACTATTGATCAGGAACCCATCAACTATGAAATTTCAAGTTCAACCTTTCATGGGTGTGCTGAAATGGCTGAGATTACTTTGTTATTCAGAGCCTGGAAAAAGATGACATGAGAGTTACTCTGATGAACATAAACAACTCCACGAAACATTTTTCGAATAAATAAAACGTTAGTAAGTTGTAGATCAACACTGAAGAGGAGTTCTAACTTGTACTTGTCATATAGCTCTTTGGGGGTGGGGAGAAGGAGCCCATGACAGTACTTAATAGACAAACAGAAAAGAATACAGAAATAAAACTATAAGGGGAGGGGGGGGGGGGAAGCCTATGGGCTGATATGATGAAATATTCATCACTTGGTGGGAAAGCAGCCAGAGTGATTTATGCTTCAATAGTCTATGCTGAAATCAAAGAGAATAGCATAGAAATGTCAATGCAGCTCAGTATGGAGAGATCTGTGAAATCGGGCAAAAGAGTATTTTGATTGAGACAGTTAATGGCAATTCAAACAGACTCATTATGAATTAAGGTACTAAAAATGTATGTGATTCCACTTCGGAGGCAGCAGCTGAATTTTTATTTCTAGATGCAATATTTGGCTACTCATCACAGCATGATTGGGACAATATAACTTTGTTGTGGAGTGATTTTTGTGCCAACAATGTGAAAACTGAATTTGAGAGCCTGCTTATGTGCTAAATGGAATGTATTCAAGATACGGGATAGATTTTCTTGGCTGTTTAGCATTTACAGAGAAATCACATGAAAATGAATGTTGTTCATGTTTTCCCAAAAATATTGTTACTAGAGAGCATTATTCTCACAGAAGTAAATATTTTAATCTTGACTATATGCACATAATGCATTATGTTCAAACTCAGTTTTCTTTCCTGGGATGGTACAAGGAACAGTGTGACTATAAACCAAGTAAAGAGCAATAAAAAAAAACTGAAGTTCTTGAAAATTTACATTTTTTAATCTTTCAATATTTTTCATGGGTAATTTATCTTTAAAATAAAAATCTATGCAAATTTATATATTATGTATACAGTTACATAGTTTAGATCAGTGAGATAGAAAGTGCATGTGTAATTTATTTTAAAAGCACTTATGGGCTACTTTTATGAATAATTTTTGACACTATTCTAGTTTTCACTCTTTATTTGTCATCATGTCTTCATCAACCCATAGCAAGTTTTCACTTCTTCCTCAGTTACACAAACAAACATGCCCAATTTTAAGGATAGCATATCAACTTTTATCTCATTACATTGTTATTAAGACAGATTAATCATAGGTTGTGTAGGTCTTCAAATAAAATACACACACAAAAATCAAAACACTTGGAAATTGGTTTAGATTAGTATCGTGAGTATATTTTATCATTGATTTGAAAATAGAGAACTTTAATTTGTATAATTTGGGTCTTTTTAAAACAAAAAGCTTTTAGTTGAGACTAATTTTAATTTTAAAACCTGTAGCATTCTAATAAGGGTAACTTTTAAAAAATAATGATCCCATTAATAGACTCTTCTTTATAAAGTACTGGAAATTCTATATAATGAATTTTTTAGGCATTTGTAAACATCTGTGTATCAAAAACTGTAAAACATTAAATTTTATAGAGAATTCATATTAATCTTTTCATGATAAATTAGGAACATTTCAGTGTTTACATTATATTATATGTTTAACTCCAAATACATAGTCAGGTGTCACGATTTCATAGGAATAACTCTAATTACAATAAATGTTTCTCAAGAAAACCATAAATTGATTTATATACATATGTATTTATAACTTTTTGGAACATTGTAATTTGACCAATTTTTTAAAAATTTTGGTAAAAGCTAAACACACAGAAAGCCATGATGTCTTATTGCCAACATTAATAAACTCTATTATAATAAGTACATTAAAAAACTTCTAACTCCTACCTGTGAAGATGACCATGGAGACTAACAAGACATCCTAGCTCCAAATAGCATAAGACATTTAGATGTAAATATGTGAAAAATTGCCCCAAGGAAACATGCATTAATAATATTTCAGAGTATCTTTCCATTGGAGAAAGATGACCTTACTAAAAAAATACTGCCTGTTAAAAAAAAACAGGACTGACGGGACAATTTCTTATTCACTAGGAGAATGGTGAAGAGTCGAAAACGTGGGCAGGCAGTTCTGATTAGTGACTACTTCATGGTACTTTTAAAGTTTTGCCCTATTACTTTCTCAGTGTACAACTTGAAACATATCTATTGTTAATTAAAACTTCTGAATGAACTTTCTGAGTTCCATTCTGAACTCTACCCTTGAAACCTCCCGAAGATATTGGATAAGACCAGCTAGTTCTAAAGATAATCTATAATAATAAAAGCCTAATATGCTAATTAGACTGGACAGACGAACGACCTTCCAGATGTTATTCTGGACATCCTTCCGGACAAAGTCGTGGCGGCAGTTAGGGGCGATGAGGCAGGCAGGCGAGCAGTTAGGTGTGATCAGGCAGGCAGGCAGGCAAGCAGTTAGGAGCCAGCGGTCCCCGATTACGAGAGGGTGCAGGCCAGGCTGAGGTATCCTCTCCCCCGCCCCCAATACCTCACCCCTGTGCATGAATTTTGTGCACCGGGCCTCTAGTAAAATATAGTCATGAATATAGAAGTTGTGACATCTTAAGACATTCCTTATAATGGCAACATGGTAAAAACAACAACAACAACAACAACAACAAAAGACAAACAAAAAAACTCTCAGGCTTGTCTACCTGAGAGAGTCCTATTGATCCTTAATATTCACTCCATACCCTCCCCCTGATGGCCTTTTCCCTGCCTATACAGCAGGAATGTTTATCCCACCCCCTGCTGAGCTACCGCGGTACCTCAGCCATGACACCACTGCCATTTGCATCCATATCTATTTCCCTGATGACACTGCCCTTTGGAAAAAGCCAGTAATTATATCTCTTTTAATGACATAGCTGGTCTTTTGGGTATAATACCCAGTAGAGAGTCAATGTCTCAGTAAATATTGAGAATTCATTTGAAAGCCAGATAAGCTCTTTCCCGGGATTTTTGCCCAGAGCCTCACTTCAAACACGAGGACATCTCCACTGAGCTAAATAACTGTGCTTCCCAGACCCACTAACAAGTAACTGTAGCTCTGTGACCGAGTTCTGGTCAATATGATAAAATGTACTGTTGTCTGGACTTCTAGAAACTATTCTTAACGAAGAAGGAAGTGCATCATTCTTTATACTTCCCTCTAGGGCAGCCCTTAAATTTGCCCTAAATAGAGGATGTGGAGTCATTGAAAATCCAGCCACCATCTGGGACCATGAGGAGAAGGTTCCACGTGGCATTCTCCTCGAACAGATGTGAAGCATCCTATGAGTGCTTGGGTGACAGCTGTGCTGTGGGACACGCCTACCACTCCCTTCTTCCTATTGCATGGTATGCTCAACGCCAAACTTTGTTTTTCTACCCACCAAGCTCTTGTTCTACTCCTGATTGGCTCCTTCTCTTTTCTCTGCAGTCACATGGTTCGTCAACAAGTACTAAAGGCTTTTTAACCTCAGTGTCCGCCACGTCTGGCACTTATTACTCTCCGGTATCGCAGGCCCCTTAACTCCTGACTCCACTTCTGAGCTCCTTCATTTTAATAAACGCTATTTGTTCTTGATGACCAGGGAAGCAAGACATGAGTGTCCCCGGCGTGCCCCCTTCAACTGATGGTCTTTAAGTACTTGTTCCGCATCTCTGGAGGAGAGGCAGGCCCAGGATGGGAAGCAGACGCGGACCCAGCCGTCCAGAGGAGTGACCCATCACTCATGGTGTCCAGCCCTCCAGCTCCACCCTCCAACTTGAAAGACGCCGCCCTGGGACAGCACGCACTTTCTCACGGGAGGAAGGAAAGGTCCCAGGGAGAATGGGAAGCCGGGGAATGTGTTGGGAGGTCCAGCTGGTAGATGTGTTTCCATAGACCCTGTTGACACATTTATTATGGGTGTTCTTCTCAATTCCTATCATGAGGGCCAGTGTAACTAGAGCATTAAATAAAACATAGCTAAACAATGGCTTCTATGCCATTGGGAAGTAGTGTCTTTCTATAGGATGCTTCCATTGCATTGGGTGTTTCTGCGGAAACCATGTATTGATGTTTTATGTTTATTTTCTTGTTTCTGTTTCTGTAATGATGGGAAGCACCTGCAGAGATGATGGCTGACTGCACCTTCCGCGGGATAATGACAGTGGCGTTAGTATTTACCACATGCTGACAGGGCAGGGACTCTTTCGGCCACTTTTCTGATAGACACTCGCTCAATTCTCCTAGCAACGCGCTGTGTTTCTGATATTCTTCCCATTCCGCAGAGAAAGGGACGGCAGAGGAAAATGTGGATGAAAACTTACCCATCGTCGATAAGGACCAGGTCCACATCCCCAGCGCGGCCCTGGCTTCCACACTTAAAGCCAATTACCGTGGTTCAATCTTTAGAAAAAACATTTATTTCGCTCTTTGTAGTCTGATGATCTTTCCTGGAGGAAATGCAGCATCGTGTTCTTACAGCTGAAACCCTCTTTGATTGCTTTATGTCCCTACACTTTCCTGTCGTCATGGAATTCTGCTCTGTGCTATCTGCCACTCTATTTCTTTCTGTCACACACAGCTGTTGTTTACCTTAGTGATGCATCAAAATTGCTCATCAATTCCTTTTTTTAAGCTACCAAACTCCTCCAATGCCACTCTCTTTAAAACTGGGGTGATTCACTTTGTCAAAAGAGTTACAGAAGCTGAAGTAGAAAGGGTGGCTACCTCTTTTCCCCCCATGTTTGGGGATCCTTTTCGAAGTGCCCATTTCATTTGTAAACTTTCAAAGGTACTTAGTTCTCCCAAACTTTCTGGCGGACACGAAATGGGATTCTCAGCACCTGAATTGCAATCATGGGCGATAGCAGGCTGGGCGCCTGTACCCGATTGATTTCAGATGCTCTTCAGCAAACCGCTTGCCACTTAATTGAAAAGGAATCTCCATTCCTTCTGACTGTGCAAGGTGCAAACTTAGAGCAAAGTAGATTTTCTCCTGATTAGAGAGAAATCGAATGCATGGGAGAACAGGCACCGCCGAGAGGTAATGGCTAAGGACAAGCACAGCCCACGGGAGGAGGTGGGGTCTCACTGGGCCGTGGCACCGTGGTTGCCAAGGGTAGAGGTTTACAACCATTAAAGCTTCAGAAAAATATTGGAGGACTGATCTAGGGCTGTCAACACTGCATTTCCTACTGAGAACGCTTAAACACACGCATCCCCCTCCGTCCGCCACCACCACACCACCTGCAACAGTCCTGTTTACACTCCAGCCTCCTGCCAATTTCACTGCAATGTTCGGAATTTCCCATTTCCTCAGGGATGCAGCGGACACAAAACCCCTGTGGAACAGGAGTGGGGAGAAGAACTCCTGCTTTGTAGATCATAGAGACTCAACTGGAACTCCAAATGCTGCTGAGAAAAGCAATCCAATACGTGGATATTATTATCAGAACATCTGGACAGTTGGACACATATTCATTCAATAAATATTTGTTAAGTTGCTATGATGTGTCAGATTTCTATGTGTAAGTCAACGCATTCTAGCCATGTAAATAAGCAAGGACGAAGACATTATAGACATATGCATACATGAGGATGACATCGATTCTATGTGTGCATAGTTCATTTTTCACAAAAACATCAAATCAATGCAAAACAGAAGCACTGCAATGGATCTGACCAAGCTCACATTTCACATGTAATTAGGATTCTATGTGTGGCTGGAATGAGATCTGGGTGAAAACAGCAGGAAAGATAAGTGGGGAGATAGGAGATTATGTAGCTTAGAAATATGTAGCTTAGCTGAGAAATCCACCAGGGTCCTGGTATTAGGGAATTCTCGGACAGAATCCTCAGGAGTTGTTAGGAATCAAGGAGAGACAGTGCCTCAAGTGTGCCAGCTAAACTGATAGGAAGGTAGGAGGAGCACTGTGCTAAAGCAATGCCTCAGAACCTTAGATGGTCTAAGAAGTCTCATATGAGAGAGAGAGAGAGAGAGAGAGAGAGAGAGAGAGAGAGACTTGCCTTTAGTATGTGTGCATCTGTCTTGTGGATTGGGTATCATATGTCTTGGGTATAAATCAAACTGCCTCAATTTCCCTTCTTGTGAAGGTAAACTTAATTTGCAGTCAGGGACACCATGTTAATAAAAATGTCTAATAAAAAAGTATGGACAAATACACACATGCATCATGAATTTCTGTTATGGCAAATAGCTTTCAACATGTGTGGACACCAGTATTCTGAACAGGAATTTTTTGGTGAGCAAAGTACTGAGTCAGCAATTCAAGAGCTAAACAACCTATCACAGGGCTCAAAAGCTAGTTGCAGTATTATAAAAACAAGACATAATTATGGTACTCACTAGCAGGGGTCAGGGATACAATTTCCATATGCAAAATTCAGACCGATTCTTTCCAAATGCTCCTGTTTGTTTTACCTTTCCATTGGTGGTAATAGCTGGACACCCTGGGGGCCCTTTCTTTTAATGATGCCAGGAAACCTGATTACTCCTATTCAGACTTATTTTTCACAGTTTCTTTTGAACCATCTACTTGAGAGCTAACAAAGGGAGAGCTAACATTGTTGCTAAGGGCAACCCAAAGAAATGAATTCTATTGTGCGTGAAACAGGCTCATCCCCTGAAGAGACTGTCAATAATGATGTCCAGTGTGAACATGGCCAGCAGGTAGATAGGGGCCCATCAGTCTATGTATCACTCCTGTGTTCTTATCCTCTGAGCATCTGCTCCTGCCCCAGCCCCCTGTCAACCTGATGACTAGCTAACAGTGCGCCCAAATCTCCCCGAATCTCTGCCCTCCAAACCCCATATAGATGATCTATACGAATGAAAGGGTAATATGCTAATTAGCACGTCTTCCGGACGTCCATCCGGACATCCATCCAGACAAAGCTGCGAGGGCCTAGGGCCAGCTGCACGGGAGAGGTGCCACTGCGGGAGAGGCGGGCAGCGCGGCAGGTGGGTCCAGCACCACGGGTCCAGCACTGTGGCCCCTTTAGCAGAGGCGGTGAGAAGGCAGCACCTGAGTGAGAAGGCAGCACCTATGAGAGAAGGCGGCACCACACCTCCTTCCACAGAGGTGCCACGGGACAGGCTGCAGCACAGCCCAGTCCCAGTGCTGCCCCTTCTGCAGAGGCAGCAACAGAGGCAGCAGTGCAGGCCTGGAACAGGCACCATGCCTCTGCAGAGGCTGGACAGGGTGCAACCTGCTGTGTCTCAACCTCCCACAGCCTCTCCCCCAGCCGGCCTGGCCCCAGATCTCCCCCCACCCACTAGTGGATGGGGGGCAGGGCCAGCATTTAGAAGCGAGGGTCAAGGGCCTGCAGCTCTGGTGGCCAGCTGTAGCAGCAGCAGCAGGGTGATGGGGGCAGTGCCTTCCCCTGATCAGCCCGGTTGCCTCCCACAGAGGAGGACATCCCCTGAGGGCTCCTGGACTGTGAGAGGGGGCAGGCCAGGCTGACGAACCCCCTCTCCAGAGCACAAATTTTCATGCACCAGGCCACTAGTTAGATTAATAATTATCAAAGCTTAGTTTGCACCAGGCATTTGTCAAGCACTTTACAAATATTAACTCACGTAATCCACATGACGACTGCATGAAGTAAACACTATTATTATCTCCAAGTACAGATCAGTGTAAGAAATAGGTGTCACTGCCCAAATTTCTACAACTAGAGCTGGGATCTGAACACAGGTGCTTAGATGTAATGTATGCAATCAATTTGTTAGGTGGATGCCTAAGACTGGAGGTGAGGATTTGTGTAGGATGAATAACAAATTCTTCTGATTATATTTTAAAATTATTTTTTAAATTCTCTAACAATGTAGGCTGTCATTGCTTTCCATTTTTGCTTACATTGAACTCTGGTTTAAGCTTATTATTTTTTTTTATAAACTACATGGTGTCAAATCCAGTTGGAATTGAGTTTATAGCAGAAGGTCAAGGGACAGCGTAGCTCTTATGTGGACATGACATGTTTTCCTTTTAGATAAGTAAAAACACACTCTAGGGCCGATCTAGAAACTGGGGAAGGTCATCCATGTATCTCTTTGTGGCTAAAGGCAGATGTTAGGGGACTTGCCCCGGTCACCCGACATGGAGGACCCCCACACCCACAATCCCCTACTTGCAATCAAGTCGATGTGTGTTCATGCTGTCAGCCTCTGTGTGTCTTCCCCAAGTCTCCCACTGTCCTGTCCTCAGGCTTCCCTGAAAGGAAGGCTCATAGGCAGGTCTCAGAAGCTCTGAGTAAGCCATTTGTTTACTTCCCGCCAGCTGTGATCAAAAGCACCTAACATAGCTAAAAAGATAGCTTAGTGGAATCAACATCTGGTAGGTAATACTTAAATTCCCAGCAACCCTGCTTTTACATCCTAGTAGGGGAAAATCAATCTTCTCTTTACTGGGAAAAATGCAGTGAACTACAACTTTCTCAGTGTGTTTATTGGTTTTAAACTTTGAAAACTAAATCATATTTGCTTTTCCCAGAGACAACTGATAACTTTTGAAGTGATTTGTCATATCTTTGGGCAAACTGGGTACATGATGAAAATCTGTCAATATCGTTTTAAGACTGCTAGATCAAGCATAAGCATGAGGTCAAGAAACAGTATCTTAATAAAGTTTTAAAGCATGTCTATATTTATTCTAAAATGACAAGAATAACACAATAAAAGAGAAAAATAAAGCAGAGTTTATTCCCTAATGCAGATATAAATAAATTTGTATCTAATTTTGAAATTAATAATCCTATATAATAAAGAGCTAATATGGTAATTAGACGGAACAGCAGAACGACCATCCAGACGACCTTCTGGGTGAAGCCGGGGCTGCCAGGGCGAGCCAAGACTGAGAGGGCTGGCCAGGGCTGCAAGGGCCGAGCCCTTTGCACATGCATCAGGCCTCTAGTAAAAATGAAAAATAAAATTATACAATGTACATGAGTGTATATATAGTTTTACATGGATTTTTCTATAATTAACTGACTTTGAAATATTTGTTGTATCTAACTATATGGACTTTTTCTATTCTGAAATGAATCTGGGTAATTTAAAAGTATTACTGTGGTGAGTCACTATTTCTGATTAAATTATGCTAATTCAGTTATCTGGAAGTAAGAAAATATTTGAAACTACTGACTTGAATAATATTATATGCCTTTATTTTAAGCTATTGATGTAACCTTATCCAAACTGGATAAAAGTATAAAAACCTTGGAAAATATTATATAGGAAATAAAATAGAGCCTTAATTAAGCAGATGTGTTATCATGATTTCCTATAAAAGTAATCTTGTACTCATAATTTTACCAAAACATATATAATGACTAGTGTCCCGGTGCACAAATTTGTGCACTTTGAAAGAAAATTAATTAGAGGAAATATTTTAATATCACTATTCACCCTTTTTTTTATAAAAGAAGTGTCAACCAAATTCATGATCAACAATGACAGATCAAAACACACGTGTGCAGTTGGCACCAGTGAGAGCTTTATATGTATTGCTTATGCGCGAGTCAACTTAGCCTTTTATAGATATAGAATAAACTTGCTTAGTTAGACCTGCTTTCTGATTTAGCTAAACTTTTTCCAGCCCAGTGAAGCACCTCAACTTCTCTTTTAGGTAATTGTCAGCAACACAGCAGTAAATATCAAGATGAAGCAGAATATTATTTTAGATAATGCAGGGAGAACAAAGGGTAAAATATTTAATTGCAGCAGTGTCTGACTATATTCTGTGCAGTGAGAAAACCTGAAGTCATTTTCAAGGTTCACCATTTCTTACTTCTTTTCAGTCTGGTCAAGTTTCTAAATCTCTTTTTTCCAGCTAATGAAAAGAAAATAGGATTCAACTGAGTCTCCTATCTACCTACTCCAGGACTTCTGTGAGGATCAAATGAGATGAGTCACATGGGAAAATGCTTCACAGACATTTGGTTAAAGTATACAATGTTTACACCTGGCTATAAAGCAAGTCATGTTCCTGGGCTGAAGAAACTGCAAGGAGGCTAGTTGCTAGGGAGAGGAAGCCAGGCGTTTCTACGTGACATCATTACCTGGTGCCCACAGCCACCGTTTCTGGGCTGGGCTGGGCTGTGGGCTGCATTTTGCACCATGAGGTCTCAGCAGCGTTGGCTGCGATTTGGTGGGCTGTTGCTCCAGGGTGGTGGCGGGGCCTGTGTCTCACTTAGGGGAAGCCAAGTGTTGCTTTGTGGGCTCCAGGTCCACGGTGATGTTTCTCTGTAAATGGCCAGTGCACGTCATGGTCATGGCAGCTCCTGCATTGAGTGTCTGCCCCCTGGTGGTCAGTGAGTGTCACAGCAACCAGTCAGACGATCAGACAGTTAGCCAGATTAGCCTTTTACATATATAGATGGGAGTAGATAACTTGATTTCAACTTCCAAAGAAAGACCAAATCCAATGTCGTTAGGATACACAATTGAAGTTGACACAGCATGGAAGGTAAAGAGTAGATAAAAACTATTTAAACCAATTAGGTTTCTTTTGTAACATTTAATTATAAAATAAAGTTGGTTAAATTCCTACACAGATCTAGCATCATTTTTCTTTTGTAGATCCATGAGGCTCACTCAGAAATTCCATAACCACAAACAAGAGAAAAAAGATTTCACTTTTTTTTTTATAAACCTTCTTTAAAACGTTAGCTGAAAAGTCTTACCTGTAGACCTACCATGTGGAGAACAACCTGGTAGGAACAGAGGTAGGATGCTCGCACCGAATGAACACATAATTTTAGGAAAAATCATTGTGCATTTGGCCATCCTTCCAAATGGCAATTTAATGCCATGCCCAAGCATCCTTCTATCAGAACTCCGGCAGCATTTCAGAATTGAGGATTTTACATAGAAAACAAACTGATAGATTGGGAATCACTGGACTTATTTAATGGAATGAGAACTATATGCAATTTACATAATTAGATTTAACGCAAACACAGCAGGAACCTATTCTGGCACATAACTACCACACCATGTAGCACATGTCAGG
The DNA here is from genome assembly GCF_000412655.1 of Myotis brandtii. Taxonomy (NCBI): domain Eukaryota; kingdom Metazoa; phylum Chordata; class Mammalia; order Chiroptera; family Vespertilionidae; genus Myotis; species Myotis brandtii. The sequence goes on along the minus strand of NW_005353539.1, from coordinate 375,423 downwards.
ATCTAGTATTACCCTCTAAAAAAGTCATAGGTTAGTGAAAAACTTGATGAAACATGGCACTGTGATAAAACAAAAACAACAACAAAACCCTCTGTTTTTCACTGTTATCTTGTCAACTATATTGCCCATAACCTTCTCTTCATATCCCAATGGAAAGGCTTTGTCCTCCTGTTAGGACTTTTATTACTAACTACAGGAAATTCCCTCTAATTTGGATTATGATTGCTTCATGTCCAGATTTCAATGAAACCCTTGTCAGTTGTATTTCTGTGCAAGTCTTTTTTAATATGTTCTGAAAGTACTTACTACCTGTTGCTCCGAAATAGCATAACAAAGAATACACCTCCGTTCCACGGATTACTTGATCTGTTATTCATGTCTGTTGATCTTTTCCCAAATGTAGGACAGGAAGCAAAGTATATACACATGTTGGATTCTATGATCCATTCTGGAAAAATCAAATATGATTCCTGCCTTCACAGCTGCCAGAGTTCCCAAGGCCACAGCAGTCCAGTGAGAAAGGACAGGTGTGGGCTGGCCACACATCTCCCAACTGATCGCTGAGCACGCTGACTTACCTGATCTAGCTGATGACTGTGCCCTTCTTTCCCGTGCTTTGTGTGTCTCAAATGAAAAAAATAAAAAAGGGTTCAAGAATATGATTTTGTCATCATACTCCAGTAGAGTGAAAACAACTACACTCTAGTATTTGCCCAAGACCTCAGACTTCCCTCTGATGGCACAAGGGGTTGAATCAACTCCTCTCTGTCTGATTCAAAGGAGTTCAAGCCCAACTTGGAATACTCAGAGCTACCTGTAAGGGAAGTAAACAGGCATGCGCCTCTCAGACCTGTGCCAAGACACCCATGACCAAGATAAAAACCTAAGGCTCGAGAGCTCACAACCCAGAAACTAAGTCAGACAGGAAAGGAAAGGAGTGTCATGCAGATGAGAAGGGAATTGGATGTGGTGGGGTTTGGAGTCAGGCCGTTGCAAGGAAAAAATGAGTTGCAGGGACAGCGATGTGTTTGGGACTTAACCGAATGACAGTAATGGATCTTTCAAAGTTTCCCACCTAAGAATGATGTATTAATATGTAAAATCTTCTTCAATTGACCAAACATTTCAAATCATTCCAGATACTTCCCTGTCAGGTGTAAGAAGCAGGTCCCACTGGGTTCTCTAATGAAGTTATGACACTTCAGGTCACAGAAAATACTAACGACCATGTATCAAGCTCTTGTTATGGTCTGTGCTATGTATCTTCAAATTCGATGAATCAATTGAATATTGTTTTGTCTAATTTGAAGAAATCTGTCTTCAATCCTATGAGGTAGGTTGAATCTCCACTTTACAGTGAAGATGTGAGGCTCAGAGTAGATAAATACCTTTTAATTAATTGTCAAATCAAAAAGTGATTGTAAGATGCTGGGGAAGGAACGCTGTGATGGAGTCTCTAGTGCTCTCTGAGGCAAAGCTGAGACACCACGTATTATCAGAGTGGGGAGTTTAGGGAAAGAGCCACAAGAACATATTCAAACATGATTTCAAATGCACTTAATTTTGAGAACTGGAAAAGCCAATTTCTAAGTTTTCAGCAGTATTAAACATTCACAACCATCCTTATCTCTCAGCGCACCGGGAGCATGCTGCTGGGAATTCAGACGTGGATTATCCTGTTTTCAAAAAAATGCAAATTACCATATTTCATGCTATGATCCAATTGCTCCCATGAAATTCAAAAGAATTTTAGGTGTATCTTGTCCAATACTGGCCATTGCATAGAGTCTATCGGCTTCATGAGACTCCAAAGAAGAAGAGCGTAAGGAATTTCCCTCTTAGAATCCATCATGGGACAAATTCTGAGACTTTGTTACTGACCTGGGGTCTTTGCTGAATCTGGATCAAAGACCATGTGGGGATGCCTTCCTCACAGAAGTGTTTATTTTCAAAGAAGGTAATTTCCAGTGTAAAAAGTTTACATAGTAGAGCCATTTACGATGTGTGTGTGTGTGTGTGTGTGTGTGTGTGTGTGTGTGTGTGTGTGTATTGACTTCAGAAAGGAAAGGAGAGGGAGAGAGATACAGAAACATCAATGATGAGAAAGAATTTTTGATCAGCTGCCTCCTGTATGCCCCCCACTGGGGATCAAAGCTGCAGCCTGGACATGTGCCCTTACTGGGGGAATCGTACCATGACCTCCTGGTTCCTAGGTCGACACTCAACCCCTGAGCCATGCGGGCCGGGCTGAAGCCATTTTTTTAAGAAGCCAGTGAAGCCATCCCAGAGAAACTCCCTCGCAGGCCTTACTCCTGGGCAAAATAACCTTGGGCCTGGGCCAAACCAGCATTGTCTTACACACGCCTGTTTTCAAGGCTAACAGGGAAGCATATATCCTGACCACTGGGCTAAAACTTAGAGACGTTCTTTAGACTTAGTACCAGTGCTCATAGGTAAGAATGAATGTTTATTTGCACCTATAGAATTTTCTCCCTTGTCTTATTGACACCAATGGAAATTTCTTCTTTTTCTATTGTTTAGAGCATTACAGATTTCCCCCTTTTTCCCCTTCCCTTTATCATAAAAACCCTTGCCTTCACCCCTAATCAGAATGCTATTAGGATTTCTGTCCAAATCAGTGCTTCCTGAATAGTGGTCCTTTAAAATCTCAAATAAACGTGGGTTTCCTCTCATTTTGGCCTTTATTTTTCAGTTAACAGCAGCCACAGGCATCTCTATGCTTAACTCACATTTAAAATGTATAGAATGGATCTCCTCCAGGGAATACAGTCTCCTGCCTTAGAAGGTAAAGACTAAACATTGTTATCAGCAACTGACAGTGGCCTCAGCTTTGCCAGAGGGGGGAAGAAATCACAACGGCCAAAGGCATCTGGTTGGCATTATTCCTCAGTATTCAAGTGAATAAATAGACTCATGGCACAGGTCAGTTTGCTGTTTTATCAGGGTACTCAAATCTCAGCAGTTTTAAGGAACTGTATTACTTAAAACTGACATTGATTTGGGCTTTAGGTAACCATCTATTAGATTAGTGACATTGTCATAGTTTTTGTGCTAAAGTAATATTTTTAAGCCTCTCTCAGGCATTGTTGACTCTTTAGGTAATTTGGATTTAACTAAAGTTGTTCTTTGATGCAAACCATTGGTCTTGCATAAGGATAAAGTACTGCACAAGTTTAAAAATTATTTTCACTGATTCCCTAAAAACTAATATTCAAGAATTTTACACCTCTATTTGATTTGCAAAGTAGACACTCATCAAATCAGTCTTGAAAAAAATTTTGCTCATTAAAGAAATTGCTTAGTTTTTCTCAAGTTTCTGAGCAAGGCAATACATACTAAAGTAAGAAAATGCTTAAGAAAGGTTCTTGAATAAGAGTTTGATACTTATAATGTGTGCAGCTGGGACGTGGTTGTCCTCAAATGTTTCATTTCTGGCCTTTACTATGATGAGTACAGCGAAATTGAGGGACCTGTATAGTATGTTGAGAGAATAATTACAAGAAATAGTTATGTGCATTTTTATGTCATTAACTTTCATTTTTTAATAAAAGTATAGGTCAGGGGTTGGAAAAACTGTCCTTTTAACCTAAAAGTGGGTTAAGAAGCAGTTATTTAAAAAGATCTGAGGTTTTTGTGAGAATAAGGATTTTCTTATTTTGTCTGCAGACGAACTCACAGAGATGAAAAATAAAATGGGAAATCTGTTTTGTGTTGAATTATTCAAAATATAATATCTCTTTGCTTAATTGTGACAGTGGCTAAAGTCAAACCATAGTGGCTGCTGAATCAATGAAGATGTACATTTCTTGGCAAGAGGTCCCAAGAGTAGGAATTGGGTGGGGTAAGTACAGGACCCCACAGGGGACTGCACTGGGGAGGGGGACTGGACACGAGCTAAGGTTCTGAGGAGCCAAGGTGAAGAAATCAAGGAACACTTGGTGTCCTATAGTCAGCTGTCTTAATGATCACTTCTCCTAATGACTTATTTGCCTAAAATGTGACTTTCTTTGACTGTTTTGGTGCTTACTTTTGTGTTCCCTTCACTTTATACATAGTTTTGGATTTTTCAGAATATTTTCAGCAATTGCATTTCTACAAGGCATTTTTAGGATGGTTAGATTTTAGGAGTGATAGACTTGTTTTGTGTAATTGGCATCTTCATAGAGCACTGTATCTTCATAGAGCACTGAGAAGAACTTTAGCAACCATATATAAAGCTCTATTAAACACTTAATTCTGTTTTAATTTCATGTACATTTGAGATCAATAAGTATATTCAAATTTTATCAAAGGTGATTTCTTTTGCACCAAAAATATCATTAAATTATTCTTCATTGCAAAACTGGCTATAGAGGAAGAGGTCTACACGGAGAGTTTTAAATGAGAACTAAGCTCTGCTGAATAAGTTTAAATTCCTCTTTCACTCATTTTCTTGATTTTGAAGTAACTCCCCGACTTATTTGCATAACCACATTAGAGGCTGTGTGTGGGTCATTTCAGATTAATGTCCTACCATCTCATCGCTATAAACTCCTGATTTTCCCTAACTCACCAACAGGACAGCAGACATTTCTCTAGGGTAGGATAGTAGTGGGGGGCATTCTACTTCATTGCCCCCTTTGACATTTATAAATATTCAATCACAAAAACAGTGTATAATTTTGTACCTGCCCTGTTATGATACCCACACAGAGGAAGAGTAAACAGTCAGTGACTGATGTCACCCTTCACTGCAAGTTGAAGGTCAATGGAAGCCAGCACGATACCCCTTCGTTCTAACACCTTTGAAATGAGTCCTTGCCTCGGGTTCAGTTCATTTGATTAGCTTCTCACCAATATCGCCTCAATGAGCCATAGCATCAGGGATGCGTAGCTTTTTCCAAAAATAGATACACATTACTTCCATAGAAAGAACTTCTCCTTTGTGAAGTTGGGCCCATTCCTGTTCAGTGACCATATGGTCATTTTATTTAGGTAATTAGTTTCAGGAATAATTTTCAGGGAAAAAAAGTTATTTGCTTTGATTAGGCATTGAAAACAGATAATGTTTTGATGGCTGTGAAGCTTAAGCCAAATTTTCTGCAAAATTACAATAATAATCAGAGCTTTTATATCTGCTTTTTTTCATTATCTCCACCCTGGGGCTTAAAACATTTGTTCTACTTGTTTTTAATCATCAGAGGGTGATGCTTCTCGTTCATGTAGAGTTCTTCCAGTCTTGTCAGCGGTCATACCTGGTCAATGAATGCATTACTATTGTTCTTCCCTTGCTATTGTTGTTTGTTTGGTTTTTTTCCCATCAGGGAGAGAAAATACATTTATTGAAAGGAAATCCACATATAAGTGGACCTGCACAGTCCATACTCATGTTCAAGGGTCAATTCTACTCAGAGAGGAACTGAGATGTGAGGGAGGGTCTCACCAGCATGCCAGCCCCTGCATCCCACCTCCTGGAGGCCAGAACCGACCAGGGCCTGTTTTGCTTCCCTTTGCTGTTTTGTATTTTGGGAAATTTACCGTAATATTCACTTAATTCTTTCTAAATAGAAAACATTATATTTTTAAATTTCTTAACAAAGGAAGCTCTAATTTTTTTTTGTTAAAAAAATTATCCAGTTCAGTTTCTATGGGTATGTTTAATATCAAGGAATGTGTGTTTTTCTGTGATTGTATAACTCTTGCTACATACTCACGCACTCACCAGAAACACTCAAACATGCATTTTGACGTGGGTGAGCAACATAGTGATGTGCTCAGTTGTGATACTACCTGTTCTACGATCCAAATATTGAGTAAGGATGGAACTTCACCTTCCAGCACAGGGTACCAGAGTTACTGCAGTTTTCACAGGGCATCTCTAGGACAGCTGTGGGAATTCCCAGAGCAGTTCTTTACATTTGGATTTTGAAAATACTGAAATGATACACAAAATTACAAGATTAAAATTAATATAAATAAAATTTGTATATAAACTTAAACTAGGCATCCCTGGCAAGGTCATTCCAAATGGAACTGGTTAGGTCTTAAACTATATGGGCTGAAACTCTTTCCTTCTTCGTGTTTCTGTCTCTCAAATGTGCATCTTACTCTAGCTTTCCTATCCTCTGCTTGCACGAGCGCATTTGGATCAGCACTTGTAAATAAATCTCACAAGAGAGGGTTTTCAGGTTTTTCTTTCTTGGGTCTTATTCCCATGCCTCTACCTACTTCTGATCTTGCTTGCATAGATGTTACTCATTTTTGCTTGTGGTGCTGTTTGTAAGGCTCTGTATCTTTCTAGCTCTGCGCTCAAGATTTCCTCTTTAAGAAAAGGGGTTTCTAAATCTGATTTTGCCAGCAACAGCTGTGATATTGGTACTTGTTTGAAATGGTTCTTCCAATAGAGTTTAGGATTTGGTAAAACGTCTCTCTTTATTTCTAAATCTCCTCCATCTTTTAATTTAATTTTTTGACAGCCTTAAACCATGAGTTGATCCTAGAGAAAGATTTACTCTTTTGAGAACATTGTTGTGTTTAAATCTTTGCTTATAACGTTAGCCTCTTACCAATGTGATTTAGCAGCATAAGGTCTAATCCCCGATTGCCACTGAGTCAGGTTCCCTGCTTGCACACTGCTTCTCACCTTATGAGAATGCAAGCAGATAGGGCCCCTATTATGAGCCACATGATTCTTTAGCCGCACAAACATATTCCCAAGGAAAGAAAAACAAAAACTCTATATCCTCAGCATTGGGGCTCCTCTGACTGAGAAGATTCAAGTTTGAATGAAAATGTCTGTAGCTGCTAAGCCAAAGCTGAACTTAGATTCCAAGTAGACAAGGAATTTGTAATCTATTGGCTGCTGTTTCCAACAAACCTGGAGATCTCAGCCACTGGACAAATAGAAAACAATGTCTTACTTGTGTAAAATAAAAAATGGTTTCTAGTCGGCGGATAGCTTTGCTCAGGGTCATTTAGGATCTAGGATTCTCCAAACTGTGTTCTGTTTTCTCAAAGACCCAGGACTCCCAGTCATTCCGTTGGTGGTGGGAGAAGAACAGAAGAGGAGGTAGACCTATTTTTTTCACTCTTTTGGTCATGAGTAGTAAGAAACACAAAGATCTACTCACAGTCTACTAGTATTTGGAGCACTGACTCCAACAATGCAAAGATGGCTGGGAATTGAAGTCCAACCTAGATAGCCTCATCTCTAGAAAGCTACCGATGGGAAAATGAGCTACACTTTGGTAGGCAGATGCTTTCTCAGCTATGCATGGACAATTTTTTCCAGGTCCTTAATCTTATAGGTAAGAACACCAAGGTCCATGAATATAAATTATTTGCCCAAAGTCACCAGATAAGTGGTTCCAAATACAACAGGGAGTCCCTGATTCTGTGTCTCCATGCTGCATTCTGTAAATATTAGCACAATCTTGGGTAAGGCTTGGGTTTAGTCCATCACAGGTAATATAGTACCTAGTAATTGTGACTCTCACAGAGGATGAGAACTGGACTGTGAAAAAAAAATACACTCTGTAACTATGGTGATATTCAGATAATTTGTGGGTTATTAGTATTTATGAATGCAGCATTTTGCATGCTCAAATAATTAGGTCAAGAATGGGTGGGAAATATAATCAAATACTACTTTTTAAAAATTTCTTTATTGACTAAGTTATTACATATGTGTCCTTATCCCCACATTACACGCCAAACCCCGCTCTCATCCCCTCACCCCTCTGTTGTCTGTGTCCATTGGTTAGGCCTATATGCATATAAGTCCTTTGGTTGATCTCTCCCCCTTACTCCCATCCTCCCCTACCTTCCCTCTGAGGTTTGACAGTCTGATCGATGCTTCTCTCATGCAAGTCCTTTGGTTGATCTCTCCCCCTTACCCCGACCCTCCCCTACCTTCCCTCTGAGGTTTGATGGTCTGATCGATGCTTCTCTGCCTCTGGATCTGTTTTTGTTCATCGGTTTATGTTGTTCATTATATCGAATACTACTTTTTCACAAGCAAACAGACTACCTTCACATAACATACCTTTTGTAAATAAATAATTGCAATATAATTTCAAAGAATATTCATTAAAATTAGCATTTTTTAAACAATGAAGGCACTGTTTTAAGCACAGGATTTTTAGTTTTAGGTCTAAATGTTCAGTAAGTTAAATTGATCTATCACTTGCATTGTGTTAATGAATTTCTTTTCTTCAGTTAAGATTTATCTGTGATTACCCATGATTACAATAGTTTCACAGCCTCTGTGCATGATGGTAAAAACAGAACTGTCCAATCAGGTAAAGGAACCTGCTGGACCAGCAACCACCCAGAAGCCCTCTGTGTGTCGGAGGCACCAAATTCTCTCCTCCCGAGACATGGACCAGGTGACTATGGCTTACCGGGATCTCTGCTGAATGTGTGGGCTCCACGTGGGAGAAAGGGGCCATGGAGGGAAGAGCTAAAGCCCTTGGAAAAAACCTCCCACAGTTTGTCTTGAGAAATGTGCAGCTGCCGGTCCGTTCCCACCCCGGCTCCAGCTGTGCGCCTCCCCACCGCTCTTCAGAGAGAATATGCAGGGGAGACATCGCGCCCAGCATGGCGGGGCCCTCGCGGTGGGGGGACATGAAGAGCAGAGCTTGAGAGGGCCATCTGTTTCCCTTCCCAGACACCCCGCGCCCACCTGCACTGGGATTAGCACGATTCCTTCCCTCTGATCAGCAGCCTCCTGCTTGGTCTGCCAGGTACTCACTCTGCTGGATTTATTCCCTGTGATAGATGTGCCCGGGAGTGAAGGCCATCCTGGGGCTCAGATGGGCACGCTCTGAGTGAAAGAGCAAGAGAAAGAATTATGGGGAGAACATTACACAAGGAATATTTTTGCTGGAGTCATTTGGACAAGAGAGAGAAGGCGAGTGATAGAACGCTGGATGGCCCTTTACTGGACTTGTGCCCATGGAGACGATGCTTCTGCATATCCCTAAAAAATGAGAGCATGACCCCGACAGTTTAGATGGACCACGGAAACCCTCCCTTCTTGATGAAGGACAGCATGATCCTTCGTATCTGTAACAACAATCAGCCCTGCTTCAGTTAAGGCAGAATTGCAATGCCCTTCCCATTGTTAAGATACAGAAGTACAATATCCCTGGCTGGTTTGGCTCAGTGGATTGAAGGTCGCCTGTGGACTGAAGGGTCCCAGGTTTGATACCAGTCA
>NW_005353539.1:351730-365349 GCF_000412655.1 Myotis brandtii | reverse complement strand
CCCTGTTTGGGTGCATTATTTTTGCAAACGTTGCTGGAGATAAATGAGTGTGTTCTACATACACAAAGACTATATGCATTTTCCAAGCGCTGATATATGATTACTTTTAAATCCTTTATGACCTAAATGTGAACATTTTAAAATCTCATTAACAAGTCCCTTGGTTTTCAGATACTTCTAGAAAATTTATTTGACAAGCTTCTTTTCAACTGGATTTGACAGGGGGAAAAAATCCATATTGCCTTGAAATAGAATATAGAAAAATCTGGGATATATCAGTTTCTAAAAAACGAAAACAAAAAAACAACTTAAACTCATTCTGGACTCCTCATTTTCTATCTCTTTCTGAATTTAAACATTTAGTACATCCTCTGGTCTCTATCTTCAATAATTCACTGTAGTTCATAACATGTTTAAAATGGACTTTTATTAATCCTGACAAGAAAGCATTAACCTAAATTGTCAGGAGGTAAAAATCATACAAACAAAATGCATTTATTTGGGACTTAAAGGAATTGCAAATCCAAACACACAGATTTTAGTAGAAACTCGGTGTCCTGCTAGGGAGTTAAGTCAAAGATTTTTAAAGGCAAAAAGCCGGGGCGGGGGTGGGAGAGGGGGAAGGCTTCGCATAAATCATTCATAAAGAAACTCGGATTGGTGCTGGTGGCAGAAAACTCACCTGGCCAAACATAATTGATTGCTCAAGTTATCGATAACTAAGACTTCTGTCTGCGCGAAGAGTTGCAGGGGTTCTTGTTGCACTCTAGACTATGTTAGTTTTTTCTTAGTTCAAAAGTTCATGGTCTGTCCTGTGAGGACCTGCATAAGACCCATTTCCTTAATGGCCTCCTGGCTCCATTTGAAAGCCCCTTAACATAAGCAGCTCAACTTTATTTCCCATCTGAGAAAGGTAATTAAGAAGAGTAGTGTGGTCCTCCCCCAAGGTCAATGGCCAGTGAGGGGCTTGGTTTCCTGTGCTGATGACCAGGCACTTCCCAAGACTGACTCTCCTCCTGAGCGAAGAGAGAGCCACGGGAACATAGTTTGCTGGTTGGTGTCCTGCTTACGATGTGCTTTGGAAGGAATAAGTTTACCGGAGAAGACAGGCAAATAACAGGAGGCGGGGGCACAAAGGAAAATAAATATTGTTTAACTGAACTTGATAGGAAGATGGAAGCCAAAATGGGGTGGATTGAGAAAGAAAGAACCCATCAGTGGAAAGGAAGTTGCCAAAAATAAAGATATTTTAAGGCTTCACATATTTCAGAGAGGATGTTCCTTAGAAGGATTCTCTGTCACCTTAAATTTAATCCAAATCCAATAATACAAACCAAAGTTATCATCTTCATCCCAGAATATAGTGCAATCTACTCATATGTGTCAAGACTGTAAGTATTTTTAGGCCCAAGCTTACAACCCTTATTTTCTTTGATGATTCCTTTGAACATCCTATAAATCTTGTCATCCAGTTGTATCTATCAGTTCTTACAAATATTTATTCATGTGAACCTCCTTAATCCAAATTACGTTTAGAAAAAAATTCTCACTTGCTTACTATTATTGCTCCTAATTAAAGAACTGAAGACCAAAACTCTAGAAGAATAAATAAGTCACACAATAAAAATGGCCTGATATTGTAAACCTGAAAATGCACATTTCCTAATTTCAAATCTGGGTTTTTGAAACCAAATCAGTGTGCCTCAAATAATAACTAGGCTTGGTAGCGTGTTTTCCAAATTTCAGCCTTACCACAGCCTCAGCTTTAATACATGAACTTTATGTGCTGGAATTTATACATCATGATGATGTGATCAACCCATCAACATAAAACATGTCCCTTGAGTTGTGTCTGATATTGTAAACCTGAAAATGCACATTTCCTAATTTTAAATCTGGGTTTTCTGAAACCAAATCAGTGTGCCTCGAATAATAACTAGGCTTGGTAGAGTGTTTTCCAAATTTCAGCCTTACCATAGCCTCAGCTTTAATACATGAAGTTTATGTGCTGGAATTTATACATCATGACAATGTGATCAACCCGTCAACATAAAACATGTCCCTTGAGTTGTGCATCTGATTCATACAAAGAGCAGGTGAAGTAACTACAGATGCTGCTGGCAACAGAGATGACAAAAAGGAGATATTTAAACTTCCTTTTGTAGAGGAGGAAAAATAATTTTTCCTCAAATCCTCTAAGATTTTAGCTGAGTTCTCTCCCATAATAAAGACATTAACAGTAGAGCCCTAACCAGTTTGGATCAGTGGATAGAGTGTCAGCCTGAGGACTGAAGGGTCCCAGCTTCAATTCTGGTCAAGGGCATGTACCTTGGTTGCAGGCACATCCCCAGTAGGGGGTGTGCAAGAGGCAGCTGATCGATATTTCTCTCTCATTGATGTTTCTAACTCTATCCCTCTCCCTTCCTCTCTGTAAAAAAAATAAAAAAATTATTTTAAAAAAGACATTATCAGTAGAAAAACAAATCTAATTTTGTACATATGTATAGGAACCCCTCAATGCAGTAACCAGAGAAGAAAGTATGTTAACCTTTTAGACAGAGAAACAAATATTTTGTGAAAAATTGACAAAAGTGAGGGGTTTGGACAAGGGTAAAATGGTGAAGAAGGAGTAAGTTTGTGTATACAGTCTTCTCAGCCCTCAGTTCCCTGATCTTGGTGATAAGGATGCCCTCTCTCCTCCTGGTTCAAGTGGGGTACTTTTCACATAGGAGCTTTGTCTCCTGCTCTCAGGAGGACAAAGGCAGGTCAGAGGGTCTTTCTTGCAATTGCTGTTCCTCAGGTACCTTTAATTCAAAATAACCACTATGTCAAGCTTGCATACTTGGGGATGACATATTCTAAGCCCCTAAACTTTAAGTTTTAAAGACTCCCAAGAGTAATTACATTACTCTTGCTAAGAAACAAGCTCTAAGAGCATGTAACAAGCCAGGTTCCAGCTCAATACAAGATTATTTTTCTAATGATTTATCTATGAAGAGTGGCCAAGCTCAACAATAAATGTGTTTCCCATTCATGGAAACCGCAGCAACAATTCAAACAACAGCTGTCTCCTCCTCTTCTATCCCCGCGGGTTCTGAACGGATTCATTATGACGTGAAGGTGAGCTGAGTGCTTTGGACTGTAAGGTGGACCGTGCAGGGAGGCACCGCTGCACGGCTGATCCTTAGGCACCTGGGTTTTGTGTCAGAGATGAGAGCCATCTGACAGACCCCTTGATCAGCAGGTGGATGACGTTGCTCCGGCCAGCCTGCCCAGACAACCCCCTGGCCTCCAAAACACACATCCCAAGTGAGGATGCAGGTTGTGGCCACCCAACCAGAAGTTGCCATGGAATGTGAAAGCCTATATAATAAAAGGCTAATATGAAAATTGACTGAACAGCAGAACAACTGTTTGCTATGATGCACACTGACCACCAGGGGGCAGACGCTCAACATAGGAGTTGCACCCTGGTGGTCAGTGTGCTCCCACAGGGGGAGCACCGCTCAGCCAGAATCCGGGCTCATGGCTGGCAAGAGCAGTGGTGGTAGTAGGAGCCTCTCCCACCTCCGCAGCAGTGCTAAGGATGTCCAACTGTCAGCTTAGGCCTTGAGCAGGCCTAAGCCATCAGTCGGACATCCCCTGAGGGCTCCTGGACTGTGAGAGGGCGCAGACCGGGCTGAGGGACCCCTGAGTGCACGAATTTCATGTACCGGGCCTCTAGTATTTACATAATTGCCTTATTCATCAGAAGGAATAATTATAGCCTGGAAACAAATCCATAAATAAGAATACCTCCCCTGATAGGATGTTTTGAGCATGCTGTGCCTCTGGCTGTACCTCTTTGCTCAGCGATGATTATGCGATGAGTGTACTTATAGTAAGTGATGGGTAGTGCAGTCATTTCCACATTTGTTATGGGAAAAGTGAATGTCACACCTCCAGCACTGCTTTACTCCAACGGAAGCACCTCGTTGCATCTGTGGTAACTACAGTCCCGCACTTACAGTTACTAAGCTGTGAAACGTGGCAGGTGCTCCGCAGGGTGACTTCTGAGGCAGCGTGCCCATGGGGGGAGCCGGTCCCTCACGTGGACCTCGAGGACCTGAAGCAAGTGCTCCGATAGTTCCTGTTTATAATGGTTGAGCGCACACATACCTCATACAGTTAAAAACATTTAGAACCAATTAACACCTGGCTAACTGCATTTGCGTCTTTCAGGCAAATAAGAGACGGGGTGGGCCTCCTTTTCCAGTCCCCAGGGGTCTCTTCTCCTCACTTGTTTGCGCTCGAAAGCTCTCGTCGCTCTTTACTTTTTCAGAGTAAGGACATCCCTTTGCCATCTGACAGGCTCGACCACTTTAATAAATACTATTCGGGCAAAAATATTTGAACTGCTGAAAGCTTCGGCCTTCTTTCCCTTAAGATGATGATTACAATGTGAATCTGTTGGATTCGTTAAGAATAGATGAGGTCAGGGACATAAAACAAGCCGCCACGCACAGCAAAGTCCTCAATGGTCACCCTGATAAGGACTTTGAATGTTGTCGCAGCACCTCTGCTCCCAGTCCTCGCAGGCCCTGCCTTTCCTGACCTTGGGTTTGATTATGCGATGACATTACGCTCGTGGTCTTTGGTAGGTAACGATACCTGATGTGACATGGGATACTTTTATTTTTATTTTTTTATTTTTTAGAAATAAAGCATTGCCATTTATGGAACTGCAGTATAGGACAGTGATGGCGAACCTTTTTTTAAAAAAATATATTTTATTGATTTACAGAGAGGAGGAAGGGAGAAGGATAGAGAGTTAGAAACATTGGCCTGTTTGAAATGAATAAAACTAAAAAAAAAAAGACCGTACCCTTTTATGTAATGATGTTTACTTTGAATTTATATTAGTTCACACAAACACTCCATCCATGCTTTTGTTCCGGCCCTCCGGTCCAGTTTAAGAACCCATTGTGGCCCTCGAGTCAAAAAGTTTGCCCACCCCTGACATAGACATTACGTTCGTGGTCTTTGGTAGGTAACGATACCCAACGTGACATGGTATACTTTTAAACCCCCTATAGATGCTACCCAGCACATAGCCCTCTTGGCAGCTACCTACAGGGGTAATGGCAGCCACGGGGCTCCTGGCTCAGTCTGCTTCACTGGCCTGCAGATACGACTTTGTTGGCCACACGTCAGGCCGAAGCCCTGGCTGAGGAAACCCCTGCTGTGAAGGTCCGTGGATCCCCGTCCACAGGGAGAGCGCTGAAGGAAGGCTGGCGCTCGGTGGTCGGATGTTTGTGAGTTAGGAGTTAGCTGTGTGCAGGCTCTCGCCACCTCCCACTGAGAGGGGGTAGTGTTTGCACACGGCGATGTCTCAAAGGTACTGCGAATTCTGTCCCAGACCAACCCAGGGTAGCACATGTTGCAATAAAGCAAGTGACGCATTTGCTTTGTCTCCTGGTACACATAAAAGGTATGTTTATATTACACTGTGGCCTGTGAAGGGAGCAACAGCGTCGTGCCTTAGAAACCAAGTGCATACCTTAATTAAAAATTCCATATTGCTCAGAGAACAAGAGCTAAGCATCGTCTGTGCCTTCACTGAGTCCTAACCTTGTGCTGGGGAGGGCCTGCCTTGATGGTGGCCGATGGCTGGTGGCTGCTGCCGGTGGGGTGTCTGTGGCGATTATAAAGGAAGGCGTCGGAGAAGTGTGTCACGTCGCTGGGCTGTTTCAGGAAGGATTTCTCCTGTAGCCCAGCTGGTGTCGGACAGCACTTTACCCACAGAGCCGCTCCCTGACCCGTGTCTGTTCCCTCTCACCTGGCCGCTGCTTCATCAGCAAAGCTGTGCCCATTCCAGACCCATCGCTGTCGTTTCAGTAACCACAGCCTCTCCGCCGGGAGTAAGCACTGAGCAGGTGCTTTCAGGAAGTGGCCCCGCAGACTCGCTGGACTCAGGGGGCGCAGACCTGCCGTGGGGAGAGCATCCGCCTCAGCACTGGGAAGCGCGGTAAACCGAGGCATCCCTGCATCGCCGGCTCTAGTCACGGCACATCCTTCCCCGAGGGGATCTCTGCTGCCATAAGGGCTCAAGGAAAGAGCATCAGCTCTGAGTATTTCTAAGGCCGGAGGGCCTGTGCCATTAGTCTGCAGGCGCACGTGTCTGCTTGCATTCCTGAGCAGCCCTGGCTCTGAATCTCCAAAGGAAAGCCAGCATGTGCCATGTAAATTATTTGGGAAACTGAGAGCTCAGAGGTGTGTTTACAGATTGCCAACCCCCCTGCCATGATCGGCATGTCTCTGTGGCCTTGTGACCCTTATGTGGGTTGCTCGGGGCTGAGGCATAGAGGTCATGATCGCAGGAATGTCTATAGGAATTACTGCATGAGGGGGGGAGGGGAGGTGGACAGGCCACTCGTCAGTAGTGAGTGGATCACTCTAACCATCAGGACACTATTAATATGCCTTCATTTGCCCTGTTGGCCTAGTAGCCATTCACCCTTTGGAAATGTAGGGAGTGTTTGTTTGCTTGTGTGTTTTTAGTTTACAAATTGGAACTGAAATATAGCATTTAGATGATGCACGTCAGGGAACTGAGATCAATTTCCATACGTTTTAGGCATTTTCCCTGATTATAAATGATGTGAATCTGTACCCTTCTTCTTCAGCCAAAATTGTAACTCCTGTGACAGAAATGTTATCTGAAGTTTCCTCCATTTTTCTATTTCAATCCCCTAGGCAAAACAACAACAACAACAACACTCAAATGTTCAAAAAATGACTAGAATATTATTTCCCTAACTCTGCATAGCTTGTGAGTGAAAACTGAATGTAAAATAAAATTACTAAGTTAAGTTTGTCATAAGTAATATACATAAATATGCTGGATCTTTATGGATGAGTGTTAAAAGCATACTATGTACTTTCAGGAGAATATATATCCAGTGGCTACATTTTCTTATCCACTGAATTACATCAAGGGAGATCATATTTTAGGGCTACTTTGCATTTTGATTTTAGCCACGGGCTGGGTATAAACACTAGACATGGTTATGGCTAGTAAATATCATATGTTCAAATTTTCGTCCAAAATTTAAATTTCAGAAGGGCTACTACATTAGTTTGCCAGGACTGTTATGAACCACAGCCTGAATGGATTAAACAACAGGCTTTTATTTCTCACAGTTCTTGAGACTAGATGTTGGCAGGGTTGGTTGCTCTGCAGCTCCTTTCCTTGGTTTACAGATGGCTGACGTCTCCTTCGGGTCTCACATAGTCTTTGTAATATGTGTTCTGTGTCCTAATCTCTTCTTATACGGACACCAGTCATACTCATTAGAGCCTCTCTCCTTGACCTCATTTTAAGTTAGTTACCCCTATGGATACCAGTCTCCCAATACGGTCACATGATGAGGTCCTGGAGGTGAGAACCTCAATACATAACATTTGGGGACCTAATTCAGCCTGTAACAGCTACACATACACAGTTAAAATAGTGAAACAAACATGTGTTATGCCTCCAGCCCTCTCTTGTAGGTAAGAGCCTTCTTTCTTTGTATAGTTGACTCTTGAACAACATGGGCATTAGGGCACATGCTGTCAACAATCTAAGTGTAACTTTGACTCCCTCCAAACTGAACTACAATAATGCCTTCAGCATCCATGGGAATTTGGTGCCAGGACCCCCTCACAGACACCTACATCCATGCATGCTTAACTACCGTATATAACATGGCGTGGAACAGTGCATTTAGTCAGCCCTCTGCATCTGTGGAGTCTCAATTATGAATTGAAAACATTTTCAATTCATGGTTGGTTGAATCCCTGGGTGTGCATGTGTGGGCTCCTAAAACCCCTGGCTTTTCCTCCATGACAAGAGCACTGGGAACATCTCTTGTTATAATATTTGGTCTTTTGACCTCATTTCATGAAATTACTCCAAAACCATAAAGGTAAAATAGGTGTCTTGTTATTTACATGATAAGCCCCTTTCAATCACAACTGAGCTTATGCCCATGAGGTGACTTTTGGAAAGCTTCGGGGGGGCGGGGGTATCAAAACATGTGATTAGAGAATTGGCATTTTTCAACCCAACCTCCTGGTTTCCAGGGAGAGGAGAGGAGCTAGAGATTGAACTCAACCACCAGTGACCAGTGATTTAATCAATCGTGCCTATGTAATGGAACCCCTGTGAAAGAAAACACAACAAACAAACAGAAATACAAAGAATGGTCTTTGCAGGTGGGGTAGGGAGACAGGGCTTGCCCAGGGTCAGATAGAACCTCTGCCCCCTTCCTATATACTGTACCTTCTGCATCTCCTCCATCTGGCTGATCCAGAATTACATTCTTTATATGAAACTGGTAATCTAGTCAGCCCTGCAGGACTGAGCCCTCACTCTGTGGGAGCTGACACTCTCTCAAGTAAATAGCATCCAAGTTGCTAATGTCTTGGTGGTGTTGGAGGAAACTCAGATTGGAGCACTCATCTTAATTTGTCTGTGGCGAGACAGCCAAGCATTCGGGAGTGAATTAGTTGCCTCTTCCAGGCAGTTAGACATTGTGCAAATAGTTTATCAGCTCTACTAGTACTTCCCACGCACACTGTGAATAAATGTTTTAGCTGTTTTACTCACAACAAGCAACTGTTACCTCTCACATTATGTGAAGCATTGTTGTTGTGTTTTTGTTTTGTTTTTTTTATCACATAGAACTGTGTTGTATTTTTGAAAATCAGAGTGAAGACATAATACATGGCAGTACAACTGCCCCTGCCATTTCTGGTGATACATATACCTGTGCCACCATGGGATTGATCTCTTTTGTTTTATTTTATCAAAGTGCTACCTAAGGGAAGACAGTCACTTTCTGGGAACACTCAGGCCTCGTCATTTAAATAGCAAGACTCTCTGCTTGGAAGAAATCCCCATGAGGTTGCTTCTATGCTTGCTCTAAAGTTACAGATCATCTCCGTACACTCTACGTGCTCCTTTGAATAAATTGATCTGTTCCATCTCAATTTCCGCCCTCTCGGGAAGGCTTGAACCTGCGTTCTGAAGGTAATATTCCCTCTATCGTTTAATTTCTATTACATTTACTAATACACATTTTAGTTTAATACTCTTAAACCTTATTATTATCCGAGTGATTAATGTGTTATAGTAATATTTTCCCCCAAGGAATACAGGTCCTTTGTCACCATAATGAAACACAGACTCCACTTCGAGTCCATAAAAGTCATTCCATAAATACCCCTTCGTTGCCTGATTAGGTAACAGACGTTTTCTGAAGCTACTTTACCTGGTAATTTTGATATATTTATTCCATTATAAAAATGAGTTCTCATTTCCTCATTGAGCAGTGGAAAGATCTCTCTTAGAAAGTAACCCAGGGACAAACTGGGATATAAGGTGAGGCAGATAAAGCAAAACAAACAAACGAACAAACCGCCTCCAGCTACACTCGGTCCAATACTCTGCCCAGAGTTGGCCAAAGGATGACAGTTATTGAAGTTATTTTCTGCAGAGAAGTGAGTTTTATTTTGGAAAGCCCTCACAGTTGTCTTCCAGTCCTGAAGAGGGGACTTGTGTTTAATCCCTTGCATAGAGGATGAGCCTCATAACATCTGTAATTGGAGTGTGAGGACTTATCACATCATGTTTAGTCACTCATATTTAAATTTTTAAGTCTCAGTACAATAGAGTTTACACAAATTAATCAGCCTGTAAGTAGCAAGTAATTAATCATCTGTGGATTTTGTATCTTTAAGTATTCCGTAAATCTGACCCTCGTTTGAAAGTCTACGAGATAAATGAATTCAGTCATTCTCCTGGAAGTGTCAGGAAAACATCAACAGGATTGAACAACGGAATGGCCCATAATGCAGATAAACAGCATGCTCTCTCCTCCAAGCAGCCTTTTAATGATACGCAGCACTTTAAAAACACAGCCCAAACTGATCAAATCTGACTCCAGATTGTCTTTCCACTGAGATTTTTGGAAGTGTATCAAACCAAGTTGAATTTAAGAAGTACGCATTCAAATAAATGTAAAATTATTACGTTAATGTGATTAATAATATAAACAAAATCAATACCATTCATGAACTATTACATAAGATACTACAGAAATATATCAGATGTGTATTTCACAAGGCAATGAACACTTAACCAAAACACAGTAGCGAACATAAAATCGATCATTATCTTTGTTTGTGTCTGTTTAGTCAACAGACAATAAGTAGCAATAAGGAAAACCCAAATAAACCATATGGCTGATTTCTATTTAAGATACAAAAGCATAAAAATGCTGGAAGAGAATGTTTATATAAAAATATTCGTGTATTCTCAGGAAGAGACATATTGCGTTAAACACTAAAAGAGGAAAATTTGCAGAGAAAAAGAGATTTGAGCCCATGAGACTTATAAACTTCATTATGAAAAGCAGGAACATTCAAATTAAAAGATACATTGGAAGAATATGGACAGTAGGTATAAGAGAGAAAGGGTAATATCTATGGAATTGATAGCAACTATGAGGGAAATATCCTAACAGAGTTTGAGAAAAGGTCATGAATAGGTCATTAATATAATTAATGTATATAGTTAATAAACATAAGGACTCATATTCAAAGCTCCTTGTATTCAATATCTGGGTTAAGTCATAGAGGGCCCCAGTTACCCTCGGGCGAGTCTCATGGCAGCCCTATGGATGCCGCTAGCGGCCCTGGATCAGCTGAGATTGCTTCAGAGCTGCTGGGTCAGGATGGCCATCCTGACGGTAAACATGAGACAATTTATCGACTCAAAATTCTCTGAGAAAACAGGCTCGGGAAAACACCACTTATGGTTTCTCTAAATTAAATTCCCTTTTAGTTATGTTCCGTCCACCAACCCCGCCCGGCTCCTGCCTATAAATTCCCTCTCGCCCCCGCTGTACCTGCCATGGAACCCGGTTCTCTACTGAGGTCTCCTCTCCCCAACTGAATGAAATCTGATGTGACCGCGTTAACCGCAGGCCAACTCTGCCTTTCCCTTGACCACACGCAGGCACAAAACAAACTCTGTTTTGCCAAACACTTCATTTTCAATGCTGATGATTTATAATGTGATGTTTACAAGGTTTTACCACAAAGCTTTTTTAAAAGCCAGGCCAAATCCAAGATTTGCTCAAGGGTATATTTTATTCTTTACTTGAAAGGAAAGCGAGATGCCCAGGTGTGGTTTTATAGGCTTAGAGAATTACTTTAAAACGTTTAGTTAAAATGCCTCTTTATCCCTCGACTTTGAAAGATAGTCTTAGAACTGTCTTGTAGAGGCAACAAAAACTTTCTGTGAGTCTGCTGGATGGTGAGCGTACAAGCGCTGACTGAACGTTACTTTGCAATATGAACAATATAAAGGACAGAATCTCAAATAAATTGAGTACATCTTTTTTTTTTTTTTAGAATTTTTAACTGTGACGTCTAAAGGTAGTTTTAGAAGAGGCTCTAGTTACTTTACCATCAGATAGATAGATGAATAAATAGAGGAGAGATAGAGATAGATTCTGTTTAGATACATAGTCAGTATTCTACATATATGCTAGTTATTATATAAACAAAGTATAAGACATAAGTTAGATTACTACATTTTGATTTAGCAAAATATTATATGATATTCATTGACTCTATATATGTTATTGTTTTTTTTTAATTTTCGTTCTATCCACTTATGAGTACAAAAGAATTCATCCAGTTATTAACCTGCAATGGTTCTGTGTGTCTGTCTCTGAACAGTCTTTCAGGAACTCTTTGTATGAATTTTGTGGATTTGATCTGATATAAAATGATTGATGCCTGTTTTTACTAAATACTCCTAGTAAATGATTTGGTGATGGTTTTAGACATAATATCTTCCTATATAAATTAAAATTATAAGTAATTTTAGAGGACACCCTTGGAAAATTGGAAGTCCGTGCATTATACTTGAAGCTACAGACCAAGTGGATTTTATGGGTCACTCCAACGAGACCACAGCCATTTTCCACGGTCATTCCACCTCTCATGGTGTTAGGACGGAATACTGATATCGGTGATTAGTCCCTTCCGAGGTCACAGTAAGACATGTGTATCTATGAGTTTAAATTAAGATAGTCTCAAGAGGCAAAAGCAACCCCACACTGTTGTTTTGGCCAGGATTTCTGCTCTCTGCTTTCCCCAATATCTTCTCTCTGGCTTCTGTTTCCTCCCACCCAAGGGTCAAAGCGGGCAGTGGAAGCAAAAGTGTGGGTACCAGACCTCTCATCAGATGGAATGTCAGCATTTGAGTTGGCTTCGCCCATGGAGATGGTGTGGCACAGGAGAGAGCCGAACTAATGCTCCGGTGTTGTCATGTGAGATGAGCATAGTGGTGTGAAGCAGGTCTGCCTGGTCCACACCCTGGTCCCCCACCCAGACCACCAGGGGGCGGTGCGGGACATGGCAGCGTTGGCGACACAGCGCTGACAGTGGGCGGCAGTGGAGGCGCTGCCAGCCCTGATGGACCCTGACAAGAGTGGGACCATTGCAAGATGATGGGACAGGTGAGTGGGTGGTGCCAGGCCAAGGCTGGTGAAAGTGGGACCCGATCGCAATGCCGATTGCCCCACAGACGGCGACCAGTGGCAGCAGCAGGGGTCAGGGCGGGGACCTGATGACTCAGGCAAAGGGGGGTGTGCGGGGGCCTGGGGCCCAGGTGTTTCCCAGGGCCCAGAGGTCAGCTGGGACCTGCCCTTCCATGCCAGACACTCACACTTCAATCGCCAGCAGGCCTAGGGACCGCACCTGTGCAAGAATTTCATGCACCAGGCCTCTAATAATATATATATTCTTCTCACATGCGCATCAAATGTCATCCCAGGTAAGCCATGTTCTATGCCATAAAACAAGCAGTCTCAGAGATTTAAAGGAATTTATGTCATACAGAGTATATTCTCTCACTGCAATTAAATGAAATGACAAAGAATAGCAAGGGAAATGTTGGAATTCAAAAATATGTGGAAATTAAATAACACTATCCTAAAGAACAAATGGGTCGAAGAAGTGACACCAGAAAATAGAAACTACTTTGAGATAAATGAACAAGAAGGTACAACATACCAAAACTCATGGGATGCATATACCCCAATGCTTAGAGGAAAATGTATAACTGTCCATTCCAATATCAAAAAAGAAATGAGATCTCACATAAATTCTCTAATCTTCCCCCTTGAGACTCTGGAAAACTAAAATCAAAATGTACACAATTAATGTAAAAAGAAATAATAAAGATTAGAATGGAAACGAATATAAAGAATATAGAGAAACATGGTAATTGGCGTACGACCGCTACCCTTTTCATTGGCTAATCAGTGAGTATATGCAAATTAACTGTCAGCCAAGATGGCGGCCGGCAGCCAGGCACTGAAGCGAGCATGAGGCTTGCTTGCTGCAGACTCCAACGTTCCCCGCCTCACTTGCCGGCCTCTCAGCTGCAACTCTAAGCAACTATGTACTATGTTGCAAATAAGAAGCTAAACAAAACCCCAGAAACCGGCTCCCATTCAGCCGGGCTCAGACCGCAACATTGTATCCATGTTTTCAGCAGCCAGGCCTCAGAGCTAAAG
>NW_005353539.1:349381-350899 GCF_000412655.1 Myotis brandtii | reverse complement strand
CCTGCTCTGTGTGTGACAGGGGGTGGTGCTGCAACCTCCCCATCGACCCTGCCTTGAGTGTGACAGGGGGCGGTGCCCCAACCCCCCAATCGGCCCTACCCTGAGCGTGACTGAGGGTGGCATTGCAACCTCCCGATCCGCCCTGCTCTGTGCATGACGGGGCGGCGCCCCAACTCCCCAATCGGCCCTGCTCTGAGCCTGACCAGGGGCTGCACTTAGGGATTGGGCCTGCCCTCTGCCACCCGGGAGCAGGCCTAAGCCAGCAGGTCGTTATCTCCCGAGGGGTCCCAGACTGCGAGAGGGCACAGGCCGGGCTGGGGGACCCCCCTCCCCCGCCCCCCGAGTGCACAAATTTTTGTGCACCAGGCCTCTAGTATATATATAATCAAGATTATTAAAGAGTGGGTCTTCAAAAATATCAGCAAAATTGACAAATCTTCAGCTAAACAGACCAAGAAAAAAAAAATCAAAGAAAAGGACTAAATTTTTGTGCACCAGGCCTCTAGTATATATATAATCAATAAGATTAAAGAGTGGGTCTTCAAAAATATCAGCAAAATTGACAAATCTTCAGCTAAACAGACCAAGAAAAAAAAAATCAAAGACTCAAAGGACTAAAATCAAAAACAAAAGAAAGTCTTCATGCCCAGGTTGAGCATCAACCTATGAACCAGAGGTCATGGGTTCGATTCCCAATCAACACACATGCCAGAGTTGTGAGCTGGGTTCCCCATAAGGGGCCTGTAGGAGGCAGCCAACCAATGATTCTCTCTCATCATTGATGTTTCTATCTCTCTCTCCCTCTTCGTTCCTCTTTGAAACCAATAAAAAATATTTTTTTTAAAAAATGTCTTCAGCACTGATCTTATCTCTATATATAAAAGCCTAATATACAAAGTGTCCCCTCGGGAGTTCGACCAACCAGGAGTTCAATCACTTGCCATGATGCATGCTGACCACCAGGGGGCAGCACGGAATGAAAGAAGGACCCAGCCGGCAGCCAGGGAAGGGAGGCCCTGGCCGGCAACCAGCAGCCCCAAGCACTCTACCTATGCACGAATTTCATGCACTGGGCCTCTAGAGACAATACAAAAAGATTGTAAGACAATGCTATGAGGAAAGACCATTAAATGTGATTGCAGGATTGTGATGCCATGATGACTACGACAATTCTTATGGAACCTTAAAAGCTGTAGTCAGTACATTTTATTAATGTTACTAGAGGCCCAGTGCACAAAAATTTGTGCACTCGGGGGGCGGGGGAGGGGGGTCCCCCAGCCCGGCCTGTGCCCTCTCGCAGTCTGGGACCCCTCGGGAGATAACGACCTGCTGGCTTAGGCCTGCTCCCGGGTGGCAGAGGGCAGGCCCAATCCCTAAGTGCAGCCCCTGGTCAGGCTCAGAGCAGGGCCGATTGGGGAGTTGGGGCGCCGCCCCGTCATGCACAGAGCAGGGCGGATCGGGAGGTTGCAATGCCACCCTCAGTCACGCTCAGGGTAGGGCCGATTGGGGGGTTGGGCC
>NW_005353539.1:317443-348183 GCF_000412655.1 Myotis brandtii | reverse complement strand
AAAAAATATGTAGAAATTGAACAGATGGCAGGGGGGCAGGGGTTAGGAAAGTGGAGGTCTGAACTCGAAGTGACGGCATGAAGAATTCTTTGGGGATGCAAATCTCCTGTCTGGCATAATGGCAACCAAAAAATATGTAGAAATTGAACAGATCAGTGTTTGGCAGGGGTTAGGAAAGTGGAGGTCTGAACTCGAAGTGACGGCATGAAGAATTCTTTGGGGATGCAAATCGTTCCGTGTCCTGTCTGGGGTATGGATTCTATACAGCCTTGTGTTTGTAACAAACACCTCATAGAACTGCATGCCAGAAATGGGAATGCTTTACATGTAAAATAGAAGTTGTTAAGCACATTTAAAAAGATAGACTGCAAACAAACAACTGGAAAAGCAATGCCAAAAAGCCAAGCCTGTCGTAAATCCAGAATGATTACGCCGAGTACTGTCCGAAGGGACTGTGAACGAGGCCCTCGCCTGGGAATCAAAGCACGTGTGATTTCACACTTTCGAACTCTCTGATAGAAGGAACGGTCATGAAAAGTTTTCTAACTGTTTCCTTACCACAATTTATCAAACAATCTAATTAAATTGCTTAGCCTATAATTATATGAAGCATATCTAAGGCCATGCAATTAGGTGTGCATGAGAAATGATTTTTATATATCAACAATGGGTTGGAAACTATAAATGCCAAATCACTTGTCCTGGAATAATAAGTCTCTTTTATGACTCCCATAAATATTATTCTGTTAAATTAAATTAAAATAAATTGTATTCCCTTGAAGATAACTGGAATGGCTATAAATCATGTAGCAAAGGTGTTTTTCTATAGCTACAGTCTTCCGCTCGGCTCATAATACAGAGACCTTGGGTCACCCTCCCACATGCTTTCTAAAGCAGGCGTGCAAGACTGTCCCTGTGAGCAAGGGGCCATCCATGAAATGGCATCATACCAATCAGATACCTGCCTGGCTGCTGGCTACCTCCAGCAGAAAATACCGTAACATTTCTCTTCAAACACTGTAGCTCTGCTCACAGTAGAAATACTCAGATGGAAATTCTGCAGTAATTCATCAAAACTTTTCCCAAGAAAGAAGCCATTTGATAAGCCATCCGTCTCCTCACACATTTCGAGAATTTCTTACTAAAATAAAAAGTAATTTTTGATGGCTTGAATTTAGTATGCCTTTTGACTTGAGGTAAAATCCTCATCTAAGTTTGAAATAATTTTTGTTTTATATCTTATTGGTAATTTGTGTTTTGTTTGATATCTTATTGGTAATTTGATATATATTATGGGTAAAGGAAATATGTCTTATGTAATAAATTTAGAACACAAAGAAGAAAAAAAAAACCTTAAATCCCTTTATACCCCTGAACACAGAGCTAACATCTAGATAGTTCTTGGTATTGCATGACAGAGAACTCTGTAACTTGCTCCGGGACCCAGAGAACATGGTGCTCAGTGAAGTAAGCCCATCAGAGAAAGACAAGTACCATGGGACCTCACTCATATGTGGAGTCTAATGAACAAAATGAACTAACAAGCCAAACAGAGACAGACTCATAGATAGAGAGCAGGCTGGCAGCTGGGGGTGGGGGAGAGGCTGCATGGGGCGGGGGTGAAGGGATAGAACAAAAAAGGGGGGAAAAAGGTAAAATCTCATGGAAAAAAGTGTAGTGGTTGCTGGGGAGAGGGGATGGGAGGAGGTAGAAGAGGGTGATGGGCTGGGGCTTGACTTGGGGTGGTGAACACACAAGCCAGTGCCCAGGTGACGTGCTGTGGAATTGAGCACCCGAGACCTGTATAACTGTGTTAGCCGGTGTCGCCCCAATACATTCAATTAAAAGGGGAAAAATCTATTGTTTTCCCTTAGTATATATTCTCATGAAATATTATATGTCCACAAAGATGTAGACCCATGACTAAAATTTCAGGAATTGGCTTTTATAGCTAATGCCTGGAGTCCCGCTACTTGTATTAATAAGCTTCATACATTCGCTAAATTAGGCAACCTGTCTATGCCATAGGAATAATAAATAACATTAAACATTCCAAATCCAATGTGAATAACACATGCTTGGACTTCCTGGCTCATAATGATAACTGCCAAATTGTGGTGACGCGGGTTAACTAACAACCACAATCCCACTCTCAGGTTAAAGTAAAATCAGATCTTAGCCTAAGTGCTTTTACGCAGTAGAGGCAGGTGTATTTCCAAGCCGAGCAGACATAAAAGAAGTTACATAGCCTGATGTATGTACATTGCAACGATCCAGCGCATTTTATGGACCGCAATTACAGTCTCCCGTGAAAGATCATTTAAATGTCAGGCAACACTATTGCAGGTTCTGCTTCCCTCAGACTCACATCAGAAAAGCAGAAGGCCTCTGACTGAGGTCTGTGTAGATGCCTGTGATGCTGAACCTTCTGCTTTAAGGTCAGGACAGCTGAGTCCTTGTGAGAGCCACACCCCGAGTGCAGCTGTGTCCACCACACGCCCACCCCAAAGCAGAGATTCCTGGTTTATGGCTTAAACAAGCGAACTCTGTTTTTTACATCTGGTTGTCGACACAGAACATTTAAAGATAGTTGGCAATAAACTGAATAATAATAGTAAAACCTTTATTAGGCTATTAGGAGTTAAAGGTGAAACACAGGCCAAGGCTGGCAGGCAGGAAGCACTTTAGTCAGCGTGAGCACCACCTGAATTTCTCTACTATTTGGGTATGCCATCCGTTATTCAACCAACCAACTCTCCACGTAAGAAAATACTCCTATGGATGCTATGGTCTCTATCAGCATTTGGTAATTTTGGATTTTTAAAAAATTAGGGCTCTAGGTCCTGGCCAGGTAGCTCAGTTGATTAGAGCATTGTCCCTATATGCCAAGGTTGCAGGTTCGATCCCCAGTCAGGGCACACACACGAATCAACCAATGAATGCATCAGTAAGTGGAACCACAAATGAATTGCTTATGCATAATCATATTTAAAACTAGAGGCCCAGTGCACGAATTGGTGCACAAGTGGGGTCCCTCTGGTGGCCTGCAGGGATCGGGCCAAAACCCACAGTCCAACGCCGCCTGCAGCTCCTACTTGCTGCTCCCGCTCATCCTGGCCCCACTGTGCCTGCCTCGGGCTCACACCTAATCAGTCTCAATCAGGAGAGGCTCACGCTGCCACAGCAGCACTCGCCAGCCATGAACCCTGCATCTGGCACCCTCCCAAGGGGGTTGCCTGCGAGATCAGGGTGAAACCGGCTCTCCAACATCCCTGAGGGGTCCCAGATTGCGAGAGGGTGCAGGCCAGGCTGAGGGACCCCACCGGTGCATGATCGGGCCAGGGAATGACCCCACTGTGCCTGCCTCGGGCTCACACCTAATCAGTCTCAATCAGGAGAGGCTCACGCTGCCACAGCAGCACTCGCCAGCCATGAACCCTGCATCTGGCACCCTCCCAAGGGGGTTGCCTGCGAGATCAGGGTGAAACCGGCTCTCCAACATCCCTGAGGGGTCCCAGATTGCGAGAGGGTGCAGGCCAGGCTGAGGGACCCCACCGGTGCATGATCGGGCCAGGGAATGACGCGGGAGGGCTCCAGGGCATGTCCAGCCCATCTCGCTCAGTCCCGATAGGCCGGACCCCAGCAGCAAGCTAGCCTACTAGTTGGAGCATCTGCCCCCTGGTGGTCAGTGCATGTCATAGAGACTGGTCCTATGCTCCCTGATGGTCAGTGCACGTCATAGCGAGCTGCTGAGCAGCCTTAGCATATCATTAGCATATTACTCTTTGATTGGTTGTTCGGTTGTTCTGCCCTTTGGTCTATTTGCATATTACCCTTTTATTATATAGGGTTATTATATAGGATAGGTCACATTAGCAATTACAGTGTTCTAAATGTCTTCACTCCACCTCAGTCTTCCTATTTCAGACACCTCCTCTCCGAGTGTTCTTGTCCTCCTAACAACGTGGAAAATAGCTGAGAACCGTAATGTTGAGAGGTACGAGGGACATTAAAATTTATCCAATTTTACACCTCATTTCACAGTATGTTGAACACACTGGAAAATAAGTCCCTGATGGAATTAGGTGTCTCCTTTTAGTCCTTGGTAAATTATGGAAAACACAGTTTTGTTTAATGAAATGAGTTGCCAAAAAGGCTCAGGCAGACAGATAGGGAAAATGAAGACTTTGGGGTGACCCTGTTTTGACTTAAGGTCTGAGCAAACAAGGAGCTGTCTCCTTGAAATCTTTATCACTTAAAGGATCCATCCATGTCCTAAACTTCCCGGGGGCTTAGGAGACTCTAGACACAACCTATGGAAGCTGCCAGCAAGCTGCTTCGGACGCGGCTCCCTCTGTGTGATGGATCCCCTGCCATCTGTGTAACCGTTGTTGACACTCGGTGATGAATCCTTCCGAGACCTCCAACTCTTCCTTCTGCTTCAGCTGCGGAATCAGACCCTATCATTTGTAATTTACGTTGGATTTTCTTCCTTTTCTGAGCTTTTGCGATGGGTAGCATTTTCTAGCTCTGAGTTTATAATAAATAAAAGAGCAGCCATTCAAGATGTGTGAGAATGCATTTTTTTTTAACCCTCTTGATTTTATTTCCTTTGGAGCATGCAAATCACATAGGATTAATATTTATTCGGGCCAGGGTAAGTGAAGGAAATTGTATGTGATGCCCTGGATTGCGCTAAAGAGAAAACAGCTGCTTCAGCCCGCCCACACGCTCACCCCCTCTCATGGAAAACATTTCTCGGATATAACTTTGACATTAATTTTTCCTCAGGATAATTTTTGATATGTGAAATTACTCACTCAATAAGCATACATTTATTTCAGGCTTTTGATTCGTGTGGCCAAACGTTCTCAGTTCACCTTTCACAGTTGATGGAAGACAAGGTCACACTTCAAAATGTGTTTTGTTTTTATCTGTAATGGCCTCCAACTCTTAGGACTCATTAAAAACAAGCCAACCTTCCTCGGCTACCTGTCTATTTGGGGCAGAGACCTGTCAGATCCCTGCCCTTAACTTCAGCTGAGAGAGCAGGTGAAAAGGAAGTTGCCATCCTGTCTTTCACTCAGCCCCGCCCACTCCAGCTCTTGGAGAAGCAGTGAGTGTGTAAGGCTTTCCTTGGCGCCTCCTGCACTCACTTCACTGCAGATCAAGCCCCAGACACTCCTTGCTGGTTTTGTCCTGGATTTAGGAACATGAATCCTCCAGGACCCAAGCTGCAGGGGAGAAGACAGTCTACCTGGTGAGTCTTCAATACATCCGGGTCCCCTGTGCCTCCAAATGCCACCATCACAGAAGGAAGCACAAAATCCAAGTCTGAAGTCCAGTCCAGCCCAGCGCGTGGCTCAGTGGTTGAGCATGAGCATCGACCTAAGAACCAGGAGGTTGAGGTTTGATTCCCGGTCAGGGCACATGCCTGGATCCGCATTGATGTCTCTCTCAGCACTGTTGTCTCCATCTCTCTCCCCCTCTCCCATCCTCTCTGAAATCAATACAAATATATTTTTTTAAAAATTTAAGTCCGGTTCAGATTTTTAATGTAAGTAATATTTTTCCCTTAAATAATAACTTTAAAAATCAGGAACATCTTAAACTACATGGGAAGCTGGGAAACCAGGGATTCGCCAGATTGTCTCCAGAGATGAGTAAGTTAGAAAAGGTTGCTTGAAACCTACATGATCTTACCAACCAATGTCACCCCAATACATTTCATCGTAAATAAATAAGTAGATAAGTAAATCAACGGAGAGCAGCAAGAAAAGTCCACGTTTTGACTTTTATTGGTAGATAAACGGATAAAGAGGCTGGTAGGGCTTTCTCTAACCAGGTGTGACTGAAGCAGATTGTGTGGAAAAAGCAGATAATGAGAGAAATCCACACTGCCAAAGCCAATATTAGAAGCGCGAGGACTCCGGGGTCAGGAAAAGCAAAACGGGCAGAGACCCCATTGCTGGTGTGGCTCCATGCGACACAAAGCAGGGATTTAAATCAAGGAGCCAACATCTGGGCTGGGAGGATTGGGATATCCCACAGGCATGCAGGTCTGGGCGCTCTTCCACAGTGAGCAGGATTCACCTGTAGGAGCAGAAATATCTCCCTCTCTCTCTCTCTCTCTCTCTCTCTCTCTCTCTCACACACACACACACTATTAATGATCTTTGGGGTATTAAGAATCTCCGCATAAATGTGATGATATTGTACCGCCATGTTAATCAATATTTGGGTGTTTACAATGGGTTTACGCCGTGCTGTGTTTATGCTACAATGAACTGTAATACAGATGTGTCCTGGTTAACAAGTTTGAACAGTCAGACGCAGTGAGTATTTAGAGGGGAAATTCCAGGATCGTAGATTATGTGCTTTTCAGCTTCTTTGGTAAAGCCAAGTCTTCCCCGAAGTAGGGGCGCCAATTTGCATTCCTGCATGTGCTGTGAGAGTGTTTTCATTTGCCATTATGCCACGAGCTCTTGCTACCGTCAGACTCTGTTATTTTTTGTTCAAGGGAAGTTTTAAAAGTGATGGGTTTTATTTTAATTTATACTCATTATTTTTTTCCCCTTTTACTTATTGAAAATTTTATTTTTATGATCTATGAATAATTTGTTTATATTTCCTCCCATTTTTCTTTATTATTGTTTCATAGGCAATGTGTGAGTGTATACAAAGACACATAAAAATGTTTGAAATTAATAATATATTATACATTCCGATCCATTTCTATGTTCTGACCCTTTGTCAGCAAATTAACTACTTTCAAACACCTGAGTGCCCTTGGTGCTCAGATGTGGTCTATTTTGTAAATGTTCCAAGCTCTCTGTTCACCATGGCTTCTTAGAGTCCCCTGTCTCCTTCTTTGATCAAACTCCTGGCTGTGGAAGTACATGTGTCAGTGCTTTCAGCAAGTGTCTATTGGAGAAGAAAAATCTCAGCATAGTTGTTTGCCTGAAAATTACCTTCAATTTATCTGAACACATGAAAGAGAAATTAATGAGCGGAGTAGAGAAACTTCAGTAGTTTTATTTATTTTTCTCCTTCCTCGGTGCTTTGGCAATATTTCTTTGGCATCTGTTTGGCTTCTTGCTCTTGAGAAATCTGCTTAATTTTTGCTCTTAAATTATTTAAGTCACTGCCTCATTTCTCTCTTTACTTGAAAGATTTTTCTCTTCATGTTTGATGCTCCGCAGCTTCTCTCTGAGGATGCATTTCATTTATCCTTCGCTGGGGCTCAATGGAATTCTTCAATATGAAGACCATGCCTTTGATCAAGTTTGAAAAAATTTACAATTTTTTCCCATTGTATTGGCCCATCCACTTTATCTCTATTGTTTCCTTCTGACTTTCTATAAAATATATGTTGGGACCTCATGTTCTCTTCCCCATTTCTCTTCACTTTCTTTCATATTTTTCAGGTCTTCGTGCTGTATTCTGGGTAATTTTCTCATATGCATTGCTCAGTTTACTCATTATCTCAATAGCATTGACAGCATGATTTAATCCTATTGGTGCAATTTATTTCCTTTGATTTCTATCTTTCCTTATTGACTTCAGGGGCAGAAAATTGGGATATAGCAATATGTTGTTCACCCCACAATCTTACTACTGAAATGTGTGTGGTTTGTTCCCCTTTATTTGGTATTATTTTTAATTTATTTAATGTAGCAAGCTCCTGTGAACCTAAAACCCAAGTTAATGCCAGGACCATGACCATAGAAAATATTCTCATAGAATCATCCGGTGCAAACCAGAAACACACTGTTCCCACTCCTGCAGAGTCCCAACACCCTCTCTCCTGTTTTCCTTATTCCTTTGAATCCCTTTGATTTCATTCTTTTTACAATTCTTTTAATGAGAAATCATTATTTCTTTTAATATCTATATAGTAATATGTCCTAATCGTTATCTTTGTTGTAGGTAATTTTTGTATCCTGCTTATGAATAGCTTTTAGCTTTTTATAACTAAATCTTCATGTTCTGGGAGTTTAGGAAATGTTTCAAGATAATATTTCCTTTCCTCTCTCTTATAGTTAAATAGATTATCCCTTTGGCAAAATCAGATACACAGCTCATTTGAACATTTACTGTTATTACACCCATTTCCCTCCTCCCCCCTCCTCTCCTGCCAATCACCATTTCGGGTTGTGAAGGCCCACCTGCTTTTCTCTTCAGTTAACCTTCCTGTGCCTTCAAGGGGAGCATGAGATATCCCTCGGGTGCAAAACACCCACATCTCCAAGTTCCTCCTTTAACTTCAGGCGAAAGTCTCAGCTCAGAGCAGGTCACCCAGGAATTAAAGACTTGCTGACTTCACCACGTATCTCGATTGTTTTCCAGCGCAGAGTGATTCCTAGATAGACAGATGCTGAACGTTTTTCTAAATCTTAAATGTCTAAGGGCTGGGTTCACGTGACTAATATTGAATAATCTTACATCTAGAGAAGGAGGAGTGTGAGGCGTCCTAACTTAGACGTCTCAATGTTGTTTGTAAAATGACATCTAGACCATGACAATGAGCTACACGTGTACTTTGGATTTTTTTTTTTTTACGATTTCACACAAATAAAGAAACTTTTGCAAATCTTGCAGAAAAACTCTATAAATCAATGGTATTCAAAGAATAGAACTTACTGCCATTTGAAT
Source organism: Myotis brandtii (assembly GCF_000412655.1). NCBI lineage: Eukaryota > Metazoa > Chordata > Mammalia > Chiroptera > Vespertilionidae > Myotis > Myotis brandtii. The sequence goes on along the minus strand of NW_005353539.1, from coordinate 339,528 downwards.
AATTTTTCTTTATGGCAATGTTTGTCAGATTGTTATTGTTAAACATAATTGGTAGGATGTCAGGTTCTGATTTTAGAAAACACATTCTTTCTGACACTAAAAGTACTCTTGATTGTGATGAGTAGGTAAATCACCAAGGTCCAGGACATTGAAAAACAAAATTAGACATTTCTATTCTTATCTAGAAGGACATTTTTCACTGAACTAAATTTAAATACGCACACACACACATACAATCTCGAATACATCATTTTTATTTTTAGTCTGTGGGGTAGCTATGCAAGGAGGTTGTGTTTGGATTAGAATCCCAGAATTTGCATTAAAGAACAACATGTTTTGCACCTGCATGCTTCCCCAGAGTAATTTAACGTTACAGTTTCTGACAAGATAATTCCATCTTCACTGTGGCTGACTGCGGAGCAGGCTGCTGGGAGAAAATAAATCTGAGCCTACAGTGAGGTAGAAAGATCAACCCGGCACAGACGCCAGAGAGCTCCAATTGGAAAAGAATGACAGACGAGATAGAGGGTCCAAACCGTAATTTTGCCTTTCCCTCACTTCCAGGGGCCCGTGTTGTGTGTGCAGCGTGTCTGCATGTTGCACAAATCGCCCAGCACACTTTGCCAAAAAGGGACTTTGCTGTAGGAGGAAGTTCTGTGGCAGGGTGGCAGCGTTTTAGAACAAAGAGAAAGTGTGCCCCGGCTCTTCAGGGAGCACTTGGAAATCGTGAATGAAAACAGAGCATGTCTTGCTTCCAGCGCACTAAAGAGATAAAAGGTTAAACGCCCGCTCTTCAGCGAAGGCTGCAGAACTTCCCGGCAGGCGCCCCCACTGGTGGGTCTACCATATCCCTTCCTGCTGCTCAGAAACCCATTCTGTTTTCTCTGATCTGTTTTTGCATACATTGCAGTAGAGTTCCTCATCTTCCAGACAAGCGTCGGCCAGAAAGGCCTCTCAAAACGGAGCCAGCATGTTGCTTTCCCCCAGGATGTGGACATAGGTGACCCGCAGAGCAGCAGTGTGACGTCTCCGTGGCTGTGGAATAACTTGGACTTTCTCCTTTCGGAGAGGGAGTTATGGTTTGTCATATCTCACTATCCTTTGTGGCTTTGCCTTAAAACATACCCCTTTGTGGCAATGACAGTAATGTGAGTGGGCAATTTCCAAATAATTTTTAATTTTTTATGAAGTATCTACATGATTTTATACTATTCCAGAACTTAGATCTCTAAGAGAGACAAGTTGACTAAATAAGACTAACCCAGCTGAGGAAAATGCCATGCTCAAGTGCTAAGTGCTTAAATGCTAAATGCTGTCTCATTCACAAAGTTTGCCAACTTAGCTGTGATAAACTGGGTCACATTCAGTTTAATTTGAAGGTTCAGGAGTATAACCATTTGAAAACCATCTAATTACCGCTGGTTAACCCTAGAGGGGAAGAGGTTTCTGAGACGAGACAGCCTGGACCCATTTTAGTCCCTCCCCAATCCAAGGTTACGTGATTTGCCACTCACCCTCATAAGGGCAAGCCATTGGCCAAGAATGGATACTTTACTTCTTTTTTGATCTATTGTTCAATATGAAACTCTTCCTAGTCCCACAGGTTCACCAGCTTTGATAGAATCTTTGTAATTATCTCATGATTCTCAATCAAAGCTTGAATCCCTTTAACGTCTCTGTGTTTTGAGGCAATGCTTCTCACTACAGGATATTTCTAATCATTAGACTATTTATATTGTGAGATGGAAGAACCATGGGAAGGATGGTTCTAGAAATAAAAAAAATTAATAGACTAGGTCACCATGGTCGGCAAACTGCGGCTCGTGAGCCACATGCGGCTCTTTGGCCCCTTGAGTGTGGCTCTTCCTAAGTCTTAGGAGTACCCTAATTAAGTACGAGTGTGGATGAGAGAGTTGGAAGGGGTCGACCTCAACGAAAGTACCTCAATCAGATTGAGGATGTTTTTAGCAAAGGCCAGCTTAGGAGTACCCTAATTAAGTTAATAACAATGTACCTACCTATATAGTTTAAGTTTAAAAAATTTGGCTCTCAAAAGAAATTTCAATCGTTGTACTGTTGATATTTGGCTCTGTTGACTAATGAGTTTGCCGACCACTGGGCTAGGTGGATGAGAGTTTGGAAGACTTGAGTCTGTAATAAATTCTAACAAGAAAGAAAGAAACAGAAATGATACATTCCAGCAAAAACAGAGATGTGGTAGATAGAATAATGCTAATAGTATTCATGACCAAAATGTCATATTTTGATTTGATTAAAAATAAATATTTATTTATTAATACAGTATGAATTAATGCTTCTTGAGTTTTATCTCTCCAGCTTTATTTTGAACCCAAGATTCTCCTAGTTTTATTTTGAAGCATTTGAGTGTCTTCCTTCCTCCTCTGTGGTCCTTGTTCAAACCCTACGAATGTGTGAATACCTTATATCCCATGGGAAGGGGGAATGAAGGTGGTAATCAGCTGACCTTAACTGGAGACCATCCTAGATTGGACAACCTGGGTGGGCCCAATGTAAAACAATGTGTTAATGTTCAACATAATCAAGAACAAAAAAAAGAACGTTATTGTTGATTCCTGACATAGTATGAAGTCCTTAAAAAATAAGATCGTGTAAATGTCATGTGAAGACTACATATGTTAATGACATGTTACCGTTAGTTCTGCCCAAGTAACTGGCTCTTTGGCCGATGGTCAGTAATGGAGAACAAAGCCTGCTCAGGGGGGAGGGGGGCGTTGTCATCAGTTAATGAAAATATATAGATGATAGATATAGAGGTAGATACACATATACACAATACATACACATACACATACATATACTTATACATATACATATACATACATATAGATAGATGGCTATCAAACAACATGAGTTTAACTCATGGTATACATAGTCTTTCAGAATAGGCTAAATTTGCATGTAAACCTGAAAAGTTGAGAAAAATAATATCATTCCAACATTTCTTTGAGTGTAGTGGGACCTTAGTAAATTATTGGTGACTGGACAAGGTATTGATGTTAATGAGGTCGACACACTGTTCTACATCGTGGCAATGTAAAAATGTATTTTGACATTCTTCCCATTAAGATGTGCAATTTATATCTCACCCCATGACACTGGGCAAGCTTGTGACTGCTTGATTAATTGAGGATGACTGAGATGATGTCATGTAATTTTGAGGCTAGTTCATAAAATGCCTTGCATCTTCCTCCTGTTTCTCCGGAGATGCTCCCTCTGCAAGGACCCGGTTCGTGTGGGAGAAGCCGAGCAACTTGTGTCAGAGTCATAACTAGATCCTTCTACTCCGCTCCTCCTCCTGAGCTCTCGGCAGACACGCAGCTTCACTTCACACCAGATAAACAAGGCACGATGGTCCAGCTGTGCTTTGCGATGACGAGATGACTGCAGTCCCAGTCAGTACCTCACTGAAATTACACAAGAAGCCAAGCAAGTACTACCCAGCCAACTCCTTCTCAAATCCATAGCTGACAAAATGACGAATAAAATAAAATGGCTAATTTAGTCTGTGATCACTGGTGACACAGGAAGAGTACTCAGGAATCTGTGTATTTGTATCTGTTGGTGTGGTTGAGAGAAATGGGAGAACTCTGGGTAAGGGTACAGCTTTGCATTTTACAATGTAGTAACAGTATGGCTTTGGGGACAAAAAAGAACTTACTCTAGTTCCTCACTGTAATGTCTCCACCAGGGAAGTCACCACAATATGTAGGTCTTTAGATTGTTACAAGAATGGAACGGGCTGGAACAAGACAGCGCCCCAGGGCAACATGGGGAGCCTCAGGAACAGTCAGGCGGACTCCTGAGCCTTGGCAATCCTGTGCCGCATGCAGGCCAGGATCTCAGCCAAGTCGGGGCTCTGCATTCACAGAGGGGCACCTTCCTCCCAGCACCCCCTCCCCTTCTGAGGGCCTGGGATTCTGTCTTTTATTATGAGCACCTGAGCTTGATCCTTCCCTTGGAATCTTTGGACAAAAAATAAACAAGGTCACCTCTTATTTTCTCTCTCTCTTCAACACAGTTAATGACGATGAGTATACATTGAAAACAACTTCTTTTTTTCCTTTACTCACCAAGACAGAGCCTATCAGTTAATGCGGATGGGCAGCGCCTGTTGTAAACATTTACTGTAAAATTGTCCAACCTAGAGGAGCCATCAATGGCAGCATTTCCTGTACAACCAGCTGTAATGGTCCTTTTCAACATGGTTCTTTAACACTTTCATTCCGAAAAAGATAGTTATGAAATTAGGAAGAATACGAAATTAGAAATAATTGAAATTACACAATGAGAGAGACTGATAAAAAAGATAACTTGTTTATTTAAAGGAATCATTACAATTTTAACTGCGTTGCTCACCCACACAAGGCGGGAGCCATCTTCATTCACTCTTACATAACTTTTTTGTTAAGTTGGTAGAAAACAGTTCAGCTGTCAGTTCTTCTCTGAGTGCATTCAGAACGACACCTGGGGACAGACTTTCTCTTTGCTTCCTCTTGATAAGGTGGAAAGGAAGCCAAGCATGTGAAGCCAGACGCTCCCCTCTGAAGGCCTGAAAGCTTTAGCAAAACAGATGGCTTTTCCCAACGGCATGTTTCAACGAGGAAGACACTTACGAAACGTTGGTGTTAAGAACAGAAATTCACTTCCAGGTGCATTTGAGATGCACACACAGGACTTTGTAACGCCTGGTAGGTTGCTGTTTGTTAGCAAGAGGCTATGGCCAGGAAGGCATCGCTGCATGCGTGCTTACAGCAGATGGCCCACGCTCCTCTCAGGATGGAAGAGCGCGAAGGAGCATCGCAGAAGGCAGAGCTCGGGAAACTTCAGCATCTGACAGACACAGACCCCTCCCGCCACAGGCCACGCAGCGTGGTTTTTATGATGCAAAGCAAGGACTCCTTTTACTCATCTTGATACCACATCGTGCAAGCAACTAGCAATGATCTGTTTAGGAAGCGTAAGCATCCATTTGGACAATTCACTCGTCAACAATTAAAAATGGGCCATGTGTTTGTGAAAAATAAATAACTGAATTCAGCACGAGCCGGTTTGGCTCAGTGGGTAGAGCATCAGCCTGCAGACCAAAGGGTTTCGGGTTTGATTCCAGTCAAGGGCACTTACTTTGGTTGCAGGCTCCTCCCCCAGCCCGGTGTGTGCAGGAGGCAACCAATCTATGCATTTCTCGCACATTGACGTTTCTCTCTGTCTTTCCCTCTCTCTTCCACTCTCTCTAAAAATCAATGGAAACATATCCTCAGGTGAGGATTAACAAAAACAACAACAACAAAATAAATGAACTCAGGTAGGTCTAGTTAGAAATTGATCTAGATTAAGATGGCACATGGCATACTTCAAAGTAGTTAACCAGTGGTCGGCAAACTGTGGCTCGTGAGCCACATGTGGCTCTTTGGCCCCTTGAGTGTGGCTCTTCCACAAAATACCACAAGTTTCAATCGCTCTGTACGTGCGCGCCCGCACGTGGTATTTTGTGGAAGAGCCACACTCAAGGGGCCAAAGAGCCGCATGTGGCTCGCCAGCTGCAGTTTGCCAACCACTGAGTTAAACCATCAGACCAGGGTCCCTGGAGAAAGAGTATTCATCTTTCCAAACCCATTCCAATGCCAGCTCCTCTGGAGAGCGCCCTTCAGCTCTGCGCACAGAACTCTCTGGGAAGTCCAGCTGTGCCAGTTAAATGCATGATACTGATTTCATCATTGTAATTTCTCTCCTTTAGAAACAATTTATTCTATAATCTCACTAATCCATCAGAATTCTGCTTCTCAGACTTTAGAAACAGATTTCCTACTCTCTTTTTAAAACCATGACCTCTATAATACGATTTATTTGATCTCCTTTGATTATTCTTCGGCTATTATTATGTTGAGTTTATTTTGCCTCTACTAGTAGTTCATAACATGAAAGAGTAAATAAGGTAAAATTATTTGGGAAAGTACATTCACTCTCTCCCACCCAGATACTATGACACTGCCCCTGGGTGGCCAGTGGTGAGCAGCTGAAAAAGCCAGATGTGTAGCCTACCACACACAGCATGCTGGCTGCCAGTGTGGACAGAGTGAGACAGCGAGAAGACCAAATAAACAGGGAAACAGATAGATAGTAGACGGAAAGGTTTAATTTATAATTAAAGCAACATCATGGATTGGTATACACATATTCTGGGAAAAATGTTTAATTATTAACACAGGCCATGGCCAACAATGACTCAATTATGTTTTTGAAAGATAATGTTATTCTTGCTAAGCACAACTCCCACATTCCTAACATAAAAGTGAAAATAGGAGGAAATTAAAAACAATGAAACAAGATTTGAAAAAGGCAAATTACATTACTTATGACAACAAATGCCAGTGGATTAACCTAAGAACAACTCAACTACTTTTAAAGAACATGCACACAAAGTAAGGTTTAAAACAAAGGGATATTGACAAAGGATGTAGTAGGCATCCACAGAGACTAGTAAAGCGTAGATGAAGATATTTGAAACAGAAATGCATAGATGTGTTAACCACATAAGGTAACAAAAGGGATGTGATAGTGATGAAATATGAACAGAATGATCTAAATGAATATATGGAGAGAGAGGCAGACAGATGGAAGACACTCCACACGGGAAACTCAACACATTATTTTCTAAGGTTTCTTGCTTTGTTCAAATTCCAGTTCTATTTTAACTCTTGCTTGACTTAAGCAAATTATTCAAATTCTTTTTGTCTGTTTTCTCTTTCCTCAAATGGAGTTGAAAATAGCTTCTCTTTTATATGGTTATTTTGTGGGAAAAGTTAAGATACATCATGTAAAATATTTAGCATAATTCTAAGTACATAATAATTATGTAATAACTGTTAACCTACACACACATAGTGTGTGTGTGTGTGTGTGTGTAACCATTAAGGATATACCCAAGATATTTGTATCTTGATGTAGTATTTATCTCGATGTTGGGGTATGAATTTTTCTTTCCCATGTATATCTTAATATTTCAACCCTCTGTGTACTGCTTTTTAAAAATTCCATTCTGAGAAAGGGTTTTAAATCCAAAGTTTTATTTTTTTATCTCTACTTGTTTTTCTTATGGAGTTACTGTAAGGATTAGAATAAAAGCATTAAAAATGACACATGCTAGGAGAACTGTTTAGAAAGTCCATTCATTTTGCTCTCTGGTGACATGGAGCAAGTGCATTGTACAGAACTTGGTTCCTTATTTGAATGTCCATAGTTTAAATTCCAGTGCATTTTCCCGAAGGCCAGAAATCATTTTGGGGGCAGCCTTCAGGAGTTCATAAAGGGTGTTCCCGGAACGTCACTGTTCCTTGTCACATTTCAGAGCCATTCATCCTTCGCACATACCTTAAAGTTCAAAAGTCTGTAAAGCAAGCACATAATTTTTCCATTACTTTCTTCCTTGGGGTTCTTGAACTCTATGTTTGCACAGGCTGCCTGTCTCCACTTTCTGTATTACATCAAATGTGATTACAAGTACATGAAGGACCCGCGTGTATTTTCAGGTTAGCCAAACCACTAGGACAAATGAAATGCATTCTTCGCAGGAAGGGAGTTTAATGTACTTTTCATTGTCAAATAGAGGAGAGCATTACCGAAGGAGCCTGGGGTGAAAAGGCTCTACCTTACCTTATATGTGGCAATCCTATCAACCGGTCAAAGTGTATTTTTATCATATGGGGATGTGGACGGAATTTAGTAAGATATGTCTATGAAGTGCCTAACTTGTGACATTAAAGCAGAACTTGGCACTTACTAGAGCCTCGATAGATGATGATAACCTGGTTATCATCGTGATGCAGTTAAGCCTATTATCCTTATAAATGGCAGAGGGAGACAAAAACGCAAGTCTTAAAGCTCCTAACCCAGAATGCATTGCGCTGTGCTCCTGCAGCCCTTTGGGAAGTGAAAGATTCTGATGTTTAGACATTCACACTTTAGAGCCGCTATTAAATGGTATGTGAATGTTATATATTTTTAGGTTTCTCTATAATTAACGAGTCTTGTGATGCATCGCTCAATCTGAATGATCCCACAATGAGAACATCTCGACTCACTGTGAATGTTTTCATTAACTTTCTTAATGACCCTGCCCCTAAATTTCCTCAGAGAACGCGGTGCTGATGAACAGTGATTTCATCCTGGCCTAATAAAAATGATCCTAGAGAAAGTTGTTAGAATGACTCTATATAACCTTCTTTCTGTTTTGTTAATGACAAGCATTCTTGAAAACACATCATTTTCCACAACACAATCTATTAGTAACTGTCTGGCATTCCTGAAAATTATAATGCATTCTGAGATGATGAGTCTTTTGAATAATGAGATTTTAAGCTGGTGGGTGTGTATTCATATGTAACTGCTATCTTTATGAATATCTAGTGAATACTATTTACATTCCATAGCGGTCTTCACTGGGAGGAGATTTACTGTTCTTTCCCTCCACATTTCCCTAAGCATTGTTTGGAAAATGCTAAGACTTCATTAGCTTGAAAATGATCTTTGCTGAGAGTGATTTAGTAAAGAAGAAAGTTTCTTCTCTTCTGCAAATGCTTTGGTTAATAAATTTGATATTCTCGAAGGAGAAAGCACTCAAAATATGGCAGGCTACACAAGGGTGAGAGAGCAGTGGTAAGATATTTTTAAAAACTCATTTGAAGTCCGCAGCATTCAAAGTCAGAGTTAATTAAATTGAATTTATCATTCAGAAAATGGAAGTAATTCGAGCGTGTTGCATTATTCAATACTCTACACCCTGTATTGTTATGGCAGAACGTATCAACTTCAGACTGCCATGAAATTTCTGGTGTATATGTGTGTGTATTTTTAAAATAACCATTCACTAACTCTTTTAACCAGCTAGAAAAATAATGCATTTGAAAATATTTCTCCCCTAGCACGTAAGATTTTTATTTTCACTTAGAGATCTTTCTTAAAGAGGAACAACTGAAAGTTTAATCTAGCAAGTATGACGAATGACACGTGGCTTTTTTTTCTCTGTGAGAAAAGTAGGTCATTGGGAAACTAGCCATTGCATTGGGAATGGGGTACCTTTTCCTAAATCCAAGGTCTTAAGAGGTCCTCAAATCTGAACCGACAAGGAATTGTAACAAATCATTGATCCTGTGGAATAAAAGGCAGGGAAAACAAGATGGAGACAGAGGGTGAGTCTTCAGGAGAGTTGATGGGTGGGGATGATGCTGTTGTCCAAGGACAGAGACCTGGGGAAATGGAACTATATTACTCACTCCAGCTCCTGCCAACCACCTACGTCCAACCCGCAGGCTGAGCAAGACATCTCACCTTGTCCCAACAGCAAAAGGCTGATAGAGACCAAACCTGGCAGGGACATAATTCAACATCAAGGAAAAAGAGCTGAGCATCATGGTTATAGTCAAACACTGTTAAATCTCTAAGTTTCCTACCCAACCCTCATAGACAACAGCCCATGATCCGGGGTGGGGGGCGGGGGGTAGAAAGGGATATTAGACTTCTCACTCAAAGTCTATTGCTTTGATTTTGAAAAATAAATATATCTGACATTTCTTAAACTTAAATGTCATTGAGCGATACATATTGGCTATCCATTCTAAGGAATTCTGCAAATGGAACTCTTTGCAAATCTCTTATTCCCTTGCCCTCATATTTACTTCATGTTTTCACTGGGCCTATATTAGAGAACCATTCAAAAAAAAAGAAAAAGGAAGAAAAAGGGGAAAAAAAGCAAACAAACAATAAAACCAATCAAACAAAACTATTTTCAGTTGACATTGCTGAATCTTCAAGGAATTGCATGAAGCCCAAGTTATTAAAAGAGCTATGATGCTATTAAATGTCTACAGAAGTTTTTCAAGTAAATGGCTATAGAATTTTAATTTCTAGAATTCAATGTTATATTTTTGCTCTTTCATAATTTTATGTTTTCTGTGATGTGTCTAGATAGCTATCAGATTGTTCTGGTATTAATTTTCTCATTTGCTGAGTCTGAGGACTCTTTATTTGTCTAAATGAGGAATTCAGCCTGGCATTGACTCAATCCTTGTGATCCCTCAGCACCAGTCCTCCTTGGAAACCCCACCCAGGCACTAGGTGGTAAGGCCTCCCTATGCTTGCCCATGTTTGCTTCTGTCTGGACCCTACAGAGATATTTGAAAATCAAACAAAAACAAACTTGGACAAGCCATGAATTTCTGTCCACAGTTTTGATGTCAGTCTAGTTTATCTGTACCATCTGTTCTGGTCTTACTTGACTCTTTGCCCAATTGGGGTGTTATTAAAGAGTATTTAATTCAATTAAGAAGGATCAAAATACAGTATGTAAATATTTGAAGTTAGCCAATGAAGGTAATTCTGCAAGACTGCACTTAAAATGCCTAATCCACATACCACCATCTCTGGGACATATTCTAAGAGCCTATAGGTAAATGAAGTCAGTCCCTTGTGCTACTTCTGTGCATTACATACTGAATTGTAATTTACAGAAGAATTAAAATATGGTCATAGGGATGGCCAACTCAAATCATATGCCCTTGTATTGTGATCAATATAACAAAATAATAATATAATATCCATAATGATATTACTTAGTCCTGGTGTGGTTTTGAGATTGAATGCTATATACCTCTCAGAGAAGGAGTCATCAGATAGTCTGATAGGATAGAATGACAGGATAAACCTTTCGCATATTTCCAGCCCACAAAGGACTAAGACCCTGGGTCTGCTGCTGGCTCTCCTCACCCGGGAGCTTTTGAGAGAACACACCTCTTTATAGGGTCTGAAGAGCTGGTCAGCGCTTCACCAGTGCTCAGGGCTTTGTGACATCAGAGCACTGCTGGCTTCGTCATCTACATTACACATCTCAGGCAGCACCACCTGTGACACGCTGTCTCTCTCTTCTACCTGCCACTGGGAGCATGAAGGGCTGATCTTCACTCCGTGTTCGATGTGCCTGGGATACAGAGCTGTGTCTGGTCTACCATCTTTGTCTCACCTCTATGTAGCCATCCGCTTTATATTTGGGGTGCCCTCGCTGCTCTGCCTGTCTTTCAAGCATACCTGCTCATGTGTACCCACTTTCTAAATTCTGAAAAAGAATAGTATCTTCTCCTTTGGCCTTCGACCCAGAGAAGTTTGACATTTGGGTTGTGGACTGCAAAGTCATGATGTGTTCGCACAAACACAGCAAATGATCAGTTGGTTTTCATGAGGCTACTACATATCTGGGCATGCTGATCAGTCACAGTTTTGGAGGGAAGGTGGGGCAACTGAAATGCCACGCCCCTGTCAATCATGTTCATTTAGTTATGTAGTTCACTGTCCCTTAGACTGAACTTGAGTCCTTGCTGGACAGAAACTATGAACACCTCAATTCTGTATCTCAACAGCCTACCGGGGCTGTACAAAACCTCACCAATACTGCCCTTGATTTCTGTATCTCACAATTCCACTAGCAGTGGCTGCATTGACATGAGCAGAATGCACACAGAAAAATGTTGCTTGAAATCTCATCCATAATGCAGATGTTATATCATCACTATTTTTTTTTCAATTGCTGCCTATCTGTAATGACCTTGTTAGCTATGCTACACACCAGGGACACAAATTACAAGAAAAAGAAGACAAAATACCATTGAGTACAGGTGGGTAAGGGTGGATTCTCCATTATCTCTGCCCTTGAAAAACTGTTAGCATCATCATTGCAAGTAGATTGTGAATACTGTGAATATGGGAGCTCGAGAAGGTGGATGATCTACAGCACTGGTGGGGAAAGAATTATTTGGCTGATGCAGTATAACATCTAAGTTCCTCTTTACTGACCAGCAATCAAGTTCAGAAAGATATAGCCTCTCTTCACCTACATCAACCTGTTTGTGACAGGCTAGTCTCAGTGGTCCTTGATGAAGACTGAGCTACTGCTGGAGGAATGAGCAATGTCAAAACAGAAATCAAGGGGGAAGGGAATGAGGTTTATGTTGTGCTTCACAGAATCTCCATTAGAAATGTTTCTTCTCATAACGTTTACTAAGGAAGTTACTCACTAGAATCCAATGTCAATTAAGGATCTGGTGAGAACAACATCATATTATAATTTTCACTAATCATTAGGGGCTTTTATTACTTGAAGGGTTTTACCTATCTCTATTCTAAAATCTTCTTACTGATGAATTTGTTTTAAAAAAAATCTCCCAGAAATTGTTGGGTAGGATTAGGTTATATTTGCACATATTTTTAAGGTATATATGTGTTCTACTTGTATGTGTGACTGTCAAATGGCACTGCTGAGAAATGTATTCCTTGGAATATTAGTGTGCCCAAAGATATGACTTTGTATTTTGTTCAAGGACTCTACTTTATTGCCTTAGGAGAATGCCCCTGATTTTGAAAGAGTTGATGCAGCAAGTTGGAGCCCCGGGGTGGAGGTTTTCCTGTGCCGTCTGCATCTGCATCTTCTGAAATTCCTCTCTAATGGAGAAGGATGCCAGCATTCCATCTCCATGGTGCGCATGCCATCATGTGAGCAAAGCAGTCTGCAATCACGGGGGTGCACCAATCCCAGACCAATCAGCTGCAAAGCTGAGACTGCTGAAATGATAGTGTAAGTCACTGAGAAGGCCTGACTCGGTTCAAATTGCATACTGACTCAGGGGGATCCCACTCCCTAGCTCCTAACAAGATCACGAACATCAAGACAAACTGTCTAGTGCTGCTTACTGGACAGGCAGGCAGCAGAAGCGAGAATGGGAAATTGGATTTTGGACCGGGTTGCTCTGTGATTCTTTTCTTGCTTTCAGGCTCGCTGCCTGTCACGTACACACAGGGATCGCACTCAAGGCAACACCCCAAACCATCACCAACCAAGCCAGCCACTCTTCAGTGACAGCGGGAGGCATGGTTGGCACTCCAGCACCAGACAGTGGCATTAACCCAATAGCATCTAGTCTTCAGCACCCCACAGCCGGCCAGGAGAGCCCACAAGTGCAGCCCAGGCAGCTCTTACATCACAAGCACTATCTGACTTCTCCCGAGAAGGACCTCTGTGATCACCGACTTCAGAGAAAATCACTTGGCTTTGGACCTTAAGACCGAAGAATGCCTTCCCCCCCCAGAACCCGCCTGGCTGCCTTTGATTACAAACCCTCTACTGAAGCTGGTGTTTTCTAATAAACCTCCTTTTCCACACATTTGTTGAGAGTTGTCATTGTAGCTTTAATATCCAACATCTGTGTCAAGTTTTGCTTTCTAAATATCTTTCAAGTGAACTTCAGAGATTTCCAGCTCCAAGGAACACGCGAGGAAGGGGACACATATTGGGACTCTGTCATTTACTAACAGTGCACCCCAACGAGTGGCTGCCTATGGGACAGGAGAGGCGAGGTGGAAAGTGTTCTGAGAAAACCTCACGGGCCATCTTGGATTTCATGTGCATCACCTAGAATTCCCAGCCACTCAATCGTCTTATTCTTAAACTCCCGGCTCACCTTCTCCTGATACCAAAGAACACGTTCCACTGACTCAAGGCATATGTGTTACATGCCCTCTGGGTTGTACACATGTGGCCCAGCATGACAAGAGGGAGAGAGGATCTTTAGAATCCCAAAGTCTGTTTTCATACGTCACCTGTGTCATGTTTTTCTCCACTTATCAGTTTTCCTCATTCCTGAAAGGAAGATAATGATGGCTCATTCCTAGCAGCATTTTCATGTGGATTAATTGGGTCAATATTTATAAACCATTAACCGATGAAGGTTAGCTACTATTGTCATTGAGAATAACTTTCAACATCTTACATTTATGAAAAAAGTATTAAACATTCATTTAGTAATTCATACACATGGGTATGTGTAATGTGATTTTAAATAATATCTTGAGGAATTAAAGGACATAATAAGCATTTTAAAGTTTAAATCATGTTCTCTCTTACATCAATGTTTCTCTTTCTCTCTCCCTTCCACTCTACCATGTAAAGTTAGTCCTGGACCTAGTATTACACTTTTGCATGTGAGGAAACTGTAAACCTCCTCTAAGTTATTTTCCTCAGCCCCTGGCTTAAGAGACAACAACTCTGTTAAGTGATTGGAGGATAAGTGAAATAAGTGATTAATAATAAAACCAGTGCAGCCTGAGAGAACGATGCTTGATGGATGGCGGGTCAGTCTGTGGAAGTTCTGCTATATCCAGAACGTTCGGTTTGAGCTGCATGCAAGAGTGATAGTGGCTGCCCTGGCCAGTTTGGCTCAGTGGATAGAGCATCAGCCCAAGGACTGAAGGGCCCTGGGTTCGATTTCGGTCAAAGGCATGTACCTCAGTTGCAGATTCCCTGGCCCTGGATGGGGTGCATGCAGGAGGCAACTAATCGATGTGTCTCCCTCACATCGATGTTTCTCTCTGTCTCTCCCTTTCCTTTCCACTCTCAAAATATCCTTGGGTGAGGATTAACAAAGGAAAAAGAAAAAGAAAAAAATAGTGATAGTGACTAACCAGGAGCTGCCATCGTTCAGGACAGGAGGGTATTGAGAGACAAAAGGTCCATCCCCTGTACAGTCGGTCTGCAAGGAGTTCTCTTACTCTGCAGCACACCTTTCAATCTCCCAGCCCTGAGCTGCTGCCCGGGGAAAGCTGTAGGGAGGCGTCTATTGACCAAGTATCAGATGTTCTCAGGGCTATCAGCAAGGAGATTTGCTGCCTCATGAGTTATTGAGCGCCCTGTCACCACGGAAACACAGGCGAGGGCTCATGCAGGAGGCAACTAATTGATGTGTCTCCCTCACATCGATGTTTCTCTCTGTCTCTCCCTTTCCTTTCCACTCTCTCTAAAAATCAATGGAAAAATATCCGTGGGTGAGGATTAACAAAGGAAAAAGAAAAAGAAAAGAATAGTGATAGTGACTAACCAGGAGCTGCCATCATTCAGGACAGGAGGGTATTGAGAGACAAAAGGTCCACCCCCTGTACAGTCGGTCTGCAAGGAGTTCTCTTACTCTGCAGCACACCTTTCAATCTCCCAGCCCTGAGCTGCTGCCCGGGGAAAGCTGTAGGGAGGCGTCTATTGACCAAGTATCGGATGTTCTCAGGGCTATCAGCAAGGAGATTTGCTGCCTCATGAGTTATTGAGCGCCCTGTCACCACGGAAACACAGGCGAGGGCTGCACGGCCATTTGTCAGGGGTGCCTGAGGGAAATTTTCTGCACTGGGTTCAACTGGATACCAGGCAGGCCCAAGAGAATGATACGGTTCCGTGACTCTAAATCTCAGCAAGGTCATGCAGTGATTCAAGACAGGTTATGCTTGTGGAAAACATAACTAGGAAGTAGGGTTTTGTAAAATATGAAGAAAACATGACTTTTGTAGCTTCTCAGAGGGGACGTATTTCACAAAGTGCCTCCTGGTATAAGGCAGGTGGAGCAAATGTCAGCTGAGATGAGGGGAGTCGAATGGGTTCAAGGCAAAGATGTTGGTGCCAAAGACAAAGAGCCCGGGAAGAAGGGTGTGCTGGGGACCGCGTCCTCACCTGTAATCGGACCCTGTCATCGTCCTGAGGAAGACATGCGGGCAGGGAAGACGACGGCTGGGCAGCAGGGGCATATCTGACTGGGGCAAGGTTCTCTGCATGTTTCACAGGTCAACAACACAAATTCAGAGAACCCCTACATGTGTGTCATCGTATGTGCACACATAACAGAAGGAAGCCAAATAACATGAAATACTTGCATTAAGAAAGACTCATTGTGCGCCCTGGGTGAGTGGCTTGGCTGGTGGGAGCATCATCTTGTGCACCAAAGGGTTGTGGGTTCCATTCCTGGTCAGGGCACATACCTAGGCTGTGGGTTCAATCCCTCCCTGGTCAGAGAGCATCTGGGAGGCAACCAATCAAAGTTTTCCTCTCACATCAACTATGTTTCTCTTTCTCTCTCTCCCTTCCACTCTCTCTAAAATCAATAAAAACATATCCTCAGGTGAGGATTTAAAAGAAAAATAATTTTTAAAAGCCTCATTGTGGGATCTGATACCATTAACTGAATAGTGTCAATCATGTTAGCAAATGAGGTCACTATGACTGTCATTCACTAAAAATGGGTGTGATGACCTTCAGGAGGCCCTCCAGCTCGGGCTCAGGACAAAGCTGACACCAGTGTGACTGTCAGCTTTTACTCTAATTGGGGGGCGGGGGCGGGGAGAATACAGCCAAGCGGACAGGTAACCGTTAGCTCAGGGGGTTCTGAGAGAAGTGGGGGAGGCAGGCAGCAGGTGTGCACCCCGGGCTCCCCACTTTGACATGGGGAATGTAAATAAGGACATTCCGTGTAGAGACCCTGTGCCCGGGCTGCCATAATGATGCTTATTGAGTCCCCTCCGCCTGTCCCTCCTGAGGGCTTGTCCTTCAGCGCGTTGGTTCATCTTTACAGGACAGTTGGGAGAACTACTCTTTTTTTAGATCCATTTCTCAGGAGAGAATCTGAGGTGCAGAATGCACAGGAACCTGGGTCTTGCCTGAGATACAGCGTTTGGTCACGAAGTTTAGATCTCAGCTTCCTGAGAGGCAGGAACCAGGAGAGGATGACATGCTGTGCAGAGAGAGGAGACCACGTGTGGCACAGAATGGGTTCCTCCCAGTGTGCTCTGGGCATATTTTATTCACATGACTCATGGAAAAGACATTCAGCAGCACTATACAATTACAAACCAAGATTTTTTTTGGGGGGGGGGGCTTGGGAGTAGGGGGGGCAGGGAGTCAAAGATACATTTTTATTTGGATCAAGAGAAACCAAAAGTTTCAGCTTTGCCTAAATCCAGATTTGGGACTTAAGATTTAAGATGAAGTTACATTTCAATAATTACTAAGACTCGGATCACTAACTCTAGCCAATGCGGGTGGCTTCGGTGCCTTCTGAAGATGAATGAGACACTCCTATGGCTGCCTAGCGCCATCTTGGCCCAGCAATTCCTGCCGTAAGGGCTGGGGTCTGCGATGGCCCTGCCTCGAGGAGCTGCCCTGGCCACGGGATCAGCAGAGCAGAACTTTGCATTGAAGAGCTTCTAGCTCTTTCTGCTTATTCCACCTCTTAACATGCTGGAGAGAGCATTTTCCTTAATTCAACAGTAAACTAGGTTTTGACAAAAAGAAGACAGCAGTGGAGAGCGGGTCGGCATTCAGGCATCACCTGCCTGGCCCCTGAGTGGGCGCTGCGGGCTGAGCTGACCTGAAGTGCCACATGTTGCAAATGAAGTCTCGAGGATTTACAAAATGTGAGAATGTTCAGCAAATTTGAGAAACCTCAGGGCAATGATAATTCCAAAATCATTAATAATTCATGTGCTTTGCGATGAATGTCACTGTTTAGCTGGGGAACTCAGAAACACTGCATCTCCGACCTTCATAGGTTTCCAACTTATAAGCATGCATGCCAAGTACAATGCCATGTAGTCTTTCCAACTGAGAACATGTAGAGAACATAGATTTCTGCTAAGTAGCATGAAATGATGATATCTTTATATTTTAATTAAAACATAACTTCATGATCTCTTGTTAATACATTTTTTAAAACTTCTCAGTTTTTAAAAAAGGAGAAGTAAATCATTTCTATGAACTTTCATATCAAAATTATAAAACATTACAAATGCAAAAAAAAATGCCTACATGTGAATGTACAGGAATATGAACTATTGAACATGTCCAGATAGAAAAAGCTCTCCTTTTAGGCATGGAAAGTTCAAAACCCCTGTGGTGGAAACTTCCTTTTGTTGTAAATTATTTCAGAGAAAAGATAAATCTGGTGAGAAAGCCAAGTCTCATGAATTCGTCATGTTGATTCTGCCAACAGTTGTTGAGTGCCTACTGTGTGCAAATCTGGGCAACCACGGTGCCATGGGAGCAGCACCCACCCTGCTCCTTCCCCTTCCAAGGCCTCCAGTCTAAGGCACAAGAGGAAACCCTTATTGTTTAAAGACGTGGAGGGAAGCAGGAGGCATTGTGAAATCTCCCTCTGCAACACCAGTGAGCACATCAGAGCAAAACTTTCCTGGAAGGAGAAGAGGAGTTCCGCGCGGGACCCAGAGACAACTCTCACAGGTGGTGCTTTCACTTCGAAAACAGTCTAACCCCAGAGCTCCAGGACGGCCCGAAATCCAACTGAACACGGCACATGGCAGACCAGGCCCGTTTTCCTCCCTGTATCCGGCAGATGTGGCGAAACCTGGCCACGGCACAGTGTAACGGAGCTTTGCACACTCCCAGACGGCGGTGGGAAGGTCGTGTCATGAAATCCACTGCAGCAATGATAGCTGCTGGGGGAAATACTTCTTGTATCCCAGGTGGAAAAGAATGACTTGTGAAAATAAAAGCATGCAAAAGGTATAACATTTCCAACTATGTTGAGTGGATTAATTTGTTTAAGGATTCTACTCTGTTGGCGATAGCATACATTTGGTGATATTAAAAACAAAAACGTTTCCATTTAACCATGTTTAAGGGTATAGTTCTGTGACATTAAACACATTCATATTGGTCTGCAGCCCTCACCACAGCACTTTCACATCTATTTCACAACTCTTACATCTTTTCAAACTGAAACTCAACCCTAAGCCACAATAAAAAAAAAAAAAGTATACATTTTAATAGAAAGCTTTCCATGTAACATTAAACTCAGCTGTTTTCATGTACATTCCATGCAATAATTTGGCTTCTTTCTCATCAATATTGCCTTCCACTGTTACCTTCCCTATCTATACTAATAAAAGGGTAATATGCTAATTAGACCAGGAGACCTTTCGGGAGACCTTCCGGACAAAGCCATGGGTGGCAGGGCTGAGGCAGAGGCAATTAGGGGCAATCAGGCCAGCAGGGGAGGGCAGTTTGGGGCAATCAGGCTGGCAGGCAGAGTGGTTAGGGGCAATGAAATAGGCAGGCAAGTGAGCAGTTAGGGGCCAGCCCTCCCAGATTGTGAGAGGGAAGTCTGACTGCCAGTTTAGGCCCAAGGGTCCCAGATTGGAGAGCATGCAGGGACACCCTCTCCCCATGCACGAATTTCGTGCACTGGGCCACTAGTGTTGTATATATGGTTTTAAGCTATAAAATAGTTACTTTGAACATTTTATGCTAAAAACCTTGTGTGTCCCAGATTGAAAATGTGCTGATTCCTGGACCCTACCCCCCAGAGAACCTCATTGAGAGCTAAGCCAGGGTGGGCAGGAATATGCAGGTTAAAGCAGGTACCCCCCCACCACACACACACCCCTCCAAGTGTTTCTAAAACAAGTGGCTTACTGAGCCTGTTCACAGGCAGCAATTTACAGGAAACTACCAGAGAAAACCTTTGTTCTTGTTCTTAGTAAATACACACTGACGTTTCGGGGAAAAGGGTCATGTCCTCTCCAAATTACTCTCAAATGTTTCCGACACAGAGAGAATGACCGGCAAACTGTGAAAAACCTTAATGCCTGGTAAATTTCAGGAAAAGGACTATGGGAATTCACTGTGCTATTTTGCCATTTTACCCTAAGTTTGAAATTCTATCTAAAGTCTGATGAATCCCTGTTGAGATAGAGTTCGTAAGTGCTACAGGAAGCAGAGCAGAAGAGGATGGTGGGACTCGCGTGGTAGCTGAGGATCATGGTGTGGGAAGTGGATAGAGGTTACTACCCACCCCCTCAAAAAAAAAAAAAAACCTAAAGAAAAATGTATATTAAATGCCCTGAGTGTACAAGTTTGTGAGTGGGTTTTTGTGTTCAATTCATTGGCATATCAGTGTGTGACATCTACACACACACAGATATATCCTATATAATAAAAAGCCAATATGCAAATAGACCAAACTGTGAATGACACGTCGCTATGCCGCACACTGACCACCAAGGGGCAGACGCTCAACTCAAGAGCTGCCCCCTGGTGGTCAGCCAGAATCCGTGCTCAGGGCTGGCAAGCGCAGCAGCGGTGGCGGGAGCCTCTCAGGCCTCCGCAGGGGTCGGACATCCCCCAAGGGCCCCTGGACTGGGAGAGGGAGCAGCCGGCCTGAGGGACCCCTCCCCCCAGTGCACACCGGGCCTCTGGTATAATAATACAATCCTTACAAGTCCATTCGTTTTCTTTGTTGTAATTGCCTTTATCACATAAAGAAGTAAACTCCTCCGCTTAAGTTAGTTTTATGTATTTTTGAGTGAATATGTTTTTTTCACATTTTTATAATAACCACTTATTATTTATTTGTATCCATCCAGTTTCATCTTTACAAGAACCTTGGAAGGTATGTAAAACGATTATTTTTACTTTACAGGAAAAGTCATATAATCATTGTAAGACACCCAGCTATGAAATAGCACAGCCAGGATTTAAATGGTATTGTGTCTGGTTCCAAATCGTATGTCCATCCAACTACATTACGCTTTGCAAGTTCACATGAGACTTTCTGAACCTCCTCCGATGCACAAGCCCTGCGGGGACTGGTTCGGTGGGCGGGAGAGGACACCATCTCCACAAGGCCCATGAACACGCTCAAGGAAGAAATTGCCACAACCAAGTAGAAGGTGCAGGGGGATTTCCACTGGTCCTTGTTGCAACTACAGCTGCCTGAAAGTTTATACTAATGGAATTATACACCAATTCCAGACAACCAGAAAGAGAGTTTACTGCAGGGCGGTGTGTGAGGGAGGGGCGTAGCGACAGGCCCCTCCACAGCCTGCCCCAAGGTGAGTGTCCCCAGCCAGCTCTGAGCACACAATTCTGATGACTCCTGTCCATTGGCCAGAAAATCTTTCTCCTGGAAAAGGAAAGGAAAAATACTACCTTATATCACTCTGCTTATATAACGATTTGCAGATTAGGGTCATTCAGAGAAAAAGAAAAAAACCAGAACTTCTTGCCTGGTAAATAAACTTTAATATATAGAATTCAAATTTGAAACTCTAGGGCAGCGGTTCTCAACCTGTGAGTCGCGACCCCTTTGGGGGTTGAATGACCCTTTCACAGGGGTCGCCTAAGACCATCGGAAAACATATATATAATTACATATTGTTTTGGTGATTAATCACTATGCTTTAATTATGTTCAATTTGTAACAATGAAATTGGGGGTCACCACAACATGAGGAGCTGTATTAAAGGGTCGTGGCATGAGGAAGGTTGAGAACCACTGCTCTAGAGGATTTTCTATATTGAAGTTACTACGAGGACCTTGCAGTGCAAGTCCTAGGAATTCAAATGACAGCTCTCCCTGGAATCCATCTGCACAGCCAGGTTTTGAGTCCACATTCAACTGCTTCCAAACACATGCCTAATTTTTCCCTCCTCCCTTTTGCTTCCTCTACTACAGGGTGATGAGAGTAACATAGAGAAGTACTTGAAGTTTCACCTGCAAAAAAAAAGGTTAAGGTTGTTTATACTTCAGAGGACAATCTCATTCTCAGAAATACTTGACTTCAGACCTGTATGCCACACATATTTGAATGATACCTTAGTATCATGATTTATTTCTGGTTATATTTAATTGGAAAGCTTACCAAAACGCCACATACATTGATTACACCATGAAGTACAGCATACTAATTATTACAAACTAGAATTTGTGCACGGGTAGGGTCCCTAGGCCTGGCCTGCAATCAGGGTCAATCTTCCCCAGCTGCTGGCAGCTGGCCCCGCCCCCCCACCACTACAGTCACCTGGTTGCCCTCTATGTGTGGGGCGACCTGTGGGGTGATCAGGGCCCTGGCACCGCCAGTGTCCAACGCCACCCACCCCTGGTTCCCAGCTCCCCATTAGGCAATCAGAGCCTGCCGGCAGGGGGAGGGACCAAGAGGTTGGCTGGCAGGACCCGATCAGGTGATAGGGGCCTGTGGGCTGGGGGCAGCTCCTGAGTTGAGTGTCTGCCCCCTGGTGGTCAGTGAGCATCATAGCCGACCAGCCATTCAGCCATCTGGACAATTTGCATATTACGCTTTTATATATATAGACTAGTAGCCCTGCGCACGAATCCATGCACCAGTAGATCGCTGCCGCCCTCCTGTAGCTCTCCACCCGCTGCCGCCCTCCTGTAG
>NW_005353539.1:304449-317168 GCF_000412655.1 Myotis brandtii | reverse complement strand
CTCCTGTAGCTCTCCGCAGCCTGCTTGTACCTCGCTGGCCCACCCTCCTGCTAATCCGGTGGTCATGACACACTTGGTCATTACGCCTCAGGGCATAATGGCTAATTAGCATATTCCTCTCTTATTATATAGGATAGGTCTTGAAAATCACTTCACACTTAACCGTAACTCCATTTAAAATTTGGATAATGCAATATCGTTTCTATATCTTAAGTAACTACAGAAGAGAAATACCAGGTTGGTGCCCTACAGTATAATGTGGAGATAGCCTAGTTGAAGGAGGAAGTGCTGTTGGGTGTTTAATCTATATAGCATTGTGAAATATGAAGATTGTGTTTTTCTCTGAAAGTTCCTCCTTTTTTCTTTTTAACATCTGAAATATTTGTTAAGGAGGATGTGGTTTGCCATATATCTGTTATTTGTTATTACATTCTGGGCTGAAATCAGCTCAATACCCCAATGAGTGTTTTAAAAAATGTTACCTTTTGCTTTGCTCTGGAATAGATGTTGTCGTTCAATATAGTAGCTTTTTTCCCTCTTTGCTCTGTGATGTTAAACTTCAAAGCTATTTCCAGCCATGTTTCTACCCTTTGTACTTTTCCATTCCTAAGCTTCCAAATGCTATCCCAGTCCATCAGGGCTGCGGTGCGAATTAAATTAAAGAACATTTTACTCCTTCAATATCCATGATCTATTAATTCCTGTTCTGTCTAATCTCTCTCCCTCATTTGGAGGATTAGGGGGAGTCCATTTAAGCATGCCTTTGCTTGTCAGTTATTGGAATGGAAATTGGGCTTACCTGAAAGAGATTCTTCTTTCATTTGTGAAAAGGTTAAACTACAAATGATAATTCAAAATCAGGCCCTTGCATTATCAAGGGATTAACAACTAAGTAGTTCAAAATGGAACAGAAACAATATTCATTAGATTGCTAGGATAGATACTAGTATGTGTAGGAGATGGCAAGACGGGTAAATAAAGAGATAATTCAAAATAGAAAAAATGGAGGGAAATGACAGATAGAAAGACACAGACTAAATGGCAAGAGACAGAAAGAAGACAATTGATGGGAATATTCATTTAAAATATCTCTCTTTATGCTTAAAAAAAAATCCAGGACTGATTTTATTTTGTCATTTTATTGCTTGCTCCTCAATGTCCCCAGATCTTTACCAACCCTCTCTTATGCCTGTAAGAATCAGTTTTTACTCTGCTACACTGCCCCGCTCTTTCCCAGGCTCTCTCTTGAATGGAAAAGTGAGGCTCACCTTAACCTTTCTTCCTCCTGAAGCAGGAATTTGGGGTAACATAGGCAGGCTTAAGGAGTTCTTAGAATTGGGGTCCATGGAAAAGCATGGGCTGCAGACTGGGAGAAGGTACATTTCCATAACACAAGGCAGGTGCAGTGACATCTCCATAAGACAAGGGAGCAGCAACAGTGGCATTTACATAAGAGAAGGGAACTGGAAGTAGCCAGGAAAGGTCTATATTTACAAAATAAAGAGAAGGAAGCCCATCATTCAGATGGAAAAGAAGAAAGCCCAGAGGAATGGAAGGACTATGAGGGAGGAGGGCCTTAGGAATCACTATAGTAACCAATTCAAAGGGGGAATATTGACCAATCAGAGGGGATATCAGGACACAGGCACTGCAGCCTTTATAAGTCATGGGGAAAAAGAACTCAGTGGGACCCTTTCCCCCTCCCTACGTGGGAGTTCATTCTGTGGGACTCTTCCCTCTCCTCACGTGGAAGTCTGTATCTATTCTTCAATAAATTTCCACCTTTGCTATACCACTTTCTGTCTGTGGATTCATTCTTCGATTCAGGCGGACAAAGAATCCAGGTTCCAGTCCAAAAATTGGGTATCACTCCCAGCCCCACTGCCCCCTGTTCTTCTCCAGACCCAGTGAGAAGAGTTCCTCTGTAGGGTCTACACCTTTAACTTTACATAGAACAGGGCTTCAGGTAGAGGACAGCATCGAGAGAAAGAGAAAGTTTTGGAACAACTTGCACCAAACAGACTGACATTTCTAGCTTGCTCAGGAAAGGAGTCTTCTATGGAGACAAACACAATCTTTTTGAAAAAAGATTTGAGTCATCTGGAATCAGGGGAGTGGAGAGAAGTGAGGAGAGACAATGGACATTGCAGCAAAGAGTCATGGGGGCATCAAATTAGGAAAGCTGTTTTGAACTGGTAGGTCCTGCTGTAGGCAAATTCCAGCAGGTCATAATTATGCAAGAGGTTCATCAGAAGGCCAACAGACCTTGGGGCTTCGGCAGAGCTGATAATCTGCATATTATTAGCTGCTGCTGAACAGCTGTAGGCATTTCCCCTAACCTGATCATCTTTTCCTGTTTACCAAACCTTACCTTTGATATGTATATCTGCTTTCCTAAAGGGGCTAATGTGTTTTCCAGCAAATAAAAAGCCTTGGGTCTGGAGATTCCCGGAGATTAGTCACTAGAGCTAAATTTCCATCTGGCTCCCCCAGAATGCCTTCCACATTTGTATTTCTCGTCTAGTCTATTCATTTACGTCACAGCCCCTTCTCCAGATTCTTGAACCCTTGTGTGGAAAGATTGTGGCAAGGTCCAAGGAGTGAAATCAGGGTTAAAAATAAGAGTTAATGCAAATAAAAACTGCCTAGAATAGAGTTGGGGAATGGGTGGAGTTATAGGGATGGGGTGAAAACAAAGAATACATAAGGATACACAGAGCACCATGGTAACAGCAGGCCCAGTTAAATCAGGCCACAGGAGCTTGGGTGTGTCTGCTTAATCAGATGGAGACTCTCAGCAATCTTTCTCCCCTCCCCACACACCCCACCTCAGCAGTTCTGCTTGAAGTTATACATTTTCCCCACTGGTATGGTCTGCAAATGCATGGCTTTACCGGTGAGGGGAGGCTGTTAAATGAGGATCACCGAGAGGTCATTCTACCAGAAATGAGAAAGCTCACAGGGGCTCTCTCTGGACATGCCACGGCTTCTTTTGAAGAGACTAAGGCACTTGGTCTCCAGCCATGACTCAGACCCCAGCTGGGATTCTCTAGCTGCCTGGCCCCACAGGGGTAAGGCTGCAGCAGAGTTTGATGGCTTGCATACCTCAGTCTTCATGACTCATATGCCCCAGTTTGAACAAGCTGAGAACAAATTTACAAAGTCTAGAAAGCGGTCAGCATTTCAAGCATGCACAACCCCCGCGGCTGGAGCTCTAAGGGAAGCGTAATGCGAACCTGTCTGGGTGATGCAGGGAGTCATGAATATTTTACAAACTGGCATTGCTGCATCAATAAATGCTCGTTGAATTGAACTGAAAGAGTGGTAATGAATGTAGGGAAGAAGTTCATGTGTAGAGAGCTCTACCCGTGGTCCCATGAATTAAACAAAACCTTTCCTCAACCAGCACTGCAGGTGGCGGCAGCCTCAGAGCAGACGTTGCTAAGTAGGCGAAACCGGTCACGGACTCACCAGTGTATTCTCTTCTCAGAGAATCCAAGTTGCCTGCAAGGCAGTTCCTAGCGAGGCTTCCACAAACGCCAAGCGTACAGGCAAAAACCAGGCCGCCCACCCAGGTAAGAGATCTTCTCAGGAATGTCTGTCTCTCAAGCAGTTCTGCTCAGTGGTTTAACCTCCTGGGTGAGCCCAGGCACTGGAACATGGCTATGTTTGAAGGAGGACTTTCAAACAGCTTTATAGGTAACCTGCCCTTACCTATAAAGCCATGCATTTGCAGACCATGCCAGTGGGAGAAAATGTTTCACTTGGCAACACCCACTGCTGCCCTTCTCATCGGGCAATGATTGTGGGGGAAGTCTAGGTAGAGGGGCATTTTACCAACAATTGATGTGGAAAAGGAAGCGGGTCCCCAGGACAACCCATTATGGCAACAGCCAGAAGGCTCTTGGCGTGAGAAGGATGCTTGTGGGACGAAGTGTTTGGGGGCCATGGCATTTGATGCTGCTAAGAGCGCCCGAAAGCCCAGGCCTTTTGAGCATCAGGCTGCATCCCAACCTGTTCCTGCAGCTGCTCCGAAGGCTCATCCCCAGGAGCTCACAGGAAGGGACCTCAACAAGGCAAAGTCTCCTTCAAACACAACCATGTACCTGTCCCTGGGCTCACCCAGGAGGAGGGTAAATCAATGAGCAGAACTGCTTGAGAGACAGACAGTCCTGAGAAGATCTCTTACCTGGGTGGGCGTATGCCTGGTTTCTGAATTTCCCCTGTTCCTCGCTGAGTTATGGAAAGAGGAGGTCTCTGGGCTTTAATGCATTTCTAGTAGTTCCCCCCTCTCCGGGTGGGCCTCGTCCCTAGAAATGCCGGTTGTTGTTTTCGGGTGTCTCAGAGGACAGTCTGAATGGTGTTTTGGACTCATCTCAGCTTCAATGGGTCTAATCTTCCTGAGAAACCTGGACATGTCCGGTGACGCTGCATTCCTTCTGCTTGTCACAGCCTGTGAGGCCGAGGAGCTTGGGATTACATCCTTATTCGATGCCCTTTTGAGCGATGTGATTCGGGGCAAACACAACCTCGCAACCTCAATTTACTCACCTTTAAAGTGCATAATTATTCATATCATTATTAATATTATTAACATTTAATAATAGAAGCAAAGCATCGTTTGAAGCGCTTACCCCCTGGACAAAGAGCAATGACTCTAACATGGTCACATCTCTCCTCCGCCATCTCTGTCTCTGACTTCCCTTTTTTGTGTGACTTCTAATAGATCCAGCACAAGGCAGGTCAACTCCAGAGAAGAAAAGCGCTGGCTACAGTGAAGATCACCATGTACCTCCGTACTGTCTCCAAGAATAAGTACAACGTGTAATAGTTAACAAGCTGATTCAACACCCTGGGAAAGGCTAACTCTCTTCCATTTTAATGTTTTTCTCTCCACCAGGTGCTATCGCAATATATTATTTAACTCATTCCTTGCCACACTCTTCCCATTTTTTAAGAAGCAAGTGTTTTGAGTGAAGATCCTTTACTTCTAGTCAAATTCCCACAAGATCCAACAATATGATGTTTGTTCTACTTGCATTTTTTCTATAGTTACACATTTGTATACTCCTAGTTGTAGAATATTTCTAGCAATGAAATGCCAACATGTTTATCCTAAGCAAATTATGGAAATATTTTACAGTATTTCATGTGCAGAATAATTGCCCTCCCAAAGATGTCTACATCCTAACGGCCACAAACTGTGACTATGCCAGAGGACACGTTAGAGAGAAATGAAGGTTGCAGCTGGAATTAAGATTTCTAATCATCTGATCTGAAGATAGGGCAGCTATCCTTGATCCAGGTGGCCCCGTTGCAATCACTAGGGTTCGTAAAGTGGAGGGAGAATCATACATGTGAGAATAACTTGGCCCCGTGATGCCGGCTTTGAAGACAGAAGAACAGGTGTGAGTCAGGAATGCAGGTGGCCCTACGAGCTGCAAAAAGCAATGAAACATCTTTTGCTCAGTCCTCCAGAGAGAAACGCACCCTTCCTACGGCTTGATCTTTACCCAGTGAGGTCCCTGTCAGACTTCTGATCCCTGGAGCTGTAAGAAAATAAGTTGGTGTTGTTCCGAGCCCCTGTTTGTGGTAACTTGTTACAGCGGCAGTAGAAAACGGATGCAGAATAAAGGCAGTGCTGAAAACAGTGAACTACAAAGAGCTCACAAAATTATATTACAGACGGAGGCCTCCTCGTCCTCGAGGGAACTGTTGATTTTGTTCTGTGGATGTCAGCCCAAGGGCTTACTTTCGAGTGACTGACAGAGAGCTCTTCTGACCTCATATCTGGGTGTAGTGTGTGTGTGTGTGTGTGTGTGTGGTTTTGCTTTTTTTGTTTAAATAGGCAGCCTGTGTTCTTTCTCACAGCATGTTGCCAACATACAATAAGAGTATCCTTCATAGAGTTATGATTAGAATGAATTTTTATGACGATTGAAAAAATATAAATCAAATTACATGTGATAATCATCATTTACATTCACATGTTACTATGTTTATGCTTATAATTCAGTCTATTAAAATATACTGTATGTAAGTAAATTGTATATGATATAAATGTAATGAATATTTGTGTGTATTTATGTAAATATAGTATTTAAATATGCGAGATAATTATAATTATTTTAGGCAATAGCTGAGAAAGTTTTGCAGAGGCCACATAGTTTCAGATCAAGGGGAGAAATAAACCATATTCCAGTCAAGTTAACGTCCCAAGGAACTAAAATAAGACGTACAGTAGAATGAGCTAATGCTTTCTGCTGGACCTATTTCCAGAATATTTTAGGCTAAAAAATCGTGTCTTCACTCTGTAATGTACTTACAAGGAGGATTAAAGCACTGCGGTGTGGGTAATACTTGATGGCAGCAGACTGCTGTCATTTTAAGACTATTAGGTAAACTGTTTTATATTTTCATTTGTACACCACACAGTCTCCATATACTTCTGTCTAATGGCTGATATTAAGTAGATAAACTTATGAAAACAGAATACATAAAAAGTTTCCATTTCGTGGTGTGATTCTAAGATAATAACCCTTCCTAGCGCCTCTAAGTGCTCAGTGCGGAGGGAGGGGAGTCCGTGCACCCTGGCCGGCGAGGCGCTTATGGAAATCACTGCAATAAGTGAAAGCAGATCCATGGGGACTGCGAGCTGTGGGTTAATTATTGGACTGCTCTGCAGGTAACTCAGACAAATCGTCATTTAAAATTTTCCATTAACACTGAAACATCCAGCAATGAGGATATGTTGGATTTTTAAGTGCCTAGTTTATCACAACTCAACGTATTTAGTCTGAAATATGTACCTCTGAAGAAAAACATACTTTGTGTGGCTACGCCATTCGTATCCGTTGATTAAAAGTTTTCTGAAGATTTGCTTTCACATATTTTACTTTCTATGAACTGCAGGCTCACTGCAGACAACCTCAAAACACAGGAGAGACACCAAAAGAAAAATTATTGCAATTTTCTTAATGAGAGATAAAGTCAACATTTTAAATATGCTTAAAGAATTCATAGTGATCCTACTACATTTTAACTTAATTAGTCAGAGGTAAGTGTGTGTGTGTGTGTGTGTGTGTGTGTGTGTGTGTGTGTGTGTGTTTACATTTAGGCTGTTTTCATTAAAAGAAAAATGTCATTGTAAATAACACTATATAATGCCCATATAGGCAAAGCTACTACTGAGCAGCTAGCATGGGACTGGATTCCAAAGGTGGAATTGCTGAATCAGAGAACATGTACAATTTAAAGATCTTGACAGTTAACTTATAACTCTTTCTGATTGGCTACATGGTCATATGCCTGTAAATTCAGCAACACTGAAAGAATGTTATTAATGTCTGCCTTCTGTTGTTTGCTTTTGTATTGGTTTATTTGTAGCCTTTGTTCATTTTTAATTGGTATTTTTTATGCTTTGTTGAGGAGAAGGGGGACCAGTAGCTTGAAGGGACGAAGAGGGGACTGAGTTTAGAGGTGCTATAAGTGTGTGTGAGAACAAAACACTGAACTGTAACTGGGAACGGAAACCCAGTGCTGTCCACAGGAGGGTCACCCCTGGCCCGGGCCCCCACGCCCGAAGCAGGACGGGCTGCAGCAGGTCTTACTGCTGAGGCAGGATGTTGGAAGACGCTTCTCTAAAGGAGTTGCCTCAACTCTTTGGAGGGAGTCCTAGAGCAGATATTGGGGCTCCGCTAAAAAAATACAAATAATAAAATTTTCCACTATCAAAGGTAACAAAAGCCAAACACCATTTAAAGGTGATAGAGCTTTTTTCCAAGACTAACTATTTCGAGAGGGCAGAGAACCCAGTATAAGTCAAGGTCAACTCTTCCTAAACAAGAGCAGGAGGATTTTAAATGCTGGGCTGTGCTAAAGGAAGGGCAATAAGAGTGTGTGTGTTGGGGTGCAGTGGGGGGGGGTGACTCATGTGATTAGGCCATCTGGGTTGGATCATTGATACATAAGGAGGAGAAACAAACTTTTCATATCTTATGACAGGACGTCATGGTGTAGTTGGAGCAAAGTACCCACTGCAGTGAGGCTCTTACCCTCTCACAGAAACTGGGAGCCAGAGTGAAGCCATCTATCTACATTGATGTTTGCATTTTTTAAATCAATCAATTAATTGATTGATTGATTTTTAAATCCTCACTGAGGATATTTTTCCATTGATTTTTAGAGAGAGTGGAAGAGAGAGAGAGAAAGACAGAGAGAAATATGAATGTGAAACACACTGACCAGGGCCCAGTCTGGGGAGGAGCCTGCAACTGAGGTGCCTGCCGTTGACTGGAATCAAGCCCAGATCCTTTGGTCCACAGGCCTGCACTATCCACTGAGAAAACCCAGCTGGGGCAATGTTTGCATTTGAGAGAGATGGCTTCTAGGTCATCGAGGGGACTGCTCTGGGTGATAGGAGATTGACACTCAAAGGGCCCACGACAGCATTTATAATCGCAAACTTCCTAGAGTACCTGCTCTAAGAGGTGATTCAAGGGTCCATCTGACTATCACCGGCTGGAACAATCCATCAGTTCTCCTGGCAGCAAGGAGCTTTCTCAGGAGGGAATCCATCTATAAAATTAAACATGGTTACAATGGTGGGTGATGTAAATAGTCCTAAAGAAAGAATTCAGAGTAGAGGTGGTGGCCAGGGTAAGATGCTCTATCAAGAAATGCAGATAAACACTGGACCTTTTATCAAAGAGCTGGGAATGTAACTACATCCTGGAAAGAAAATGATGGTGGTGAGGTGGCTGGAGGAAGAGATGGGACGATAGAACTCCTACGTTGGGTCGGGTCTTGGAATGGAAACATTGCTGCTCTGTGTGTTGGCCACGGTTTACCACGTGGAGCCCAGCCATATGTGGGCCTGAGAGATCGTTTATTTTCCATTCTGCTCCATCTGCCTAAGAGTGGAGACAGGGCCAACACTCTACCATTAGGGTGACTGGCAACCCTATTTTTCAGGGTTTTATTTTCTACATTTCTCTTCTGGATGGCCTGTTTTACTTGGAATTTGGAAGAGTTTTTAGGAAAGTCTGCTAGCCAGCTGCCATTTCGTAATAGAATTCTCTTGATGGATCTAAATTAGTTGATAGTGTTGGCCTTTCCGAAAATGTTTCCTGTTGTAAAAGAATTAAACCCAAGAAACTTTTTTTTTTTTTTTGCTACTGGAGTCTAGACACAATGGCACACCAGTAAGGAGATATTTTCATGCATTTCTCTTCTTCCTATTTTTTGTGTTTGTTTTATTCTTTTTCTTCTAAAACTACTCATTTTGTGTTTTCCTTTTGTCTTTGCAATCCTGAAAGTCATCAAGCATAACCATGTGCTGCTCAGGAAAACAATGATGCATTTTCCCCATTTTTTTTATGGTGGTAAAATGCACAAACGTAAACGTTACCCTTGAAACTGTAGAGTTCAATGCTATCAAATGCTTTACTAATGTGTGAGCCTCACCACCATCCATCTCCAAAACTTGTTTCATCTTGAAAAACTGTAACTCACTCACCATGAAACAACAACTCCCTAGATCCCTCCCTGTAGCCTCTGGCAAAACTCTGTTCTCCTGTCTGTCTCTCGTGTTGGCTGCCCGACGTACCTTGTATACTTGGAATCAAACGGTATTTGGCTTTTTGTGACTGGCTTATTCCACTTAAGCATTATACCATTGAAATGCATCTGTGTTGTAGCATATGTCAAAGTTTCTTTCCTTTTTCAGTCTTAATAATTACCCATTATGTGTGTCAACAAACTCTGAATACTGAATACAACAAAGTAGAAGAGAGGAGTTCATTGCCAGACTTCCGATCTACAAGCTGGGAGGCTCTAGGCTGCTGGAGGGGGGGCTCAGAGTTGCTCGCAGGATAAGGCATATATATTTATGGAGTAAATGAGGACGATAATTGGCTCTTTCAGCTGATTGGTTGCCTCGCGGTATTTCTCTTTTGGATCATGGTAGCTGAGGCAGGGACACAAGGGAGTCCAGAGATGCCATGAGTAGACTCACGTTGGGGATTGGTTGCGTTTCTCTGTTGATTTCTGAGAAAAACTGGAAGTTCCTGTAAGGTTGGTTTAAGGTGGTTTTTTGTTTGTTTATTTTTATGTACCTGTGTTGAGTTTCCATTTTCTTCTTGACATAAGGGACTCCATTTCAGTTTGGTTCTGCACCTGTATGTACCACATCTTGCTTATCCATTCATCTGCAATGAACACTTGGGTTACTTCCGCGTTTTAGCTATTGTGAATAATGCTGCTATGAACGTGGTTGCATAAAGATCTCTTTTGAACCCTGCTTACAATTATTTGGGTATATAGCCAGAAGAGAAATTGCTGGAATATACGGTAATCCCATTGTTAATTTTTGAAAAACTGCCATCATGTGTTTCACAGTAGCTGTCCTAATTTACGTTCTCGTCAACAGGGCTACAATTTTTCTACTCCCTCACCAAAACTTGTTGCTTTTTGTTTTTCTTTGTTTTATTGGTTCTGGTGGTTGTTTTTTTTTTTTAATTTATCTGTTTTGGTAACAACAGCTATCTTAATGGGTATGAGGTGGTATGTCATTATAGTTTTGATTGGTAGTCCCTCATGATTAATGCTTTTGAGTTTCTTTTCATGTTTTTATTGAACTTTTGTATTTATTCTTCAGATATATGTTTATTCAAGTCCTTTGCTGATTTTTTTAAGTGGGTTGAGAAAGGATGGCCAAATATGTTCAATGCAAATAATCAACAGAGAACAGGAGTGGCTATATTAGTATTAGACAAAATAGACTTTAAATTACAAAAGACAAAGAAGAATATTAAATATTAATAAAAGCTCCAATAGAACAAGAAAATATAACAACTATAAACATTGACACACCTAGTAATAGACTCAAATTCATGAACCAAAAATAGCCATAAGTAAAAAGAGAATAAAAAGTTCTACAATAATTGTTTGAAATGTTAATGTCTCGTATTTAATAATGGATAGACAACCAGACAGAAGATCAGTAAGAAAATCAAGATATTGAAAACCACAATCAAGCAACTAGGTCTAACAATTCTATAGAGAATACTCTATTTACCCACAATAGCATACGCATTCTTCTCAATCACGTATGGAATATTTTAGGGTAGACCATACCTGAGCTGCCATTTTTCAGGTCACATAAATGCTGGGGTCCAGCCCCAGCGGGTCCAGGGGTTCCCCAAGGTGTGGACGGAGTCGGCGAAGAATGAATGTCACGGAGGCAGTGTTCAGGTGATCGTCATAGCCAGGTTCTTCTCTTTATTGTTATCTAACATCTGTGTATATATACTATTTGGTCCCAATCCTATCCATTCTATACAAAAGGCCAGGGGGCTTCCCAACTCCATTCAAAGGTTACTCTATTGTTCCACCAAGCTACAAGGAAGTAACTGAAGGAGGTCACTCCAAGCAAAGATCAAAGCGACCAACCACCCCTCTGACACACAGTTAGAGGGTTTACTGATAAAAATCCTCACCTGGGGAAACAACCTTTCTTTTCCTAGCCAGGTTCCTCCCCCTATTGTCCTCTTACATCTGCATTTATCCTATTTGATCTTAATCCCATCCATTCCATTCCAAAGGCTAGGGCGTTTCTCATCTCCATTTCAAGGTCCCTAGAAACATCCCTGCAGAGACTGCCTCAAGCAGCCAGGGTGGATCGGCTTCCAGCACATAAATCTATGTCCTACATTATAAGGCAGAACGATCTGAATGCTCATATATCCCAAATGGTGATTGTTCAGCCTTTAGTTAGTGTGTTTATGCTATTTCTGAAGCATGCCTTGTGAACTTGAGTACTCTTATATCCTGAATCCCTGATATTTGGGTGCTAGCCACCCCATTTCCCTACATCCTAATAATCCTTTACCCAGAAAAAAATCTGGTAATGACAAAATAATCGATCATCACATCTCTTTTTACCCAGGTAATATATGTGTGTGGTAGGAGTGCCAAGGGCATACAAGATAGCGAGGATGGATGGCCCAGGAGCTGCATTTGTCACAGTAGCCAGTCTGCTAGACGTACAGACATTTCATCCAGTTTTTAATCCTCACTTAGGACCTCTGTCCGACTAGGCTTAACATTTTATGGGAGTGACATTAAGCTTTCCACTTGACTTCAGATATTTATTAACAGGTGCATTGGTGTTTATTTCTCTGTGAGATCTTGACTGTATCTCCTGCAGTGTCATTTGCTCTCCTGTATCTTCCATCTGCAGTTGCAGCTCCTGAAACCAGACAATAAAATGACCTGCAGGTCAGGGCAGCAAAGGCATTGCGATGTGGACAGGTACTTTGGCGGCTCGAGAAGGCCTCCTGGGAAGAGGGTCACTCAGCAATGCTCTTTCTTCTTGCCCTTTCCAGGCCTCTGTTTAGTTCGAGATGCTGAAGCCATGGTGGCGTCACCACTGTGTAGTGTGAGCCTTTCTTTCCGGTTAGATGGCGCTTGAAGATGTTTTGCCTTAACAGATATTGTAGAAAACATCAGTAAAATGTGCAGAGAGCTTGGAAAAATATGTTTCTAACTTTTGGGTTTATTTTTCTAAAACCCTGAAGTCGTAAACTAGACTGAACCTCATAATCCTCTCACCGCCATGGAGAAAGCTTGCTCTTCCTTTAAAATACATTTTCTTGCTGTAACCGGTTTTGGTCAGTGGATAGAGCATTGGCCTGCGGACTGAAAGGTCCCAGGTTCGA
>NW_005353539.1:234851-304393 GCF_000412655.1 Myotis brandtii | reverse complement strand
TCGATTCCGGTCAAGGGCATGTACCTTGGTTGCGGGCACATCTCCAGTGGGGAGTGTGCAGGAGGCAGCTGATCGATGTTTCTAGCTCTCTATCTCCCTTCCTCTCTGTAAAAAATCAATAAAATATATTTAAAAAAATACATTTTCTATACTGAAGTCCATGTGAAACCTCCTGTCAGGGTCTCCAGGCTCTCTGGAAGGGCTGCCCTGTTCTTTATGCTTCGGTACCACTTTCTTGGGCTCTAGTCCCTTAAAATTATGTCACTCTTCTATGGATGTCCTTTGCAGCACAGTCTCTACCACTCAATGAGTGTCCATCAATTCCAGATCCCTATCTCTCACCACCATGTACAGGCTTCATTTTCACTTGGATTAAGGCATGCCAGGTATTGACTTATTTGCCATCTAAATTTAAAATTAGTGAAATCACTTATATTCTGAACTCAGTACTTATGAAAATACATTTTAAATAATTCAGTAAATGACAAAAACATACCAGCAACAGCTGCATTCATGATATATGTTCCTAGTTCAGTTTGCTTTCCACCAAAATATGAAAAGATTTATATTTGTTTTAGTACATTTCTCAATATGACTGGGGTTGCATTAGTACACTGAGGTTACTTTTGAGGCTGAATTTCCAGGCAATTGAAGGGTGGTAGATAGAAGGTACAACCGCAAAATATGCCACTTCAGCATAAAGACTGAGAAGCAGACACAAAGAGATCAGCCCACCCCCTCCCCCGCCACCCCCATTTGCCTTAAAGTGAGACAAAAATCTTGAAAGGACAGGACAGAACTTAATCACTGGAGTGAATTTCAGATCGGGGGAATTTGCATACGATCTTTACTAACTAGCTTTATCTATCATTAGTTTCATATAGATTTACTTTCTCACATTATCACCTTCGGAAGCTTTCAAATTGCTTTCTTTTGTCCTGTCATTTCTCCACAGATTTATTGTGTTTTGTTGTTGCTATATAAGCCTGCATTCTAAGCTATCTCTTTGAGTTACTCGTTTTCCCCTGGGTACACGGGTGAATAAACTTCTGTTTGATTTTCTCTTTTTATCCTGTCTTTACAGGATTCTCAGCCAAACGCTTAAAGGGAATAGGAATAATTCTCCCCTACATATTTTAATTCTCTAAGATATTGCTCCTATTAACTCAGCTTTTCAAAAAGGGTCAACCGACCGAAACAATCAGTATGATCTTAAAAATAATGTAAACTGCTTATTTCTATTGACACAAATCATGTTATTTATCTTATTTATCTGGGACACTTTATTTCACTAACTCTAACATTGTCTCTTTTAATACTTTTAAACTCTAACTTTGGTTTCCAGAATATCTTGTTTCTCTGAATATGTTTATCTTTCTTAATCTTCCTTATTGGTCACCATCCCTGGCTCTCTCTCTCCTTCTCTCGACTCATCAACCTCTCCCTGGAAATGTTCTTTCTCTACAGTCAATTCTTTTAAAAAAATCATAACAACATAGTTTCAACTACCATAATTCTCAAGGCTATCTGTCTTCACTGCTAGCACTTTTATTGTCTGCAGCATTATTCATGTATGCATACATACATGTTTTTATGTTTCAGGCCAGGAATAACTTTCAGAACATCTCAATACTGGCCATTGAGAAAAGTTAACTTTTTCTCTCTTTGCTTAACTATTGTATAATGGAAATATTTGATTTAATATTCCAACTGTTGACATTAAGATTTTTCAGAATAATAAAGGATCTGGTAACTTGCTAGGAACTTACATGGAAGAATAATCTATTTTCCTCCATTGGAAAGAGAGGAATTTTTTCTTAAGATTCTTAGTTTTGGCCTGGCTGCCATAGCTCAGTGGTTGAGTGTCAGCCTATGAACCAGCAGGTCACATTTCAATTCCTGGACACAGCACATCCTGGATCCCCAGTGGGGGACGTGCAGGAGTTAGCTGATCAATGATTCTCTCTCAAGGTTGGTGTTTTTATTTCTCTCTCCCTCTCTGAAATCAATGAAAATATTTATTTTTAAAAAGAGTCTTAGCTTTGAAAGAATAATTACTTATTCAGCCCATCTAGTTGTAGATAAAGGCTAGCTAGTTTGTTATTTAGATTCCTCTGGTGCCCTCTGTAGGTGAGAAGGATCTCAAATTGTCTTGGGTGATTAACTTTTGTCCTTCCAGGTAGAGAGAGAAGGAGGAGGGACACTTATGTACATTTGTGCTCAGCTGGAAGGCAAATAGAGAGAGGACAGAGATCTTTCTTTTTCTTTCTTTCTTTCTTTCTTTCTTTCTTTCTTTCTTTCTTTCTTTCTTTCTTTCTTTCTTTCTTTTCATTTGCTGCTCCTTAATTTCTTCCAGTCCAAAATAATTATTAGGTTAAAGAGATATTTGAGGAGACATATTCTGATTTTCTTCATATTGTTATATGGATGATAAGGGACTTCTTGGACTAGAGAGTGGGGTAATCTGTGTGTGTGTGTGTGTGTGTGTGTGTGTGTGTGTGTGTGTGTGTGTTTCTGTGTGCATGTGTATCTCTGTGTGTGTTTGTATGCAGACATAAGTGCTCCTTCATAGGACTTCTCAAAAACATTACCTTCAGTTGTTGTAATGTACCCTGCGAATCACACAAGGACGCCTCAAGAAGTCAAATTAAGGAGTCACATTTATTGCAAATCTGGGACTACGAGGGGGCATTTTGCTCTCTCAAATCTCGTAGTAATTACCTAGCCCCAACACCAGATTTATATAGGCAAAAATCACAAAAGTATTGATTACATCTCAGGGTTTGGAATGAGGAACCTGGTTTGCAAAAAAGCAGTTTACAGAAGCAGAATTGAGCAAGTTAGTTAAATTATAGTTTTGGGTCTCTGGATCACTGAATCAATGGAAACACATTGCCTGGAGCCATGGGTCTTGGGACCACTGAGTTGATAGAAACACATTATCTGCAGCCATTGGGTCTTGGGACCACTGAGTCAACAGAAACATGTTATCTGGAGCCACTGAGGCAATTTAGGATAATTGTGCTATCCTGGTTCCCAGGTACAGAAGAATATGCTTTCTAAAACCAGTGAGACCACAATCAATGGGATATTCAAACCACCAACAACGGAGGATTCAATCGATTGGGATAGCAAACATAAGTTCAGAAAATCAAAGTAACTTTTCTATTATTAAACAAAGCAAATAAGTACAGAAGCCAAACAGCAGGGTTAAAGTTAAACTACAGTTTCTACCTGAGATGACTGCTACCATACTTCACAGTAAATCATCATAATTACTTATTCAGCCCATCTTCATGGTGCGCCATTCTATCCACTTAGTAACTCAGCTATTCCCGAGTCATAACAAGGGCTAGGAAGCAGAATGCTTTTTATAATTATCATTAAAAATAAGAAAGCAACAAGACTTTATTGAAATGTGAGGATGTCCTTGTCTCTACTTTTTCAAGGTACTTCCTGCGGAGGCCTGAAAGACACAGGCTAGGACTTTATATATTCAGAGTTTATATAAATAACCATGCGGTTCAAAAATATCTCCAAATGTACCCTTCCAATTAAGTCACGTCTTCGACAAGCTCATCTTCTAAAATGAACACCTTCCTGAGAGTAATTTAATCAAGCAAAGAGATTGCCTAAAATCTAATTGAATTCGACAAGATTTGGTAGGAGCCTGAGGCAGGTCCTGAGCGTGAGGAGCTTTCTAGAACAGACTCAGGCAGGAGTGCAGTGGGGTTTCTCACAGGGGCGGAGGCCGAGCTGCAGGGAAGCCACCTGCTCTTTCACTACATGGAGTCGCCACCCATTTGCATGGGATGGGCCTGAAGAAGGCACTTCTTGAAGCAGGTCCCCACCCCTGGAAACTTCTCTGGAAGTTTCATAACTGTTATGAATTGAACTGATTTAATCATTTATTCATATTTTCAACCAGCCAACAAGCATGAGTGAAATCCTTACCATAGACCAGGTCCCAGCTGTTGGTTGGTGTACAGGAATGGGACAAGTACAAATTTTGTGAGTAGCTGTCTTAGATTTTGCTCAGAATTGTTTTCCCCCTTACCTCGTTTTTCAATTTTGTTTTTATTTAGATACTTGTCTTGGCGAGAAATGCTTTGGGTTTTCATTTGTAATCTGTTAGCTATCTTCTGGAGTACTGTGTGTTGTCTTCATTAGTATGACTCTGTATAGTATTAGCAATATCATTGTGGGTCTTTAATTTACCATCCAAATCGGTAACCTTAAATCTCCTGTAATTGGAAGGGTGTCAATGATCCAAGGAACAAATGATTAAGTTCAAAGTGTTGGTGGTAAGAGAAGAAAAGGGGGTCCCACTGGCTTCCTGGTTTCTGCTGCAGGTAGGAGAATGGTGAGCATAATGACTTTGTTGATTTTTTAAAAGGAGAAATGAAGGGGGAATGATTTTTAAAATATTTTTATTGATTTTAGAGGGAGAGGAAGAGAAAGAGAGAGAGGAGGAAGAGGGAGAGGGAGAGAGAGAGAGAGAGAGAGAGAGAGAGAGATGATATGAGAGAGAAATATCGATCAGTTGCCTTTTGTACGCACCCTGACCTGGGACTGAGCCCAAAACCTGGGCATATGCCCTGATGGGGAATTGAATCGGCAACCTCTTGGTGAACAGGATGACGCTCAACCAACTGAGCCGCACTGGCCAGGGCCACAGTGAAACTGTGTTAAACGTGCTGAGTTTGAGCAGCTCTCTGTAAGGAGCTGCAGAGCAGTTTTGTGATAAGCTGGCAAGAACCCTGGACCATCCATGTGGCCTTCCAGAACTTGCCAGTTTCCCTTCTCTCCTCGAAGTCCCCTTCTGAGCTGCCTCTAAATGTGGTTGTTTCATAGAGTTTAGGAGCAACATATAGGCCAGGTTAGAATACATCTTAAAAGTTACACAATAAGAAAAATAATAAATAAGTAAAATTAATTTAAAAATGATAGTTTTGGTTTATAGCACAGAGAATAAAATAAGTACCATAAAATGATATGGATGTCAATAAATGAGTAAATAAATAAGCACAACTCTTTCTTACAGAAGAATTTCAAATATTAAATGTCG
This sequence comes from Myotis brandtii, assembly GCF_000412655.1. Taxonomy (NCBI): domain Eukaryota; kingdom Metazoa; phylum Chordata; class Mammalia; order Chiroptera; family Vespertilionidae; genus Myotis; species Myotis brandtii. The sequence continues at coordinate 299,325 of NW_005353539.1, read as the reverse complement.
AGGGAAGAAGGAAATAGAGCAGCACCCTTAGAAGAGGAACATAACATAGACGTCATGAAACAGCGCTTTGCAGGACCGTCCTCCTAAGCTGTTTCCCCACAGCCCTGAGGCACTGAGGGGGGCCGTGGGGGTTGCCTGGAGCAAATGGGCCGCTGGGTACATACCTGATGTTTTCACCAATATTTCAACTCAAGTTCTCTTATTTTTCATATATTTCACTTGTGCATAAGATTCTGTCTCATAGCAAAAAAAATGATTTTGAACACATCTGTGTCTAAGTAAATGAAGCAAAGAGAAAAAAACACTATGAAATTCGATATTTGAATAATGCAGAGAGAAAGAGCAAAAGGCCTTTAACACAAAAGAAATGGAATCAACAGATCAGCACCTGCAGTGCTGAGTGTATGGATGGCAGGCCATGCAGAGTAATGGGAGCCTGTGTTAGCCCAGAAGGCAATTCATCAGCTCTGCGTTAAGAATAAAAAGGGTTTTTTCCCTGCTAATTAATCAATTGGGTGCAGTTTTGATGTCATGAGGCATTCACTTAGTCCATTACTAATGATTGCACTTCATCACCTTAAAAAACTTTTTGATTAGAATTCAATAACCCTTCCACAAGTGATGCTCTCCTATATGCTGCATGGACCGAAAGCTGCTCCCGCATAACCCAGCCTGTCTGCCAGGGTTCACAAAGCCTTACCTCTATTCTCTCTCTCTCTTTTTTAGTAAAAGCTCATTTAAATCTTACATGCATTTGATTTGTTCAGGTTTATAGCCACAGAAACAGTCACATTAGCTGTAAAACGTCACAGTGTCTTTCACATCCTATAGACCAGCAAGGGTTCACAAAGCCTTACCTCTATTCTCTCTCTCTCTTTTTAGTAAAAGCTCATTTAAACCTTACATGCATTTGATTTGTTCAGGTTTATAGCAACAGAAACAGTCACATTAGCTGTAAAACGTCGCAGTGTCTTTCACATCCTATAGACCAGCGGTCAGCAAACGGCGGCCCCTTGAGTGTGGCTCTTCCACAAAATACCACGTGCGGGCACGCACGTACAGTGTGATTGAAACTTCGTGGCCACACTCAAGGGGCCAAAGAGCCGCATGTGGCTCGCGAGCCGCAGTTTGCCGACCACTGCTATAGACCAATGTGTGGCGGGTTCTCTGTGCCTCTCATCAGTTAATCTGTCATATTTGGCTCTCCGGTTTCACACAGGTAAGAAGCAATGGGGGACCTCGTGTTCTGAGCATGAATTGTTCCGTAGACTCATGGAGGAACAGGCATGGCCTTCCCCTCGGGGGTGGTGACCTAGTGTTTCTCAGCATGAACCCCACCTTTACTGGCCTGCCTTCTGCCAGGCTGCCCTGGGCTCTGCAACCTCCAATTCCCATGCTCTCTTGGCTGTCAGCTTCCTGTTAGGGTCTGCCAACTGGAGACCCTACAGGGACATTGGGAGGAAAGAGGAAGAAGGCATTTTTTTTGGCATTCTCATTCCTGGCCATGAGGGTCCGGCAGGTGCAGCTTCCCACCTATTTTCCCTTTGTTTGTTCTGTTCTGCTGTGTTTGTTTTGCTTAAATCCTTTGAGTCACTTATGCAAAATGTGCCGACCTTAAAGGTCAAGCACAGCGGTCCAGCCCCGTAGCCTTTCAGTGCCTGTCCCTCTGTTCCCTGCATGAAATACCCTCAGAAATGCGTGAGAGCATTCCCGCTTTCCTGGCTCGATCCAGACAGGCACAGCCTTCCACCTGGAAAACAAACCCATGTAAGCTCAGCGCCTCCAATGCCACCGAGAGACCCTGACCATAGGACTCCAAGCCTGGAATGAACGTCCCACCTGGTGTGTTTTCTCAGTGTATACATTTTACACTGTTGTAAAGTATAGTCAAGTCACACAAAGCCACTCAGCTGCTGAAAGGTAGTACCAAATCGGAGAGTGGGTGTTCTGCACATACTTCTATTTTTGAATTTAATTTTGATGTTCAAAATGCAGTGAGGATGATTCAGCACGAGCTTTGTAACATAAAGGGGTCTTCACTGAGAAGTGAGTTTCTTCAAATTCCTCGTTTTGTACATAGTCATTCTCTCTCCAGCCAGTTCTCCTTTGAACACGGCCAAGACAAGCCTATTTTTATTTTACTTATTTTTTTAAATATATTTTTGTTGATTTCAGACATGAAGGGAGAGGGAGAGAGAGAGACATCAATGATGAAAGAGAATCATTGATCGGCTGCCTGCTGTATGCCCCCCACTGGGGATCAAGCCCACAACCCTGGGCATATGCCCCTGACCGGAATCAAACTTGAGACCCTTCAGTCCGCAGGCCGTCCATCTCTCCACCCAGCCAAACCGGCTAGGGCAGGACAAGCCTGTTTTTAGAAGTGAGATACCACGGACCCATTTGCCAGAATTCCACAGATGGAAAGCAGCAAGTCAGGGATCACACTGAGTTGAAAATGAATCCATCTCTCATGTTGAACTTCTGATCAAATGTTTCCACTTCTCATCAAGTAGACCCCCTGACCTGTGCACTTTTCATGCCCAACAAAGTTCCATAATTCATCGCTCATTCAGCACACCCCATCCCCATCCTGATGTCTTCACTAGACAACTCACAGGAGCAGATTGTATGCAAGTGTTTGATGAGTAAGCCCCACGGAACATATGCCTAATGTTTCAATATTTCAAAGCAATTAGTGATAAGTAACTTTTCATGGTAAATTTTATATTTTTGACAGATATATTAAAGCTTCCTTCTCTGCCGTTCTGCTATTTTTTTGACCTTGAATACTAATAGCAAAATTATCTTAAAATGCTGTATTTAATTTCCAACAAAGTACTAGCATATGTGCTTTATTGAAAAAAAAGACTCATTTAATAAGTTATTTGAGAGTTTTTATTACCTAATTGAAATAAAAAAATAAATTTTCTGATCTTTCTAAGAAAAGTTGCTCTTAAAATTTCTTGTGGATATTGCAGAGGTTTTAGCACACTTTTACTTATTTACTAGAGGCCCAGTGCACGAATTCATGCACCAATGAGGTCCCTCAGCCTGGCCTGTGGGATTGGGCCAAAACTGGCTCTCCAACATCCCCCAAGGGATCCTGGATTGCGAGAGGGTGCTGGCCAGGCCGAGGGTCCCCACCCGTGCACGTTCAGGGCTGGGGAGGCACATGGAAGGTGGCCAGCCTGGGAGGGACTGCAGGAAGGCTCCAGGGTGTGTCTGGCCCATCTCGCTCAGTCCCAATCAGCCATACCCCAGCAGCAAGCTAACCTATTGGTCAGAGTGCCTGCCCCCTGATGGTCAGTGCACATGATAGCGAGCAGTTGAGCGGCCTTAGCATATCCTTAGCATATTACGCTTTGATTGGTTGAATGGCCAACCAAACGGTCAGACACTTAGCATATGGCTTTTATTATATAGTATATTCAGAAAGGTGCAAAATTATTTCATTCAATCCTGCTCTTCACATAAAAGGGATAGAATTTTTGCATCCCAAATCCATGCCAATATCTTCAGGAAATTGGTATTTTTAGTTTAGTTTTGAATTTTTGTTTTTAGATATAAAACGTTAGTTCAACTCAAGAAACATAACTTAGATATTTTAAATTTCAAATAAAATGCACTCATTGAAAAGATTTTCAGGAGAAACAGTCTCTATCTTAGCAATAAAGTCCTCATAGTTCAAGAGGAAGAAATTATCAAAGCAACTTGGGTCTGAACGTCCGTGTAAGTGGACATCCATCAAGGCTTTGTCAGACACTGGATGCAAAGTAAAGTAGCTCATTAGGTATCTGTTGCTTTTTCTTCTCCCCTGAAGAATTCAGGACATCACTACCAGCAATCACTTACGTAAGTCACCTCGCTCCCATTCTGCCTCTTACATTTTGTTCTCTAAGTACACCTCTTTCCTACTGGACTGTGTTGGTCTGGCTGCTTGTTTTTCCTTAAAATGGATCCTCTCCAAGAAGACTCCACAGAATCACACTGCAGTGAACTCCAAAACCAGCTTGTCAGATATACCCAAACACGTATTAGATAATTCAGGTGAAAACATTGGTACATTTCCATGCAAAAACTGTCCAGTAGTACTCGTACATTAATTGATCATTAGTGCGATGGACAAAATTATTTTTAAAGAGATGCATCAAACACTTGCACACAATCCGCTGCTCCTTTTGTTTTCTAAGAGGAAGAGGGTGCTGGTGGGTGAGATAATTCCCTACATTTTGAAACTTACCCTCAACCCATGGCATTTCCATCCACTTACAGAGACATGAGGGCCAGGAGAGTATAAAAGCTCCCCGTCTCAAAGCTACGGCATTTCTTTTTTGTTGCTCAGAAGTGAGGCCCAGAACCTATAACCTTTTGTTTTAGCAAAAACTTTAAAGATTCTTTTGATAGATAAAGGCAGACACAATACAAGTACAAAGTTAAGAGCTCAATTGCTGTGCATAATAAAGAGAAATGACAGCCAATTGAAATAAAACAAGAGCAAGATTAAGAGGCCAGCTAAAACAAGAACGGAGGAATCAAAAAGGACTGTGAAATAGTTACGTCCCAGAAGAATTGGGTACTAGAGCCAAATTAACTTAAATTGCAAAGAACTGGGTGACCTTAGCTAACACTTGGGTTATACAAATATAGAGCTATTAAGAAAGAACCAGTCAATTACATATACAGTGAAAAGGCAATAGTCTAAGAATCTGAATGTAAAAAATGTTTATAGAGCACTTATCTCCATACCTAATTGCTAATTTGAGTTTACATATTAAAAAATCATTTTCCCTCAGAATTTTGAAGGACTTGTTGCATTGATTTCCTACTGACGCATACCTAATTGCTAATTTGAGTTTACATATTAAAAAAAATTTTGAAGGACTTGTTGCATTGATTTCCTACTGACAGGAAATCATATCTCATCTATAAATCATTTATTATTAGTGATCTCCCAATGCTGTTCATGTAACCAGCTTCATATCTCTGGGAAGGTGAAGGACTTTCGACAGTGTTTGGAATTGTGTCAGGCTTGGGTCTTTCACAGTCACCTGCCTCCTGGGTGGACCGTTCGGATGTGTGTCATGGTGTATGAAAGAGAAGTTGCCTGCTGAGTTGGCTAATCCTGTCTCTTTATTTATCCCCCTGCATTCCATCGGGTTGCTCTTCCTGAAGCTCCAGACTCCTTGAGATTTCTCACCTATTTTCATCTCTTGCATCATCTAAGTTGGTGGGTCAGTTTCGTACCTTGATCTTTCAAATCATCTGTCTTTTTAGTTCTACCATTCTATTATTATGCCATCCATTTGTTTCCTCTTCTATTTCTTTTTATCATTAGTGCACATTTCTTTTTTCCAGAAATTATTTTGTAATGTTTGATTGGTCCCTTTTCAGAACAACGTATCTACAGTTGACGGATGCAACAACTTTTTGAATCATTCTAACTTCCGGCCAGCTCCTCTGCTGGTGATAAGTCGATTTCTTACTAAGCTCGATCCTGAGTTGGAACTCTGAAGGCTAGATTGGAAATGGGAGGGTGTAAACTGCACACCTCCCACAGCAGCCTGTGGACATGGAGAGCCATGTCCTAAGACATCCCAATCCCACCCCAGGCCAAACTGCTTCTGTTTATCCTCCTTCTGTTTGTTGTGAGGATGCAGGAGGATGTTGTAGGGAAGAACAGATATTGTTCCTAATACATTGGTTTCTGGAGTTGGCTCAGAGCCTAAGGTGTGCACAAGGTACTTCCTGGCTTGAGTCCTTTGGACAAATTTTGCTTTGGGTCAGTTACCAATAAGTCAGAAGGTCATTTTTGTGCTGTATTGTCTGTGAGCACCTCATTCTCCGTGGGATCTCTTCTCTAAGCTTTTGTGTCCTGAGAATCACAGGTGGTTGAGTCTGTGATTGGCGAAAGCCTACAGGTGGGGTCCGAAACACAAGATGTTTAAATAAGGTTTTCCTCAAACTGTTGCCACCTTATTATTGGGACCAGGAATCTTTTTAAGAACAGAACAGGAGTAAAATTTCATTAATTAGCCTGCATTTTTTTTAGTGGAATAAAGACGTTTCCAAAGGAAATTCAGATACACAAATTGCTTCATTATAAAATAGTTTAGCAAAGGGAAATAAAAATGTAGAATATTTAAAGCTATTTCTTTTTTAGATTACCCCAAAAGTCAACTGGAACTTGGTGACCCTTAGTCTAATATTCCTCCACCTCTATCTTAGGCTCGATTTTTCTATCTCTGCTCCTCTTTCTGATCTACATTCCCCTATGGCTCAGTCAGGAACCTGCAAAGCTTCTGCTCCTCTTTCTGATCTACATTCCCCTATGGCTCAGCCAGGAACCTGCAAAGCTTAAGAGGTTCCTATAAATATATTGTATTGATTTTTTACAGAGAGGAAGGGAGATGGATAGAAAGCTAGAAACACTGATGAGAGAAAAACATCGATCAGCTGCCTCCTGCACACTCCCTACTGGGGATGTGCCCGCAACCAAGGTACATGCCCTTGACCGGAATCGAACCTGGGACCCTTGAGTCCGCAGGCTAATGCTCTATCCACTGAGCCAAACCGGTTAGGGCAAGAGGTTCCTATATTTAAATCTCCTTTCTAGCAGACTGGGGCCCCATGGGTGTTTTCAGCCCTAGTCTCCCCCTAAGCTGACAGCTTATGTCAAAGACTTTTAAAGCCTAAGTAAGAAAAACAAGTATTTACAGAGAAATTTGGAATAGCCTTAGGAACATGTAATCTAAGACTATCAGAGATCTATAAATGGTTTCAGATGTTAGTAGGAACATCTGATAGATGCAAATACAGAGTGGGGAGATAATGAGAAAGTCAGAGATTTGGAAATGCAATAGCCATTGGACAACATATTTTGGAGGCTATTTCCAAAGCTTTCTCATGCAAATATATTGAATACTAATCCACTGCCAAACATTCTTTAGAGATTTTAGGGATAAGATATTTAACCTTTACACACCATTCAAGGAAAGATTATAAAGAAATGTGAACTCAGCTCTTCACTTAGGTTTTGTGAATGACCTTAAACCAGAAATAAGGGATTAAATATACAAACAAATGCTTGAATTTTTTTTTTAAAAAAAAACTGTGTTGTCAATCTCCTCACAGTACATCTTCATAGAATTTTAGAACAAAAGAAAAAGGAAAAAGACTTACTGATGTACTGATGACATATAGTACTAGATCCTTTCCCCTGAGTCATTGAGCACTAGTGGAGGAAAATACTTCATAAAAATACCCGTAAATAATATAAACAAAAAGGACATTGAAAAACAATTGCCAAATAGCAGCTAAAAATCTGAAGGAAAAAATGAAAGGGCAGATTACTAAAGGTCTATATGTTTAAGCACTCCTTCATGAGGTTTATCTTCCTCTGAGGAGGAATCACAGTCCACTTTGCTATTCTACCCTGGAAATCACAAGAGGAAATCTCTTAAGCATTAAAAGACAACTGTGTAAAAATGCCATGGATACAAGCACTACCATACCCAACCAGCTCTCCCTCAGCCTCAAGTGGCTACTCAGCCTCATCCATGACTATCCCTCCAGACCCTCCAACAGGAAGCCCTTGCTCCCATGACATCCCTTCTGCTCGATTAACGGTTTGCAATCTATGAGGCAAACAGATTCTTCAAAACAGATGCTCCTCCAATGGCGTTTTTGGAGATCCTTAAGAACTCTTCTATTCATAATCAACTGGCAGCTAATTTAGACAATGAATTTCTGATATGCGTGTGCCCAAATTAGGTACCATTTAAAGATCTCCACAAAATGTGTGTCATGCTGTGGAAAAACATTGTACTACTTTATAGATAGTACTAAGGCTACGCGTTTTATTGTTATAGATCTTTGCTTTGCTTTCTCCAGTGTTGCTTTACATCAAGGTAATCGATAACTATTTGACTCTTTTTATGAACCCCAGCAATTCGCCTCCACAGTGATGCCTCTGAGGTCTACGGGGCACCCCCTCTTTTTCACAGGTTGCTCACCAGGACTGTAGAGGATCTTAAATTTCCCTGAGAGTCTACCCTTAAATACTGTGTGAATAAAAGTCTGCTATATTCTAAAGATAACAATGACCCCTAACATATACAGTTATCTCAATGTAGGTTTTAAAGAAAATGCGCACTTTTGTCTGAATGAGTATATTCCAGGCTCATAATTAACCCTCTGGTCTGAACATTTGTGTCTCCACAGAATTCCTATGTTTAAAACCGAATCCCCAAAGAGATGGTATGAATAGAGAGGGCTTTGGGGAAGTGATTGGGTCACAAAATGGAACCTGCATGAGTGGGATCAGAGCTGCTATCAGAGATCACACAGAACTCCGGTCCCTGCCCCTTGTGAGGGCGCAATGAGAAATCTGTAATCCAGAAGAAGGCCCTCGCTCAGCCATTCCAGCACCTGCTCTAGGACTTCTGTTGTCTGTAAGCCACCAAGTCTGTGGTGTTTTGTTATATAGTTGCCTGAACAAAGACAATCCCAAAGAGTTAAATATCTCCATCCTGATAAATTAAGTATAAGTCACTCAACAATAATTTAGGCTACTTATTAATAAGCCATTAAAAGCTTTTCTAGTTCTCAATGGCTGTTGTAGGCAAAAGCTTTCCCATTTTTTAACAATCACCAAATATAACCGACATTACAATTCTTGGTGAGTGAATCTCCCCCTAAATGTGAATGCGAATGGTATTTTGTGACATTAAAAATCAGGTCTTTAACATCTCCTCACACTGTCCTTCCTCATTTATAAATTTTACAACTATTTTCTACAGGATCCATCTGGACAAAACCTTGATTCTGACTTAACTTCAAAATTTTTTTGATATACCAGTTTATTACTTCAGTCTTTTTTTCTTCTTTTTTAATCTAGGAGCAAAATCCTATTTTCCTTGTCTAGGGCCATCGTGGCAGCAGACAAATAAGTGAAGGTTTGTACTGATCTAATTTTAGGATGCCTCTTCAGCACTGTGACCCTTTATGCTATATAATCCTTGCTGCTTACTGAAATTTTGCCACATTTTTCAGTATGCACTTTAGCGCTTATGGAATTTTAATACTGTATTTCTCATACATTACTATCCACTGTGATAGCACCTTAAATTCTGCTAGTCTTTTCTCTTTATCTGGAGAGATCCGTGACTCTCTCCTCTGATTGAGAATTGCCTACGCTTTGACCAGATTTATTAGACATCTCCTCCAAACTCCAGATTTAATCTTGGTTGTTGACAGATCATATCTTAAGGCTGAGAAAGGAAACACTCAGGCAAGATAGGCCTTCACAGATTTCAATTCATCCCAAGAGGATGAACCCGAGCCAGAGTAAAATTTGTTTATATGGCAGAACCTATCCCTTTCACCACAGACTGCTAATTGAGAAAAGCCCTGCTATAAACACAGATAACAAGTAATCCTTTGGAATAGTCCATGACTTTGAAATGCTGTGGAAATGCTTTCCTCCAACAGGTTCAAATATAGAACATTAATGTGTCATTGCTGCTCCATGAACAGGGATGTGGGCAAAACTGACTGGAAATATCAAGGGGAAGCTGGCTGAGCAAAGCATAGATCATCATGAGAATGACTGTCACAGGCAGTGAAAGGTGGCCTGGGCATCAGTAGGAATAAGAGATCAAGATGGAGAGATGAAGGAACATAGGGGATTTTCACCGCCATGTGTATCAGGCTGTTGCATGTTGGAGCAGGTTAAGGAACTCTGTGGTAGTCTTTTTTTAAAAGGGTGTTTAACATGAAGAGGGTATAGAACTGAGGACTCACTACTTTGACTTTGGAGATTGGTTTTTTGATTCCATTGATCCTACCTGGCATAACGGCCTTGGTCTGACATTGAACTGATATGTGTTATATATCTAGACCTTTGCTTGCATTCAACTGAATGGAAATTTGGAGATAAAGCTATCTGATAATGAAGTTTAATAAACAAAATGTTTGTTTCATTTGTTAGATATTTAAAAACTAGTTAATAAAAAAAAACTCTGCCCTATGAACTTTAGAAGTGATTGTACTTACACGAAATACTAATAAATATTGATTCTTTCAACAATAAGAAAATAAACAAATACAAAAGAATAATCCATTTAGAAACTGAGGGAAAAAATAAACTAAAAAGCATGACGAGATGTTGCACCAAAGAGATACAGATGGCAAAGCAGCAAATGGAGTGTGCTTCACAATCATTAGCTACTAGGGAATTCCAAATTAAATCCACAACAGGCTGTCACAACAGACTCAATCAAATGGTTTACATATAAAACATCTTGGGGAAAATACACAAATGATGGCAAGAATGCCGAGAAACTCATACGTTAGTGTTGGGTATGTGAAATGGCAGCTTCTTCCAAAGTAAGCATGCAACCCTGAAACTGTCCCCACGGGTATTTATCTTGGTGAATAGAAATCTATATACACACAGAACCCTGTGCACAAGGTGATACACCTTGATTTCAATCGTCCCAAATTAGAAGCAACTCACATGCCTCACAACAGGTGAATGCTGAAAGCCAGGGGCACCTCCACTCCATGGAAAGGTTCTTGCCAATAAAAGGAAAGAACAATTGACAGGCGCAACAATGTAACTATGTCTCAAAGGAATTATATTGAGTGAGAAAATACAATCTCAAAAATGTTGTCATATGATTTCATTTATGTAACGTTCTGAAAATGATAGATATGGAGAACAGGTTACCTGTTGCCAGGAGGTAGGGAAGAAGAGGGGACGAGGTGGCTTGTCTGGGGAGCGTAGCCCGGGGCATCTTTTCGATGAGAAAGATGTCCTGGATCTTGACTGCAGTGCTGGTCAAAGGAACCTACATATTTTGAAAAGTTACACACACATGAGTGCCTGTGAAATCTAAATAAGGTAGGTGGGGTGTATCAATAACCAATTTCCTGGCTGTGACATTGTTTTATAATACACAAGATGTTTCCATTAGGAAAACATGGGAAGATTGTATGAAATCTTTCTGTATTATTTCTTATAACCGCATGTGAATCTACAATAATTTCAAAATATACATTAAGAAGTAAAAGGACAGTTTAGAAATGTTTCCAGTAACACTCCTTTTGATTGACTCAGTTGTGAATTAACATGACTGGGGCTGAGAAGGGTTTTTATAGAAGGACACACAGCTGCAGCCCTGGAGGTGAACTCTCTGGTTCTCTGCTTATTATTAGTTTCTGTTTAGCTCATTACTTTGATTGATTTATATAATTAATGCGTCTGTGACAACCAAAACTAAGATGTTCGAAGTTTAGTGAACATCAACACCATGAAAGGACTGAACGGCATAAAACTGCATAAAATTAGCCATTTTATGATCTTTAAAATGAACACAAGACAGTAATTTGATAAAGATTGCAACTATTTTTTGTTAAAATTTGAGGTTTTCTTTTTTTAGAAAAAATATGTTTTTATTGATTTCAGAGAGAGGAAGAGAGAAGAGGAGAGAGATAGAACCATCAATGATGAGAGAATCATTGATTGGCTGCCTCCTGAACATCCCACACTAGGGTCCAACTGAGCCCACAACCCGGGCCTGTGCCCTGACCAGGAATCGAACTGTGACCTCTTGGTTCATGGGTCAATGCTCAACCACTGAGCCACACCATCCAGGTGAGGTTTTCTTTGTTTATTTGAGATTTTGCAGATATTGCAATGGACTCTGCACACTTGGCTTTTATGGTTTGCATCCCCAGGTTTGATGGCATCCCTGTCATCTGCACACATGGGAGACCGTTTCCTTGGGCCACATGGAAGGATTCTGGACAAGAGTCACTTACTGATTAAAGAATTCATCGATATTATCTCTTCTAACTCACAATAACTCAGAAACCACCCATTAGAAATCCTAATTAAGGGGGAAATGAGTCTGTCTCCTTGGATTGAAATCAAATACAATGAAAAGTTTCAAATACTCAATGGCTTCCTGTTTGGGAGACTGGGTGATTTTATTCTGGTCCTGCTTAGTTCTTTTTTCTGTGCCAAGATATCATAACTGGACATTAACAATGAATAACCATTTATTTATTTGAAGATCCTGCTACATTTATAAGCAGATAATGAAGCACACCGATTCTCCAACTTTACTGCCTGTTAGAATCACTTAGCTTTCAAAACTCCTCAGGCCTTTTCACATCCAAGACCAATTGCACTTGATTTTCTTGGGGTGTGATCAGGCATCAATGTTTTGCATAACTGTCAGGCGAATGTGATGTGGGGTAATGTTGTAGAACCCCTGACATAGACAACACCGTTTCCAGAAGTGACTTTAACTCCAGAGTAGCCTTAAATCAGCTTCTTATTTAAATTAAGGAAAAAAGAAACACATTCCAATTTCTTTTTATTTAAATACAAAGGAATGACATCATCCTAGAAATTCAAGAGAAGAGTTTGGCCAGGAGTGACCAGTGATTGAAAAATTCAAGAAAGCATCCCATCTAATTACTCTAACAGCTGAGAAGCTGGAGACTCCAGGTTGGGAAGTGTTGTGTCTGCCAGAGGCTCAGAGAATTCCACCTCAGTGCCTGTGGGTGGGGCTTCTGAACGTGCAAGGAGGTTTGCCCAGAGGACTTCAATAGAAATGAGGGACCATTTTAATTATTACAAACCTGTTCATTATTTAGCTGCTACACATTGCCATAAAAAGGATCTGCACATTTAGATATTTCTTACTTGCAATATTTATGGAATAAATGGGAAAAATAGTTATTCTACTGATGCCTAAGTCCAATGCATTTTTTCAGATGCTGATAACAAAAAACAATGAATCCCCAAGATGTATTTTTCATCACAACTTCAAGTATCATTCCACTGTTTGTCCACTTACGTCACTGAGGTTTTCCCACTTTGTGTTTTTGCTGTAAAAAAAAATCCGGTTTATTATTACAGGTGGCCCATACGAAGAAAAAGTGTATATTTATTTGCTTAAGAGGAAAACAGACAGCCACCCACTTTGAGAATCCATTATGATCAGCCTCTTCATCAACTTCTATATTACACTCTGCTCTTGCTGGCCTTTCACCTTCCCAGGGATATCACTTTCCTGAAATCCATGAGAATTATTTCCTTGATTTTGTCATTAATTACTTTTGTACTTCTAATATATTGTTCAGTTTTGCCTGCTTTAAAATTTCATATAAATAAATCTGTAACGTGTGTATTATTCTGTGACTGGTGTTTTTTGCTCAGTGCTGTTCTTACCACATTTATTCATTGATGCTTTTCGTGATTCACCCATTTGCACTCTTGTTCAGTATTTCAATGTGTAAAGCAAAAAATATTACCAAATTTTAACATTAATGAACATGCATTTGCATTGTTTTTGCCATTGTGAAAAAGCCTATTTTAAACCATACAGACACAAAAAAAATTAGAGATGGACCAAAGACTTGAAGGTAAAAATGTAATTCCTCTAGAAAAAGATGGAAGATGATGTATTTGTTAAACTAGAAATAGAAAAAAAATATTTACTAAACAGGATATAAAATCCATAAACTATGAGATGTATTAAAATTAAATTACCTATAAGAACCAAGTATTAAAATATCAAAGAAAAGTTAATAAATCACAGTATATTCATATTGACAACTTTACTTATCAGGGTGCCTTTTTAAGTGTTCACAAAACTCCCCCTTTTGGCCAAGATGAAATAACAAAGACAAGATTAAAGACAACAAATACTGGGAAAAAGATTTGCTATCTTGACCCAGGTGAAGATAGGTGGAAAGACAATGGAGAGACAGGCAGATATGGATATGGAGAGATACACTGACCCAACAAAGCTAAGTTTTATTCTTAAAAGCTAAGTTTTTAGAATTCTCTTAACTTTTCACCAATAGATGCCATTGGCTACAGCATTTATAGGAAATCCTGTTTTCTCTACTAACAATGCTTCTGCCACCAGAATCCTGAGGACCTTCAACTGTTGCTATGTAATTTCTTGGAATATAAAAGGGTGTGTCATCCGAGCCATTAACTTCTTTTCACTTTCTTTCATCCTTGCCGCCTTTGATATTTCCTGTCCTTGGGCCACACAAAGTCAGTGTCTACCCGCTCCCCTGTAGTGACTATGTGTCAGTTTCAGAATTTACAGCACAGGTTGATTTACCAGTGCTCCTGAGGAAATGGAAAACCTCCTGGGGGAAAAACTGGGCAAGACCATATTCCTTGAGTTTCTCTTATGCTAACGCCTTATGCATTTCCATATAGAAAGGGGAAGAAATCGTCTCTTTCGCTGTGTGTCAGTGCAGCCATAACCCACCTCTGGGTCTCCCGGAGGCTTTATGTAAACACCGGGCTCACCTTCTCTCAGAAGATTTCTCTTCACAGTGGACGCCTGAGGCGCTGGGCCCTGAGAGAGCCACATCGCCTTCCCACTCCATTCCTATCCCTGGGAAGACACCAATTAACTCAAACCACACAGTGCAAACACAAACACTCGACACTCAAGACACCCTGATCAAAAAGAACTGCCAACTGGAAGCCCTTCATGAGCAAACACAGGTCTAATTCCACCCTAGGCTCCGGCTTTCTCCCGACTCAGCACTAGAAATCTTGAACATAAAGCACACCGTTAGTGAGTAGCCTCATGAGCAAACTCAACGAATGTGTGTTGGCGTTGATGTCATAAATATTACTAAGGACTTTGGGACAAAAACTCAAAACATGAAAGTCTGTAAAAGACTTTTTAAAAAAAACAACAACAGGGATTACTGTTGATATTATTTGGGAAGAGAAAAGATGGGCCTTCAAGTAGCTTTGTCCAAAGAGACCACAGCAAAGGATATTGGCAATTTCTAGTCAGTCCTCCCCCTCCTCCCAGGCACCAATTAAAGGCATTTTCATCTATTTTAATTGCAGTACTGCTCTCCTGTTTATTTACAGAGATTCAAATGTCACAATCGTCGGAAAGCAAATATCGTGTCACAAATTCAATCAGATCCAGAGAGTATGGGATGACGCTAAGTCATTAGTGATAGGGTCAGTGTGTCGGAACATAGCTCTCCTGGGGCCGGGGTGGTGAGTCTGAGCCCCATAACGACTCACTAGCTTCTCATAGACAGAGCCCTCGCCCTCGAGTGGCGGGCTGGGCCATCCATGTCACTGGCCTTCTGACTCGCCTGCCGCCAAGGACATAGGCACAAGGACATAGGCTGGGGGAGGTCAGCCCCTCTCAAACCCCTTTAGGAAAAGAAATTTGCTGCACTTGATTTCCTGGTGGCAGTGAAGTGTGCCATTTTTTATATTAAAATGACAGAATTTTCAGGTCCCCATGTTTTATTTGTAGAGGGAAGACATAAGTGGATGAGTTTATTTCTTTACATACATACAAACATACATACATACATACATACATGGCAGGTTTTGCTGATTTTGCTGAAAGTTGAAAGTAACGTTTTGGAGTTAAACGATCTGCTCTAATGACCAATTTCTAGAAATATTTATCCTGATAGTTAGAACAGCAGACAATGCAGGCTGTTGGAACAGCTCAGTGACCTAACTCTAAAATGACAAAATGACGATCGATATCTGTGTGAAAGGAAAGTAAAAATGCCTCCAGTGAAGCAGTTGAGCACATGCGGTGGCCCACAGGCTTGTTTCATAGCCTCTCCCTTTTGTTCCCGAGACATGGATGCTGCTCTGAGTGCTGCTGACCCCTCTGCAATGCCCCAGCGAGTCCCTCTGTGCCACTCTGACTTGTGACCAGCATCTGAGCCCTGAGAGGACGGGCCTCGGTTCCCGTGGGGAGCATGTGTCGGCCATGAGCTTTCCAAGGGCAGCGACCAAAGATGCAGTAGTTAGAGGGAGAGGCATGTGGTCCATGCGGAGCCAGCGCTCTGCCCAGCTGCGCATATTGTTTCTATCTTGTTCCGTTGGTCAGCATCACCTGAGCTCAGCTCTCAGGGTAGTTTCCGCGACCAAAGATGCAGTAGTTAGAGGGAGAGGCATGTGGCCCATGCGGAGCCAGCGCTCTGCCCAGCTGCGCATATTATTTCTCTTGTTCCGTTGGTCAGCATCACCCAAGCTCAGCTCTCAGGGCAGTTTCCAGAGACTTCTCTGCTCTGCCTTCTTCAGAGGTGGTTTCCCCGGAGAAGCCAGAGGGAAACGCTTTGCCTTGTGGTGGCACCATTTCTGAAGGCTGGTCAACTGCGAGTCTCAACGTTCACATGAGTTTGCTGTTCTCACGCCCGGCCACAGGGATGTGAGCGCCTTGTTCTTATGCTGCTCTGGTACCATGCGTCGGCATGGAACTGGGCGATGCTTCTAGCTGTTGGCTTGTTCATTTTCTATGCCACCACTGAAATGTAAGCTTCGAGAGGGTGAGGGATTTGTTTGTTACTCCCTCTGCTCAGCGTCTGGGCCTCTGCCTAGCATACATGAGGCATGCGATTAACTTTGTGCGGAAAGAATAAAGGAGGTGGCAATGTGACCCATGTTCTGGCCTTGACGTTATCTTTCACATCTCCAGTGTACACGTGGGACACTTTCCCCACGCTGAGCCACAGAACGTTCTCACCTCATGTATCTGGACAACTATAATGAATATGCCTGGGACTGAAACAAAAAATGTATTTTTTTTTCCTGTAGGATATTACTAATCTATTACAATCTATAAAAAATTAAATCCCTACAATAATTTCATAACCTAGTTTTGCTAAAATTAAATTATACCCTTAAAGGTGATTATCTGGATAAACAAAACAATGATAACAAAAGAATTCATAAAAATGGAAACCAAAGAATAAAAAGTAATTATGAGGCTCACCATATGATTTGCAAGGGATTTGTATATTTTTTGAGTTGTCAATTGTATTGGCATGAAGTGTTTGCATAATATGTCCTCACTATTATTTTTAAATGATTACTTATTTTGCAATAATGTTAGATTTACAAAAACGTTGGAAATATAATGTTGAGCGTTTCTGTATCTCCCCCAGCTAGTCTCCCCATTCCCCATCACCTTATATTCTCTGGAATTAGCATTGCATATCTGTTAAGACCAAACTAACATTGGTACTTGGCTATTAAACTCTAGGCATTATTCAAATTTGTCTTCAGAATCACTAATTCCTCTCTCTGGTTGGCTCTGTTTAGTCAGGATCTAATTTGCAGTGAATTAAAACTTTTTAATCTAAGTATACTGAGATTTTCAAAACTTTCCAAGCTTGCTATTTACTTTAAAGCCACATATTTTCACAAGAATTTGTGAAGTGAGACTTTTCTTTATTTTTGCTCAACTCCACGACCCATCCCACTAGTATATGCCACCTTCTCTCTGCACCTTCTCTAGACTCACGCTACACTGGGATTTCGGTTTGTTTCTTTGTTGAACAAACATTATTCAAGACAAATAGAGGGACAACAACAACAACAAAACACTTACCATGTTGTTATAAAGCACGATCTGTGTATAAGCCTGACCGGAAGACCCATGCATTAAATTCTTCTTCTTTTTTTACTGCAAAAAGCATTTGGTCCAGTGCCTGGGAGAGGGCTTCAGGGTGGTTGAAAGAATGACTAGTAGTTTTGGGGAGAGGCTCAGGCAAAAGCCAGACCCCAGGGCCCCCCCAGGCCTCCGGGCTCCTCAGGCTCCTGGCTGTGCTGAGGGGGAGCCTTGAGAAGAGACGCTGCCCAGCCGCCCGGGACACAGCCTGCGGGCCTGAGGCAGGTGCCGCCCCTCTTCTCCAGGAGGCTCACCTCCCGCCCCGGAAGTGGTTCTTCTGGAAGTCAGGAGGCTGAGGGCCTGTGGGGGGCTCAGGCAGGTGCCCCCTCTCTTCTCCGGGAGATTCACCTCCTGCCCCGGAAGTGGTTCTGCCGGAAGTCAGGGCGTGGAGGGTCTGTTCGGGGCCTGAGGCAGGTGCCGCCCCTCTTCTCCAGGAGGCTCACCTCCTGCCCCGGAAGTGGTTCTTCCGGAAGTCAGCGCGGAGGGTTTTTCCGCTCCAAGGCCAGGGCCGTCCATGGCGGCCTGAGCGTCAGCCCACCATCCCGGAGGCTCCTGTCGGGGAGCAGGCGCCACGGCTGCGTTTGCAGCTTTAAGATGCTCGGGGCCTGCGCTCCTTCGCCCCCAACTCGCGGTGGAAACAAGCCCAGAGGGAGGTGGGTGCCGGCCGCAGAGGCGGGGCCGGGGGGCCGGGGCTCCACCTGGTGGGGTCACGGTGCCGCCTTCCGGGCTCGTGGGTGATGGGGGACAGGAGTGAAGGTGGAAACAGTGGGGTGGCGGCTGGTCTGGGAGGTGGTGCTGGAGGTGGAGACGCTGGAGGGGTCGGAGGCGGAAGAAGGGCGTCGCTGGGTCTGTCCGTCCAAACACGTTGAAGCCGGAGACGGACCCGGGGCGCCGGGCGCACCGCGGGAACAAGTAAGTTCTTCGTGGCCTCCGGCCAGCGTGGAAACCACCATGTGCCTAATTGTAACTTGAAAGGATGCATGAAGACGTGACAGCTCTTTCCAAGTTAAGTTATAGATTGAGTGCATTTCTAATTAAAAGCCTAATGAGATACTTTATATAACCTGACAAAAAGATTCCAACGGTCATTAATAAAATAAAGGCATAACTCCTTAATATATTCTGAAATAAAAAAGAATAGAAATGAAGGAGTAAAGTTCTCACCAGATATTAGAACCTAGCATATATCAGGGATAATTAGACTTGCATAGAAGGAATATAAAACTCAGAGAAAGAATATTAGAATAATGTAAACTATAAACCAAGAATGATACATTTAAAAAATATTGAATGAATCTTCAACAGAGAAAACACTTCAAAAAAAATATCCAGTAATTTTTCTTGAAATAATTGGATAGAAATACAATACAGAAATACCATGCAATACAAAATGCAAAAGATATACATTCATCTCCTCTTTCAGAAAATATAGAGTTTGATTTGGTTTATTTATTTACAATGACTTGCTATAGATGTGGTTCTTGTAAAACATTCAGACCGGGAACTGTGATCAGGACTGAGGTTATCTATCTATCTGTCTATCTACTTACATTATCTAACTACCTTATCTGTTGATATCTATCTATCATCGTATATAATAAAAGGCTAATATGCTAATCGACTGAACAGCAGAACGACCAGTCGCTATGATGTGCACTGACCACCAGGGGGCAGATGCTTAATGCAGGAGCTGCCCCTGGTGGTCAGTGCACTCCCACAGGGGAAGTGCTGCTCAGCCAGAAGCCAAGCTTATGGCTGGCTAACGCAACAGCAGTGGCAGGAGCGTGCCTAAGCCAGCAGGTGGACATCCCCCAAGGGCTCCCGGACTGTGAGAGGGCTCAGGCTGGGCTGAGGGACCCTCCACCCTGAGTGCACAAATTTCATGCACTAGGCCTCTAGTCTGTTTATATTATCTATCTACTGTATCTATCTATTGATATCTATCTATCTATCTACCTATCATCTATCTGCCTACCTATGCATCTATCATCTATCTATCATTTTCTATCTATTTTGAGTAAGTAAATTACCTGTTCTGTGCAATCTCAGGCTGATGCTTTCTAAAGGGATGCATCCCTGTGTTCTTCATCTGTCAGGTGCAGTCTAGCCCATCGTTCTAGGTTGAACCTCCCATGTCATGCAGGATCCTGACAGAGCTGACCCCCAGCCAGCACATATCAGAATGGCCTCACCGACCGGTTCCGATTCATTTTTGTTCTGGCTAATTGGCCTCTGCACCACGCGAGCTGCTACCCCTCGTGAATTGCTCAGCTGGGTGTAGTCATGTCTCCTAAAACAGCCTTTCGCTGCTGGTTATGTGGAGCTGTGGAGCTATTTGCATCTGTTGCCCTCTTGCTTTCATTCATCTCATTGTTTTTACAGAATTTATGGAACTTTTTCATTAATATTTTTTGCTATTTCCTTGGTTCCCTATATTTCAGGGTTTAAGCCAGATTTATGTTTTATTTCTTTAGAGGTCCCACAATTCTCACCCCAGAGAGCTACAGCCTCTGGATCACACTTTAGAAACTATTTCTATGTTACAGAGTCATACAGTGTGCATATGTGATGCTGATCCATTCTTCCCAGAGACAGTCTTTAAAAGGCAATCTATCTAAAGCATTTTGGGATAGAGGAAACAGAAATGTGCAAGCCAGAGAAATGGCCAGAGAAAGATGTGCCCTCTGAGTTCAGAGAGCCTCACTGTGGGTTTCCCTGACAACCGCGTCAGAATTCCATCAAGGGACTGGCACCAAGGGGCTGGCGAGAGGGGATGCCTCATTGTAGTTTGATTGTGTAGTCCTTTAAGAGAGAGGGACTTTACATTTGCAGTAGATATTTGTCATTTTATATCCATGAAACCTGTGAAATGCCTGATTTTACCATTTGCCCCCTTCCTTGGTATTTAGCTATTTATACTGTTGATTGTAAGAGCTTTAGGTGCATGAAGAGATTTAAACTTTTATCTGTCTTATGAGTTGCCAATAATGTTCTCATTTCTGCACTTATCATTGGAATCCGTGCCTATTTTTAGAAACTGTACCCAGCCAAACGTACCAGCCATCCTTTTCTTAATTAGGGTTATAAATCTTATTCACGTAAAATTTGGAAATATAAATATTTTATGAGTTTTAATACATTAATGAAATTTTATGGAATGTTATGTGAATAATGAATTCCCTTTAAATTTAAACAAAAATTATGTCTATCTACTGGCAAGAAGAATTTGAGATTCATTCTGATTTATAATATTATAAAATAGTAACAATAAAAATGATAATTATAGTAATCATAGCTACCATTTATTTATAATGGAGTAGATATTAGGTTAGGAGCCTTAAATAATGTATATCTTAACTAAAGCAATAATAAGATATATATTATTGCCAACATTACTCAATTATAGGAATTTGAGGCCCAGAAAGTTTAAAATTTTTACTAAATTTAATGGCAAATCTAGGATTAAAAAATAAACTACTTATCTACTGAACCTATTCCTTAAACTCCTATGTTATATGACATAAATCTTAGTTACATTTATAATATACTTGTGTTCATTATCAATATCTAAGGGGACATTGCAACTTATTTCAAATTAATTTGGCGCTTTTTTTTTTTAAGTGTTAAAAAATTTCCATGAAACACACTGCTCCAAATTCCGTCCTTAGCAGGCACGGAGTGTGTGCCAAATGTTAGTCCATTTAGCAAATATTTATAGAAGGCCCGGCTCTGGCTATGCAGTGGAAGGAGGAAAATAAATTTGAAAAATGGTTTAAGGGATAAAACATAAGTGCCAGCTTGGCTCGCGGGACACCTTTTCCATTTGCAGTGACGCTGAAGCAGGGACAGCAGGCCGGGGAGCTCCGGGGAAGTTCCTCTGACATGGACCCACCAAGGTCTCCACGCCGCAGTCCCTGCAGCCCCGGGACACCCGCTCTGGGCTCTCGGCTACACCCGGAGCCTGAAGTTGGCCCCGGCTGCCTGGGCCCTGGGACCAGTTCTCCTGAAACACTGTGAACACGGGAAATGTGTTTCTGCCAAACTCGAGCATGTGATGACGGACCCTGCCCGGAGCGATTGGGGCAGAGCCTCCGCTGGGCGGCAGGTGCAGAGGGGACCATAACTCCCGGCGAGCTGGCCTGCTGGGAAGGGGGTGTGACTCTGTGGAAACCTGTGCCTTGTCCATCCCCACTGAGAACACGGCCACTTCTTGGCTTCTCAGAACCTGTCATTATGGCCGGGTCCATCCTCCAACTCCTTTCCTTTTCATGTTGCTTGTACCCGCTGCCCTCCCAGGCGGTGGGCCCCATGAGGACATGGCTCAGTGCAGACGTGCGTCCCCACCACATGTATGATGTGATGCTTAGCACCATGTGACTGTAGAATGTGCATTGTGAGTGAAGGACAGAATGCACGCTAGAGCATTGCACATTTCTCCCCTGCGCACAGCACACGTCATCAATTAAATAACTCCTCAGACGCTCTCAGAAGCACCTCGGTTTTGATATAAAACATGTGACTAGCACATGCCTTTGATTCCCCGACTCGGAGAGGGGAGCACCAAGCAGGCTGGGGCGTGGCTGTGGCCTGCGAGAGGCAGGACGATCCCGTGTTTCCAGACTGTCCAGACTCCAGCTGTCCAGACTCCAGCGGGATTTTTCACTGTTTCCCCGCATCCTTCTCAGACCTTCCCTCCACCCGGAACAAGCCCCAGGTCCCCAAACTGAGTCTGAAGGGCCTCCTTCCTGCAGAGCCGTCTGCCTGTCAGGGAGGCGGCTCCAGCTCCTGCTGGCAGAGGCTGCCCCCCTAATGTTCCCGGAGAGCGGGGGGCACGCACCTCCCAGCAGGTGGTGGGGGGCAGCCTGGGCCGAAGGACACTGATCGGAAAGCTCTGCTGCTGAGGCAGCTGGCCGTGCTTAGCCCCGTTATCTCTGCACTAAAGTCTGTCCTTACACTACTGTTTGGCCAAAGTATGGCACCTGCCAGCACCTGGGCCTGTGGCGTGAGCTGTGGAGCGCAGGCAAAGCAGGTGCTCGCCTAGCGGGAGCCCGGGCTGGACTCCGGGTCCTGCCGCCTGGCTGCCGGCCTCCTCTCAGGGAGCGGGGCTGCTGTGGATGAGCATCGGTGCCCGAGAGAGGACAGAGGGAGGCCACTGGGCAGCAGGCTCACGTCGGGTACTTGTGCTCACATCGCGACGTGACGAGGGCTCTCTTCCTTACAAAGCAAGATGAACTTCTCTGGATCAGGTTTAGAAAGGGCTAACGTTTCTTTTAAATGTTTAAAAGTTGTTTTAATACCTGTAGCTCCCTATGTCTTGTGTGACTCTTTTTATTTAATATATATTTTTATTGATTTCAGAGAGGAAGGGAGAGGAGAGAGAGAGAGAAACATCAATGATGAGAGAGAATCACTGATTGGCTGCCTCCTGCACACCCCCTACTGGGGATGGAGCCCGCAACCCGGGCATGTGCCCTGACCAGAATCGAACCACGACCTCCTGGTTCATAGGTCAATGCTCAACCACTGAGCCACGCCGGCCGGGCACCAACACAGGATCTTTAACGTGTGTTCTGCATTCCTCCTGCCCTCACATTCCCACACATAGTCAAATCATGTGGTTAATCAAGTCCTAGCGCGGGGACCGCGCCTAGCTCACTGCGAAGAGGGGTGGCCCCTCCGCTCTGGGCGTCATTACCTCCTGTGATACCCCCCAGGCACGGGACAGAAGGCTTCAGCAGTGGCATGCTTACGCTAACGCATAACAAAATGCGGTCTTTCACAGCACACCAACGACAGCACTCGCACATGGATCGCAGGAAGCCGTAACAGCTCGGTGCTGCCATTCATCTACTTATTTTTTACAACAAGTTTTATTTCAATGCATTTTCTACACAGCAGTAGTGAGAACATTGGTTAAGATCCCAGACTTGGGATACGTTAACATGTGGAGTCGTTTAGTACTAAGCATATGCTTTCAAATAAGTTGCCTGTTGCTTAATATCCAGGAAAATACCAAGTTTTACTGTTGAAATAAAGTTCTAACATATTTTTTGCGAAGGCATTTGTATTTGCAATCTCATCCCTTAAGAAAAACATTTATCTCAAAATATAAAATTTAATAGAACATAACAAAAGGTATAAACAGGGAGCTATTCAGAATCCTTAGACTGTAATTAGTATTTGGATATAACGGTTAAGATGTGTCTTAAAACTAAAACAAATACAACTTTCAGTCCTTTCTAGGAAGGTGTCCCATGCTGTCCTTTTTCTAAAATACATGGGTTTTTATTTCTTAGATTGCAGAGAGAAAGTAAGGCTTAGTTTCTTTACTTCAATGTGTTTCTTTTCTTGGGGAGAATTTATGGTGCTTGAAAGAATCAATATCCCTTGCAACAAAAATCCTATATTTATCTAGAGAACAGGAACAGAAAGGAACAGTACACACGCGTGTCAAGAAGTGTCACTGTGAGGTTTAGCCCTGCTCTCCAGTGGGGACTGCAGGCAGGGCTGGCCTTGGGCAAATCATGAGGCAGCCAAGTCCCGAGCTGGGTGCCCTGAGCTCCCAGGAAGGCTGGCTTCGCTCACTGCTCGCCCAGAGCAGGCTCTGAAGGGCGCTCCTCAGAGCAGCATTGGCGATCCAGGTGCCTTCAGTCTATGCTCGGAACTGCTGGCCTACCTCCTGCCGTGTGACAATTTTCGTCCTTAGCAGGCACGGAGTGTGTGCCAAATGTTAGTCCATTTAGCAAATATTTATAGAAGGCCAGGCTCTGGCTATGCAGTGGAAGGAAGAAAATAAAATTTTTACTAAATTTTGAGATTCGTTCTGATTTATAATATTGCCCAACCTCCGATCGAGTGCCTATCGACCGACGACTCATGCAGAGTTGGAGTAATGTCTTTGGCAGGAAATTCCTAAGTCTCTGCAAAACCCTGAGAAGTAATGATCAGTTGGCGATTTTTAGGAAGTTTTTTAAAAAAGCAAAAAATACTCAAAAGACTTGTGGTCAATGGAACCAGACGCCCTCTGAAGGGGTAGGTGGGTGAACTCTGCAGCGCCTCTTCGGGGGGAGGCCACACTCCTCGCCCTTTTGACCGGAGACAATGTCTGCAGCCAACATGACATTCCTGGACATCCCCCGGGCTTCCGTGTATCTTGGGGACTTAGTAGGTGCGCAGACAGACTCAAACTCTGCTCCCCATCAGCGCTCAAGGAATTTGGGG
The DNA here is from genome assembly GCF_000412655.1 of Myotis brandtii. NCBI lineage: Eukaryota > Metazoa > Chordata > Mammalia > Chiroptera > Vespertilionidae > Myotis > Myotis brandtii. The sequence goes on along the minus strand of NW_005353539.1, from coordinate 274,615 downwards.
AAACTATTGTGTTAGAGTTAAACTAGTTTCTTCACTGCGGAGATTGTTAGACGATTCAAAAGAGTAATGCTCTCTGCAAAGAAAACATTAGGAGACAGTTAGCAAAAGCTCATTTACAAAGATATCCACTCTGCGTGAGTGTGTGCGAGTGTGTATGCGGTCCGTTACTCTCTCTCAGAAATGGTTCCCTGTGGGCCGCGGTCTAGGCAGGTGGAGAGAGACGTGTAAGAATGATTTTCCAGCCTCACCTCTGCTTTCTGTTATCTGTGCTGTCCTGTCTTTGCTGACATCCTGATGATGAAAGTGTCAGAAACGCATGACTGTCAGCAATGTCCCTGCCAGCAGGACTAGGAGGTCCTTGACCCCAGCCGTGGCTTTCCAGTGAGGACTGGGTGCAACTTAGTAGCCCAGAAACCCGGAGGCTGACCAGAGGGTCCCGCCTGAGCCTTGAGAACAGACCCTGGATGGGAGGGACATCCCTGCCTTCGACACTCCTCTGCTGCCTTTCTTGCTAATGGAGTCTGTTGACTATGGAGTAAGGTTGTTATGGAGCTGGATTCAAGGGGAGAATGAGGTCATATGCATACAGATTTGCTCCCATGAATGTTCCCTCTTTGGGGCTGGGCTTGAACAGCAAGGTGGACACCCCGTTTGCTGATCCGGGAGGTATGAGCAGAGGAAAGCCTGGCACCAGTGCACCAGGCTGGCCTCTGTCCTCAGGGCAACACTTTGGATCCCCAGGGAGGTCGTGATTAGAAACTCAAGCATCGCCCTGTCAAGAGCAGTAAAGATTGAATTTCAGGAATTGCAAGCCAGGGACTTTGTTGGGCATGTGGGGCGATTGCACGTTTCCCAAAGGCCGCACGGACACCCTCCGTGTGCTCTGCTCCCGCTCTTTGCGCCTCCACCTGTGCTCGCAGCTGTTCTGTACATGAAGGACAAGCATCCCGAGCGGTTGCTGCACAGGCAGCAGCAGGACTAGGCTGACAGGCTAATGAACTTCTTGAAATCTTAGACATGAGGACTGTTTTGAACTTTGAATAAGTCAATTAAGTTTGACTTTGTTATGTTTGGTGGCAGGCAGGAAAAACCTTCCGGCGCGGTAATCAGAAATAACATCTACTTAACATTTAAATGTGTCCTGGGTTTGATTGGAGACAATTGGATGCCCTCTGGAAAGCAACCCTCGGTATTTATAGACCCTGTGGAGTTTAAAGCCCCGTCTAGACAAAGAGCATCGCAAATATAAAGTGAGTGGGCGGTGCCTCTCCTTTAAGAATAAATGAAATTACAGATACGACGTCACTCTCAGCCTGTATGTGTGCAGAAGCGCCCACCGAGGTAGAAAGTGCAGAAATTTGCCTCTTTTTGTCGACAGTCGCAAAATATTTTATTGATTAAAGAAAATTAGATGGGATTGCAAAACTTAAGCTTCCCCAAAAAACTTTCGGAATATCTGTCTGGCTGAAGAGCATGCATGCATTTTATTTCATGACAACTATCTTCAGGCCCTTCCGAGGGAACACAACGTGCATTAATGAAGTATTATCCCTGTTTGCAAGAAGTTCCTAGTCAGTGAAGTGAATAATGACTCATGCAACTAATTACAGCACAGGAGGCCCTCCATGGCGCATGCCTTGTTGGGAAAAAGACAACAGCTCCCCCACAGGCTGGCCGGGCAGCCTCTCGGGCCTCCTGTTCTTTTATCAGCGCTACGGGAACAGTTTATCTATTTTAGGTTCAAGTTAGAAAACCATGTCTGTGTGTGTGCATGCGTGTGTGTGTACATACACTATATCACATATATGTGATGTTGGACATACAGCCTCCAGAACAATGAGAAGCACATTTCTGTTCAGCCCCCGGGCTGTGTTGCTTGGTTGGGGCGGTCAGAGCGACTAGCACAGCCTCCCCGTTGAGCCCAGCGGCAAGGGGCGCCGACCGCTCATGGAAAGAGCAGCGTCACATTGCGAAGCAACCTGGGAGCATCGTGACCATTTCTGAAAACAATGCACCAAGACACTGTGGCTTCTGCGTGGCTGGGAAAGTGCGGACATGAAGCTCCGATTGCCAGGGCATCCGTTTCCCAGGCGGGACTTGGGAGAAATAAGCCCTTTCTGGTCAAAGTTCCCCGACGGGGGTTGCTGAGGTGCATCCTGCTCTCATTAGACCCACAGTGGCCGGTCCAGCCACAGCATTGGGGACCGTCAGGGGAGCGGCCGTGGCTCTGGCCATGAGGAGTATGGGCCTGAGCGCCCAGGCTTTCCTAGCCCCTCACAGCACTGCTGACGGGCTGGCATCCCCAGGAAATATGCTCCATCCCCACCCCACCACCCCAGACCCCCGCGCAGTCTTCGTCTCCCTTGGTTCAAATGGCCAAAGGCATGATCATTGTTTTCTAGCTCCTGCAGACCCTTTGTGGTGTGCGGCCCCCTCCCCAACTCTCTCTGACCCTGTGTGTGTGTGTGTGTGTGTTGTGTGTGTGTGTGTGTGTGTGTGTGTGTACACGCTTCCCCATGCTCTGTGTTCCAGGTTCACCGTCTTCTCCTGTGAGCACAGGGCAGGCCTGCTCTTTCCTGGGGCGTTTGCACTAGCTCTCTCTGCCTGCAGCTCCTGCAGCTCTGCTCTGGCGGCTTCCTGGTTCGTACTCTCCCGGCTTCTGTCCGTATTCAGATCCCACTTCTGATTGACCCTTCACTGCCACATGGTGACCGCGCATGACAGCCCTCCACAGGAGCCCCACTCCCTGGTTTAGCTTCCTTCATGCGTATGCCAAGCACTGCGATGTCACGTGTTTTATTTTTACATGATGACTGCTTTTAAATATGAACTTCCTGAAAGCACATCCTCTATCTGAGGTGTTTAATGCCGAGTCCCCTGGAATGGCCTGGGATGAATTAGATGATAATAACTCTATTTAACAAAGCGACTCTAGCCAGCTTTCCTGTCAAATATCTTCCCAGATGGCGAGATCTGGAAAAGCATTCGGGTTCGTTTCCATTATATTTTTTTGAGAATTTTTAGCTACGCGCTTATTTTTTAGGCCAACTAAATAGAGCTCTTCTACAAATTAGCAATGCCATCCGGAGGTGGAAAGCACCACACAACACACATAAGCGTACAGAGAGAGGCAAACAGAGACCTCCCAGTCTTTGTTCTACATTTTTATCCATGAGACCGGTAGGGTGACAAGTTAAATCTATCTACTCAAATGGTCTGGCTTTTTCTTATTAATATTTATGGAGGCGACAATTAAGATTTATATGTGTCCTTGTCAAGGGGTGTTGGAGCCAACGCAGTAGTTCGTACTTCAAAACAAAACAAAACACCTCGTTTCTTGTATTTTTCTTCCTTCTTAGGAAATGAGGATGGTAATGCCAAGTGGACTTTGAACTGCGTTTAGAGCTGCATTCCTGGTTCCACCGCGGCCTGTAAGATGAGACAGTTGCTCTTAAGTCCCGAAAGAAATGGGAATAACTTCAGCAACTTCATAGATTGGCCTGCCTGTCCAACTGCATCGCCTCTGAATTGCTTTTCTCCCTCTGGGTACCTGGTCTCATTTTAGTTTTGGGGAGAAGGCCTCGAAAATTCTTATAAGGCTTCGTATCTTCACCTTCTGACTTTACCAAATTTCTGATCCAAAATGTTATTAAGTCTTTTCAAATATCTTGCCAGGTTTCAGCCAGGAGAAACACATATGTCCGGCAGTATAGAACAGGTGCATGGGCTCAAGAGGGTTATCAGCTTCCAGAGTCAGTCCCTCTTGTCGACAAAACAAAGAACTGACTTGTGTCCCGGGCAGGCAGAAAGCCACGCCAAGCCCTGGGGACATGGCAGTGGCTGCCCCTGGGAGAGGAAAGATCAATAACTGATTGATCTGGATTTGGGAAGTCTTTGGTAGTGGCTCAGAGTTCTGCCTTTATTCATGGGATATAAGTTAGAATAGCTGTGTAGCTCTCCTTATGTTTTACTCCAAAGGGGCGTCTGTGGCTATGGGAGGAGATTCTGTCTTTTCTTCACTATGAAAAAGGTGGGGCAGCCAGATGTGGGGGGGGGGGGGGGGGTCAGGAGAAGATCCCAGTAGACAGGGGCATGGCGCCAGGGTCCTTGGAGAAGCGGTTATTTGGCACTTCCCCCTCTGCTGTGGACAGTCAGATTTAGCATAAACCTGGTCTCTTTCACTGAAGGGAAATGGATGCCAGGAGCACCTGGGGAGACACTTTTCCCTTTTGATACCCAGGAGGAGAGGAAGGTTGACTCCTTGTCACTCTGAACTTTTTTAGAAGCTTCTAGCAAACCTCCCCTCATTTCTGACTGAATCGAATTGGCTCACATTCTGAGCTAATAATATAATTAGTAAGAATCACCTTGACTCAGCTGAGGTCACACCTAGATAAAATGATTGATGCATAAATTAAAGATCAAACTTTGGTCATCTTAACAAAGAAAAAGAGAAAATGCAGTGATCAGTGGGCAAGCAACCGACATGACCCATTGGGGGTGTTTTCCTGTTGCCTGAATCCTGCACCAGCTGTTCTTTCTCTGAGGTGTGATCCACCCTTACCTGGAGATTTCCCAAAAGTACAACCTGTACAAGTTCTAACACCAAGAGGACCTCTAAGGAATGTGTTACATGAGGTTGCATGAAGCAAAATTCAAATGCAGATAAAATCATATACTAGATAGTAACTTCCTGAAATTTTCTTGAAAATTGCCTGACAATGGGAGTTTCTTATCCATTAAGATCTTTCATGGAACCACAGTCCTTTGTTACATTGATATCCCTCACTTTTACTCTCAAACATGAACCAGAAATGCCAACTAACTCATCTCCACTTTGTTCTTCTCTGTCTTTTCAGAAGATGCACTGTAGCCACATAGGTGTGAGGTATGTGGTTAGACATGTACCCATGAAAACAGACACTGGTAGCCCCCTATTCACAGAGATAACTAATATTCAGTGCCGCTGTGATAGTTTGTTTTTTTCTGTTAACACAGAAGATATATGTCTAAGGAAAGTAAACAGGAAAGAAGCATATCAATGTGCTATCAGTAGTTAGCTTTGGGTGGTGGAATTAATAGTCAAATGTGTTTCTTTGAGTGTTTCTGTATATAGTAGGTGTGACATTCTATTGACAACTTGGACATAAACACACCTAATTTTATTTTTTTTAACATTAAACTTAATTCATATTTTGAATTCCCATTTCTCCAGAATGGTTGGAAACCTACTCTTAGGGAAAGAGCAGAAATGCTTCAACCTCTCATTACAGATTTTTGTCTAAATTACAGAATATTATGAATGATGGCCCAAACTCTTTCTCAAACATATAGGTCAACACAAGCATCAGACAATGCTTGGTAACAAGCCCGTCTGATCTTTGGCTCTTCCTTCTGGTCTACCTGACTCTTTGAGACACAGTTGTCCCTGCCTGCCCCTATGCTGGACAGAAGTGCCATGAGGATTTTATGCGAGGTCTCTGCATGGACTCACTGTGAGCAGGTCAGTGTCCCCTGGGAATAAGTTCACCTTCCCACTGTGACATCTGCCAGATGCTTTCCATTTGGCTTGGTTGTCTTTTCTCCCTCTTCTTGGCCGGAAGTTTTAATTGATTCACTTATCTCCCCCTTAGTGATGTGAGCATGTTACCAAAGACACAATCTGTGCCTCTCAGTCCACAAGAACAAAGGCAATCCGCAGGCTGGGAAATAAAAGCTGGGGAGAGATCTGAAGATGACGATGTGCGTCCTACCTGAAACAAGGGAGGAAGGGAGAGCCAGCCCCCATGGAACAAGAACCTATCCAGAGAAGTGGTGGTATTTGCAGACAATTTGGTACCCAGCTGCATGTTAAGAGAGACACTAAAAAGAAGACTGAATAAAGAACTGTGGGCATCCATGGGCACATCAGCTTTCCTTCAGAGCTAGGCTGTGAGGTCCTGGGACAGAGGAAATCAATGTTTTGCAAATGTTTGTTTAAAGAAAAGGGTCTGCAAATAGTCCGCTTTTCCTGTCTGTATGCATTTGGCCACTCCCTCCTGGCCAACTATTTTTCCTTGTTTTCCTCGTTATCTGCACTACATGATTCTTTGCTTTTATCCTCTTGTATTCTCTTCAAGTCAATATGGCAAGTATCCCTTCACAATGCAACTCTAACTTAATTTAGTCTGTCCCTGAAATCCAGTATGTTTTACCACCCAGATTAATGGTCCTTAAACAGTTAAACAGTCTTTAATGTCACTGACAGTTCCCTAGACCCTAGGGAAGTGTTCCATTAAACAGATGATTAAACTTAAATGTTGCTACCCTTATTTCAATGCCTTCTACACAGACCTGACTTCTGTTCAAATGCCTATTGGCTCAAGGTAAATTGATTTAATGATGTCAAGACGATTAGCTACAGTGGAAGAGAGAGACGGGTCACCCGAGAAGGGTTAGGAAAGATGGGGGAGGAAGAGGAAGCATCTCAGCTGCAGGCAAAGGCGGGTTAGAGGTGAAGGTGAAGGACCTGCCTGTGAGCTCCTGTAGCAAAGGCCTGGAGAGGGAGGATTCAGAAAATCGCAGGGACCCGCTCTCCATTAGCTCCAGGGGGTTGTTAGGAAAGAAGGACCTGGTGGAGAATACCAACCCGGATACCTTCCCCATGGCACACTGGCAGCCGTGCCCTGGCAAAGGAGCACTGACATGCCCCTTCCATGTAACCCTACTGTCAGGACAGTGGACACTTCTGTACAGACACTAATTGCTCTTGGAGACACCATTGACCATAGTGGCTAAGAGCCAGGGTTCTGGAATCCGACCCCTGCATTCTCATTCCAGTTCAGCCTCTTGCTAACCTGGTTATCTTAGATCAGGTGCCGAAGCCCGTAGGTTTCACTTTCCCCATCTATGGAAGAGGGCAATAGCCGTGTCTGCTTCCTCGGATTGCAGCCGCGATGAGAGAAGCTATTAGAAGCCAGCACTTAGAACAGTGTCTGGCTAATACGCATGAGCTCTGATGCTGCTGATACTTCACCTCCCCAGCAGAGCCCAGTGACCCCTGGGACAGTCTATTATTCAGCCGGCACCGCAGAAGCTCGGTATAGAACATATGCTCCAAACCCGCCCTCTCTTCTCATTTATCATGTGGTGATGAAAGGCAGAGTGAATTCTTCATCGGGGAGAACTTGGCACCTGTGCATGTGTGCTCTGATTTCCTTAGGGATCCAAATAAAAAATCATCATAATAATTAAGACCCAGGAGGAAAGGAGGACCTAGGAAAGGAAAGGAGACTAGAGGCTCTCACAACTCGATGAGAATAGGCACTCTAATTTTATTTGGCTCCTGCTGAACTACTTTACCTTAAGAAGATACTTAAGAAGCTAAATTTAAGTACAAGTTAAATCAGAGACTGGAGAGCCAGCTACTGAAGTGTTTTCGTACCACTTGACTTCCTTCCCTACAGATAGGGAGACATTTTACGGCCACAGACAGTCCAACTTGGATTCAATGCTGAACTCTAACTTGAGGCGAGTAAAGATGAGAAAATTATTTCCCCAGTTGAGGGGTTGATGGGGATTCAAATCCAGGGTCAATATTACTGACTTCTGTTTTCTTCGGATGAAACCACCAAACCTTATGGTGGTGCCTTAGGGAAAGCTTTGATGTTCAAGGGTAAGAGAAAATGCTATCTGTGGGTACTGTGAGTTTAAGACATATTTACGTTTTGTGAGTGGAATGGGCAAAGGCTCTCATATGGTCTGTAAATCAAAATGAGCAAAGCAGGCTGCAGGGACCAGCCAGGACTCTGTGCACGAGCGCACGTGTGTGTGTGTGTGTGTGTGTAGCTGAAGGTTGGTGGGCTTGAGCTGGATGGGAATTCGATGTCCATGCCAGGAGTGAGAGAGGGAGCAGGCAGAGGTCCCGGGGTATCACATGTGAACCTCAGCACATTGGGCCTCAGCTCACCTTCGTGCCTCTCCCCACTGAGTCTCCAACATCAATATCTCCAGCGGGACACCAAGAATCCTAAAAATAAACAGGTTGGCGGAAGGGGTGCACAGCTGGAGAAGCTTTTGAATTTTAATGCTGGGCTTCTTCCCGACCCAGTTTCAGGTAACTGCTGAGGAGGAACCTCCTTAGCAAAGGAACAACTGGTGTTTTTCCAGGCCCAAAAAATCATCAGAAAGTCTCAATTCTCCAAGTCCCCATCCGACCTCTTTAAGATGACTTTTCTCTTCAGGATGATAACCTCTGGCATGCGAAGGGGCGTAGACGCTGCCTTGGGGCATCTCTCTGTCATCAGAAGTTCCTCTTAAACGGGTCTCAACTGCGGCAGCGCCTTGTAATGACAGTGAGATGACAACACACCCCACATTGCTTCCCGCCCCATCTAGGGAACTTCTCCCAGACATTTTCTGACGAGCCCACAGAGTTTTCTAAGATTACACTGTCATGTTCCCTGCACTGTCACAGGCTGGGTGAGAAGAGCCAGGGGCTCCCACGCTAACGGTATTCTTTTAGAAATCCGGGACACTTGACAAGTGGGTGAAAATGGAAGCCCTGTCTGCATTGTGGGAGAGAGTATTTAGTGCACGCAGACCGCTGGCCCTTGAATTAAGGGAACGGAAGGTGATCACTGCCATCTACTCTTTACCAACACCACACAGGGCTGGCACGCTGAATGCAGTGGATCTGACAGAAACTAGAGCAAGAGAATGAACGAACCCACGTTGCATCATGAATGATGCAAAGCCTTTCCTGCAGGAGGGGCTTGGGGAGATCATCCTTTCTAACCACCTGGTTTGTGACTCAGCTTCCCCGGATAAAGGAGAGGCTGTGAGCCAGGCTGCAGGAGGTCGTTTCCATGCATAACGGAAGCGCTCAGCCCTCCTGCATGCCCCCAGCATCCTCGACATCGACTTCTTCATTCTTCACCATTGCTGTTTGATGCATGAGCCTTGGCACGTCCCCGAGCCACCCTCTCTTCCTATGCAGATTTGCCTCGTGCATGACAGGTGCGACTCCCTTCCTTGCTGGTGTCGGTTTGAGTTGATTACATGCAGAGCTATTTTAGCAACATGTGATGGTTCCATGGAGTGGATTTATGGGATGTGTCCTGGGAATCCACCCTCGGTCATTCAACACAGGTCCTGCTGGAGGCTGCTGGCCAATCACCACTGCCAGGTGCTGGCCAAGGGAAGGCGTGCAATGCAGCCACTCAGTGTATGAGGTGGTTAATGCAGTGGTATCTTTTAAAAAAATATATCTTGTGATTGGGTTCTTTTCCCCAATATTCTAGTGTTCCCACTTGCCTTGCTTATCTTTGAACACCCGTGTTCCAGGAAATAGCACCTTGCACAGAAATAGACAACCCCCTTGGGTCCCAGCTCCTGACCTTGAAGTCCTGACAGAATGAGCCAGGTGTCAATGGTGATCCCACAGAACCTTCTTCTCAAGGATCTCATGCACTTTTAAAGGGTGACTCCTGCTCTTCTATAAAAAACATTTATAACCCAGAGATTTAAAATGATTCATGTGGCATTGACCAGAATAGAAAGTATCAGTGACAAGAACATCAAGCAAGGGGCATCAAGGTACCCAAGGTACTTCACCTGGAAAAAAAAGTGGGGATCTGCCTCATACATTCTCTTCAGTGGCCCCCTAAGCCCCCGCATAAGCACCGGGAGTAATGAGCCTCGCCGTTCTCCTCATTTCATGAGAGGAGAGCCATGCCCAATAGGTTGACCAGAAGACTGAGAAACCCATCTTTTTTAGTGTCTTTGCACTTCACTTCAATTCTCTTCTCAATTTTCTTCATTTATCAAGAAAGCCTTCATTTCTATCCTTTCTTAAAATTGAGTGGATGAGCACAATGCATTAATCACAATTTTTCCCCCATTGGAACTTTAGAGATGCTTTTTGAGGGAGTTTGTTTGTTATTTTCAACAACAGATTGATTAATCAATTTTCCTCTCTCAGTATTCTGTGATTTATGATTTGTTTGTGTAATGCATTTTGAATTCTAGTTCTCATCAGCTAAATTATATTTTTGGATCCTAACAAAGCATTAAATTACATATTAAGGATAAAACCTCTCTCCTCGTTCATCATATCGTGACACGTGCTTACCTTCACTTTGTTCTAAAAAAAAAAAAAGGTGGGGAGTGAGAACAAAATGGAAAGAGCCAATTCATTCACCTTCCTCGGAATGCCTCTCATTCAGGGTATACTGTACTCTAGGTATTTTACAAAGTACATATCAGGCTCCATGTGCAACATCAAAGAGAGAGACTTGTAATCCAAAGAAGAGGAGCTCAGATACTGTGTCTTGTCCCCACCAAGGTCTTGCACCAATCTCTCTGAGAACGATGCCATATTTTCTTGACTCTGCCTTCTTTCATGGATGCCAAGGGGGCAGCAATAATAGGGGTGTTCTCCTGAACATCCTCAATATTCAGGGGTTTCCTCTGAGGCAGGGTCTGAGCATCATTATGGAGAAGTCAAGCCCCATGCCCTGTAGGTTGGGCCATGCCCTGTTTCTGACCTCTCTCCCTTGGAGACCTTGCAAAGATCTCCTCCGTGAGTCCCTGACCACTTCACATCATTACCGTCTGAACACTGCCACCTGCCCTTGGAGTCCTAATCCCATAAAATCACCTGACTCCAGAAACATTAGTGTGCTTTGTGTGTTCCGAATGAAAGAGACATACGATGGACAGCCATCTATGCAAAAGATGCCCGGCCTGCTCGGTCAGTTTGCAGTGAGTTCGGTGTGTTATTTCACTCTTCTCGCTTCCCTGGGATGTCTGTCAATATTTTCCTTCTGAAAAATGGGATGCGAAGATCATAAATGAAGCAAGATTATTTCACGGTATTTTTTATTTAATGTAGACATAGCACTAACATAGGCCCCACTCTGCCTCCCACTCACACCTCATCAGTGTTATCGCTGTCGTCTCCGTGTGAAATACAGGTCAGATTTCTTGTATAGTTTGTCTAGAAAAGAACTGCATGGAATGTACTTAATTCAATGTAGGAATCTCAGTCAATGATGTCAAGTCTAAATATAATTTATTTCTCTCCTTGCTGAAACCTTTGCTGTAGTGTTGTAAGTTGAGGGATTGCTGAGTCATGAAAAAAGCACAGCTTTAGGATTAGAAAGCAATGAATCCTAACCAATATTTAAGGGAAATTGTCACTACACTGCAAATTTCAAGTTAGCATCTGTAAAACGGGAATAAGGCTAACACATTCCATTGTGAAATAAATAAATACAAATTATGTATTTCTTAGTGTAACAGAATGACCAGTATCTCGTTATTGCCGTTGTTATTTGTAAGGCTCTGTTTTCTTGCCCTAGTTGTGAAAAAAAGTCTAGGGAAGATGCAGTGCCCCGTCCGCTCACCAGCAGTCGCCTGTTGAGTGGGGCCACGGAACCACCTACCCAGGCCCTTGGCTGCACAGGCACCACTGCAGGACTGGAGGCCCCGCGGGCTCCAACTCCCTCTATGCTCAATGTACTTTCAGCAAAATGCAAAATGTCAGCACTTTGCCAACCTAAGTTGTTCCAGTCCTAAATATTACATTTACACGGAAGTATAGATATACACATTATCTGACGTGCACACTATGCTGAGACCATCTGTTTAGGTCTACTTAGTTCAGTTTTGTCATTTGATAACACATCTAACTGCACGCCTTTTCCTTTTAGCTTAATATACAAATATATGTCATAAAAAATTGCACTGATTTTTCAGATTCCTACATATCCCAATATCTTCTTTTCCTAATTTTGTCCATTATGAAAGCAAGGACTTCTTTCCAGAATGTGCTTAAACTCCTCATTTCTTTAGATCAGTTTGCACTTGGCATCTTTACTAATGTTGTCACCATCCCTCATTGCTTATCAACAGAGAATTTCATTTATTTGAGGCCTATTCCTTTCATCATATAATTAATTAAGAAGTTAATGGATATCAGGTATTCTGTTGGCCTCTGTGACACCTCATTGAATACTTCCTCCCTGAAGACACTGTCATTTATTATAGTTGTTATTAATGGTCTTTGAACTGCAGTTCTTTTTAATGTCAAAACTCATATTTAACCCACATTAAATTAACTTTTCAGGTGGAACTCCATCCAAAGGTTATTGCATTAATTACTGGTTAAAGTCTTATTGTCTCCTAACATCTGGCTCGAGTTTGTTCTTGACTGTCCTCAACTTCCACACACAGGAATTCAAAAATTCACCAGGCACTTACTTTCTTATTATTATAATTTTTAAAAAAATGTATGTTTATCATAATGAGCATTTACTGTAACTCCCCATCAGTCATAACAGGTTGATGGAAATTCCCACTACCTCCTCAACTTTACAGAAACTTGAGTATATCTTAAGCATGCCACTTCTTCAGTATATTTCCCTTTGTATTTATTTTGTTTTATTTTATACTAGAGGATCAGTGCACCTATTCGTACACCGGTGGGGTCCCTCTGCTGGTCTGTGGGGATCAGGCCGAAACTGGCTCTCCAACATCCCCCAAGGGTCCCGGATTGCGAGAGGGTGGTTCTCAGGTGATGCACCCTGGAATTGGGCTCCCTCCTCTCTGGTTCTGGGTGCGTCACCGGAGAACTGCAGCTGCCAAGTCACTGCAGCTCAGCAGTTCCTGCGTTGAGCATCTTCCCCCTGGTGGTCATTGCACATCATAGCTAACAGTCAGAGCATCTGCCCCCTGGTGGTCACTGCGCATCATAGCTAACAGTCAGAGCATCTGCCCCCTGGTGGTCACTGCGCATCATAGCTAACAGTCAGAGCATCTGCCCCCTGGTGGTCACTGCGCATCATAGCTAACAGTCAGAGCATCTGCCCCCTGGTGGTCACTGCGCATCATAGCTAACAGTCAGAGCATCTGCCCCCTGGTGGTCACTGCGCATCATAGCTAACAGTCAGAGCATCTGCCCCCTGGTGGTCATTGTGCATCATAGCTAACAGTCAGCGCATCTGCCCCCTGTTGGTCACTGTGCATCATAGCTAACGGTCGGACAAATGGTTCGACGGTCGGACGGTCGCTTAGGCTTTTATATATAGAGATTTTCCCCCTTTCACAGGCCTAGTATCTCTGGGAAGTTGCCCTGGTGGTCATTGCACATCATAGCTAACAGTCAGAGCGTCTGCCCCCTGGTGGTCACTGTGCATCATAGCTAACAGTCAGCGCATCTGCCCCCTGGTGGTCATTGTGCATCATAGCTAACGGTCGGACAAATGGTTTGACGGTCGGATTGTCACTTAGGCTTTTATATATATAGATTTCCCCCCTTTCACAGGCCTAGTATCTCTGGGAAGTTGGGGTAGTGTTCTTGTTTTCCACTGCTTCTTGTAGATAATATGTTTCCTCTTATGGCCAAGAATCACACCTCTGTGCACCACCTCGTTTCTCCTGCAGGAGGTTGTTAAGGTGATGGTGACAGTCCCCAGTGAACCACCCCCAGTGTCCTTGCTTTTGTGGATTCTCTCCCACACTGACTTCAGGCTGGCTGGTGAGATTTAGTTTCGCCATTGGCAAAAATAAATAAATAAATAACCGAGTAAACGCGCCTCGGCATCGTCCCTCCAGTCCTGAGCCCCCTAAGCAGCCCCCTCTTCCCACCCTTCGGAGGCTGTCTGCGTCTGTTTGTTGTGTGATGTTCAGGGATGTTTAGTTTTAAGAAGAGGATCTGGGAGAGATAGGATCTCTCCCTATTGACTGGAAACAGAACTCATCTCCTCTTAAAAGTAATAATAATGTGCCTCTTCCACAGCTACAGTCACAATCACATCAATCTGGGACCATGAAGAAATCGCAGGGTGTTTGGTACCCCACACATTCATTTTTGCGTTTTCCATATGGCTCCCCACATTGTGAGAATTTAGTAATAATCATCGAATATATTTATGGTAAGTCCTTCCAGCGGTATCTGGATTTTGGAGAATTTACACAGCTTGTTTCCAAATGCAATTTTAATACGTTATTAGAAATATATTTGGGCAACAGTTGTGAACTAGATTTTTATTGATAACCATATTCCCATGAAGAATCACAAGAGGGATGCGCTTTGATTCTGAAGACTTTATCATCAGCAACATTAGTAACTGGGTTAAGACCTTCCATTTTTTGGAAGGCTGGAGGTGGGAAGCAGGAGGGTGGGGACACTTGCAGGGACTCAAAGGAAGGAGGTGTATTTGGAACAATGCCAAGGTCAGGAATGTCGGAATCAGATAAATCCAAATTTGAATTCATCATCACTGACTATGCAAGCACTTTATCATACCCTTCAGTCCAATTTCTCCACTTGTACAATCAGCCTGATAATTTGAAACACTTTGCGTATAGCAATGTTTTTGCTTTTGTTTCCCCCCAACCTCCTCCCCCACCCCCTCACCAGGAACTTTCTGTGGCATTATGGGGAGAATGGTTTTACCTGTGACTTGCTCTCACTCCATGGACCCCCTCCACCTCCTCTCAACACTGGGCAGCAACTCTGTGTGGACACAGCCCTACAGGAGGGAAAACATGCAAATGTAAACAGTCTTCCTAAAATATGCAAATCGCACCAAATACCAATCCCTTTCCAATTCCCTCCCCCCATCCATTTTGAGAATGAAAAACATGTTGTGTTTTACAACTACATTTGTTACTACAAAAATATGTAATTCCGTTTAAAAAACCAAACAAAACAGGGTTGCAAAACCCTGTCCCAGTTCTCTCCTGCTGTCCCGGGGGCTGGGCCACAGGACGATGAGAAAGGCAGAGCGAGGCTCATTCCCAGGGACTTGATGAGTCCTCCCAGCTGCTGTGAGGAGCAGCGGGTCCTTAAATAGAGAGATAGCGCAGAACCAAGGCTGTGCCTCAAACGCAATCACTTCAGGCTCAAACTGACATCTGGGTAAAAATTTCCATTCCACTCACTCAGCTGTCACAGAAACAGCCAGGGAACATCACAAACAGAAACGCTCACACTCTTGCCAGGTTGGGCTGAAGGGGTCTGGGAGGAGCAAGCATTTCTCATAAATTAGATGAAAAGTTATTAATAAAACTTAGCTGAGGAAAAGAGAAAGATACTTGGAATGCTTTTATTTCACTAGAAACAACACCCACCTGATAATTAAAATCAGGGGGGAAAATAAAGCTGTTAAAAAGATTTTGAAAAAAAAAACACATAACAACCAGTATGTTAGAAAAAATAGTCTTCCAAATTGGGAAACATAGAAACAAAGAAAATAATCAACGATGACTAAAAAATCCTGATTCTTGAATTTTCTCAGTCACAAAGACACATTTTAATGAAAAAAATCTAAAAAAAAAAGGAAGAGAGCCCTAACCGGATTGGCTCAGTGAGTAGAGCATCGGCCTATGGACTGAAAGGTCCCAGGTTCGATTCTGGTCAAGGGCACGTACCATGGTTGCGGGCACATCCCCAGTAGGGAGTGTGCAGGAAGCAGCTGACCGATGTGTCTTTCTCATCGATGTTTCTAACTCTCTATCCCTCTCTCTTCCTCTCTGTAAAAAAATCAATAAAATATATTTTTTTTTAAAAAGGAAGAGAAAATCTCTGGGTTTTTAAAAGTAACAGAATTCAAACGCATGATATTTGTAAGATTCATGCCTAAAGTAAAGTTATATAAAATTATTTCTCAAACATGTGATTATCAAAATTATATTACAGAATAAGAAAAATAAGGTATATAATTATAAAAATACTCATTAAAACTCAAAAATATATAGATCAAAGAGCTGTTTTAAGTTGTTGGGGAAGCCATAAGATACGACTTATGGCCACGCATCTCCTCCCCATGGCCATTTACCGCCACCTCTCTCTTCTCCAGGACACCTTCTGGTTTCAATAAAGCCCTTCCTTCGTGGGTACGTGGAGCTGTGGGCTCTGTGGCTGCCTTCTCCTGGCAGAAACATCTCAGCACCAACCCGGCGCTGGAGCTGGGAGCGGGGCAGTGGCGAGCTCCCCTCTGAGTGACGCCTGGCTCCAGGAGCTTGATAACCTGGTAGAGGAGTTTCAAGCAGCCTGAAGCCCCCTGGACTTGTCTTTTCTGGCGTAAGAATCAGTGTCTTATGAGCCAAGGGAACGCGATGGGTGTGTTCAACATGCTGCCCCCAAGGTCATCCCATCAAGGTCCCACTGGCAAAAGGGACTCGCATCTCTCAACTGCAGGGCCAGGGACACAGCCTCACTAAGGGGGGGAGGGGGGCAGGATGAGAAACACGGAGTCTTTTCTTTTCTTCTTGGGAAGAGAGCCCAGGGGCTGGGAGGGGGCAGTCTGGAGTGGATCCACATCCTGAGTTTGGAGGGATGAGGGAGGGAGCGATCTTGGCTCAAATACCATAACCGTTTATCTTTCTTGGCAAATGTTTAGAATTTTTGATAGATGTTTCTTTATTGGCTAGTTGCTTCTAGGACCATTTCCAGATGTTTTAAATGGTTCAGGGTTGTTGTTTGGCTGGCGTTGTTGTTGCTTTAATACACATGTGTACCATTCACTGTTTCACTGGGGAGGGAGCCCACACAGCTCCTCCCGCTGGTTGCAGGGGTCCGTCTCCCAGCACTGGGAATCAGTGGTGGTGAGCTTCAGAAGACGAGCTGACATCATGGAGATGCTGAGGAGTGCGAAGTCGGGGCGTCCCCACCCGTGAGTGGCGTGGACACCGTGGCGGAGTCTCGGTCCTGCCTGCAGCCCCTGAACTGTCTGACAGCGTGGCCCACTCCTGCTCCTGGTCGGGTCAGCTCTGGTGCTGCTTTTCTCCCATCAACATGATTAAGTTGTTAGATTTTGCACTGAAATTGCTAATCAAATTGATGAACAGCACATGACATGGAGAAGCATGTTCATCTACAGAGAAGGGGTGTAAATTAACAGCATGTCAGACCCAGGACCTACAGTGCCCAACTCTAAGCTTTATGGAGCTAGTTTGGAGCAATTAATGATTGTTAGAACACAGTGCATTTTCATCTACTATAAGTCATTTTATCTTTGCATTTATTCATTTTTATTTGCTAAATAATCTCAGTTCTCCCACTTCATAAATATCTCGTGATACCCAATTGCATGTATCAGGGAGAAAAAGAAAAGTCCTCTCATGCATCCTCAGTGGGTTTTTTCCATAAACTGTGGTTTCTTAACATATTCTTTCCATATTCTTTTCTGCTGAAGAACATGTCAAGCAAAAAGTCACTGAGCCTTCATTATGTTCTTAGCAGCTAATATAAACTCGGTGACTAAGTTCTATCAGTTTATGGTCCAAATGAAGAAACAACAAGTCTGGCATCAAGTATATGCTGAGAGTGTCAGGCTTCTAAGTGACACTATTTGTGTTCCAAAAAGTACCCAAAGATTTGAAATCTAATATTGGGAAATATTGAGAAAAACTTTCAGGCAATGAGCAAATAAGTGTCGAAACTGCATACAAACACTGGAGGTAAATATTTAATCATTTAAAATACAATTACAAAACACTATATTTGATATATAAAATCTGACAACATAAATTATTAAGCTTTTAGATAGGAAACAAAAAAGATAGCACTTCAACTTGGTATCATATAATAATTATATCCATTTATATGAAGGCTTATGTGAAGCAACATAACCACAAAGACATAACAAT
This sequence comes from Myotis brandtii, assembly GCF_000412655.1. NCBI lineage: Eukaryota > Metazoa > Chordata > Mammalia > Chiroptera > Vespertilionidae > Myotis > Myotis brandtii. The sequence goes on along the minus strand of NW_005353539.1, from coordinate 256,978 downwards.
TCAAACTATGCATCAACCAGTAAAACAGATTCAAAATATCCAAACCAACCCACAAAATGGGAAGATAAATTAACAAAATGCCAGAGAGAATACTCAAAAAAATTCTGAAAACAAAAAGAAATGATGAGAGAATAACTCCAGCAAATAAATACATAGCAATTGAAGCACAATGCTCAGCATGGGATTACTATAGTATTAGATAGAAATATTAACCAAAAAATGAACACTTTATTCTGTAAAAGCTATGGGAACAATTGTTGGTGATATTTTAAAAAACAAGTTGGACTCATATGACATTTGTCACAGCAGACTGAATTCCAGGGGGTCCAGGCTCCAATCTCTACGGCATATAATTACCTTTATAAGAAAAAACAATAACCTGATAGAAAACATAAGCAAAGAGTAAGAACACAGTTCACAGAACAGGAACTATAAATGACTGTTAAACATTACTCGGCTTTGCTAATCTTAATTGTGAGGCACGTTAAATGTAGTTAACATGCCTTTCTCACCTAAAATATTGGCAAATGTCACGAAGTTTAAGAAGTCTTGCTTACCAGATAAACAGTCAACTTTACACCTTTCTCTTGGGAGTACAATTTGGAACAAAATCTACAAATGGTAATTTGATTTTAAAAAGTAAATAATTCAATTACTAAAGCTAAGAACAAATTTGCAAATTGTTTACGAAAAACACTTAAATATACCAATTGGCATATAGAGATCAGGAAAGAAAATTAAGGTGTGCTTCTGGGACCAAAATTCCACATGTTATACCTTTGCCCAGCAATAATTTTACTTTTAAGTATTATTCTATAAATAAAAAGATGGTATATATAAAAATTACTTTTAGTCATTGTTTACAATTGAAAACATTGGCAATGACATACCACCCATCATATAGCTGGGTCAAATATATCAAAATGTCATTACGTGCAGCATTGAAGAGAACAACAAAAAATAGCTTTAAGTACTCTTGTAAAACGATTTCAAAGATACTTGTGCAAATGCATAAGCAAGATATAGACATTTATTGGGGATGTCCTGCTTTTTCCAGTCCTCAAATGCACTCACTGGTAGGGTGTCGGTAATGACTGCTAATGCAGGTCCAATAGAAGTGTTTTAAGATCTGCTTTCCAAGCTGTTGTAAATGTGTTTATCTTATTTCTCTACCGGCTTTTCTTTAAGGCAGTTAAGATATTTTAAAGCATTTTTAAAGTGGATACTTAGTAACCATTTTACAATTTCAAATGTTGTCACATTGAGCAATTTTTATTGACAAAGGAAGATGTGTTTTGTGTTTGAAAGGGTGCTCATAAAACTTTGGATCTGGGTAGCCATTCAGTATCTTTGTCCAGAATGTACGTTATTTTTATCCGCATGCCAATTGGGAAGAAGGGGGCATGGGTGGTTTGGTTTTGTATTGTTTGGGGTTGTTTGTGTGTTTTTTCTCAGCCTGACTCAATACTTCTTTTATCTCCAGGCCGGCCCTCTCCTCTCGGGCGCACGCCCATGCACACCTAACATAGTGTCATTTCAATCACAACATCTACAGCACTAAACGCGAGGAATCTCTCCCTGTCACCTAGTCTGGCATTACCCCAGGGTCCCCATCTCCGTTTATGGCTCTCTATCCACCTGAGGCAAGTGGGGAACCTGGGAATTCACACAGACACCACACCCCAATTCTCTGCATTGTCTTTATAAAGTCTTCTTGATTTTATCTGCAAAGTTCTCTCTAATTTTCCCACATCACCTTCTCCTCAACCATTCATGAATTATCATGAATTATAAATACCTTGAATTATCCTCTAGATCTCTGATTCTTTGCTATTCAGAATCCTATTTCCTCCGCAATATAGTTGGTTGATGTTTTTTGGTAGGAAATGCCTTTCCGAGGCTCAGGGGGTAAAGACCACTATCACTGTCCGAGACCACGCAGCCCGCATTCTCTGTCTGGTTCGCCACCCACCATGCTTTGCCTCACACTCAGAACTCCAAGCGTACTGACCTCTTTCTTCCTGGAAAATGTTATGCTTCATTTATTTACAACTGTCTTGCAATTGTTCATTCTTCCTAGAAGGGTCTGCTCGCCTTGCACTAAGTGCGGAAACATAACACTAATCAGAATCAAGCAAACATAGGTCAGCACATTTGAATGAAGGTACAGGAAAGTGGGAGCCATCTGCCCAATAGAACCCAGGACAGTCCTGGGGTCCCATGGTACATACCGTACAGATTCATCCAAGTAGGAGATATGCTTTTATATTTCCCAATGCTGAATTTGCTGATTAGAGGAATTTAAGACCTATATAATTTGAGGAAGAAATAAATTGGGGCTTTCACTTTGGCCTTTAGTTATACCAGAAGCAATATATTATTAATGCATTTTAAACCCTTCAAGAAAGTGCAAAAAACAGGAAATGATAAACCAATCCCAATTAAGATTACAATTAAAAATAAATTAAAATACAAGAAAATTAAATTCAATGGTATATTAAAAGATAATCTACCAAGACCAACTAGGATTTAGGCCAGGAATGCAAGGCTAACATTATATTTGGGAAGCTATTTCTATAATACATAAACCCAACAGGCAGATTTCATTATCTCAGAAGTTACTCAATGCAATTAAATACACTCCCTGGTTAAAAAGGAATGAGCAAAAACTTTTCAAAGTTGGAACAAAAGGATAATTCCTATTTATAACTAGGGATATGTATCTTTAATTATTATTTTATTCTATGGCAAAATACTGGGGATACTACTTATAAATTTAGTATCACTAGTGATTTTCAACATCTTTATTATTTTAAGTGATTCAGAAATGTATAGCTGATGAGTAACATATGAAATGAGCATAGGATGTATGATTATTACAAAAAAGAATGGGAAAATAGATTGAGAACTGCAATTGTCTGTCTGGAAAACCCAGGAAATGACTAAAAATTTAATAGAGTTTAAATGAAAATATATACACTAAACATAAAAAATTATTCTAAATCAGAGCTAAGTGTCCAGAAGTGGTCATTTGTGAGACCTTAATTCCCCAATTTAGTACTTTATTATTATAGTTCTAATCATTTTTGTTTTCAAGCCGGCATCATAAAAATGCATGCGAATGCTCTAATCTAGGCAGGCTCGGATCTCAATGAGTCTACAAGGGTTACTTGTTAGTAGCATTGTTCAGCCTCCATAGCAGCTGTCTTTGGCTACGTTTCCTAAGCTGTTCTTTCTGGCAGGATGAGTAATGCCAAGTCATTGAGGACCCTTAGCTCAAAATCTTTTATCATCTGTGAACAATTTGTGAATACATCTTAAATTGCACAACCACCATCCTGTCCCCTCACATTCCTTCCCTCCTTTATCTGGCACGTACATGCTGGAAGTTTCCATCTGCACAGTCCAACAGCAGTCTGACGAAACAGGTCCCGAGTGCAGATCCTCTTCTCTGGGCGTCGGGCAGGAGCACACCTTCACTAACGTCACGGCCTGCCTTTGTAAACGAACATGCCAAAAACATGTTTGCAAAACAATGAGATAAAACAACGGTCTCCTCTCCCATGACCCGAGCCCACCTTTAGGAAGTCCCAGTGCCCACGGTATAGCCGGCTCTCTCAACTGTTCCCTTCGCGCGAGCTGTAGGAGATATTTTAAAACCCCGACAGCAACCCCATAAAGAGCAACACTCTGGAAGCTGCAAGACTGATAAGGAAAAACATGCATCAACATCAACTCCAAGAGCAGGGCCGCTGCTGCCGGCCGCCGGGGTCAGCGCTGAGGCTGCGTCCTGGTTATATTTCCTAGTAGAGCTCAACGTTTCATGGGAGGGAGGACAAAAGCTGTGCCCCCAGTTTGTATGAGAAAGGGGGTGCGCCCCCGTGGATGTCACTGATGTGAAATTCCTAGCTTTGGATTTACGGCAGAAGGAACAAGAGGGTGATGTGCAAACTAGCTTGACCCGGACAGGATGTGAGCTATGGCATCGTTTCAGACACGTGGCCCACACTATGCAACTGGTGCTGCATGGAGCCCCTCCCAGCACCTCCTGGCCAAGCACCTCCAGAAGGAGCTCTCAGAGAAACACCAAACGAAAGCAGACAGCACAGCGGAGGGGTCCCTGCGGGCACCAAGTACTGGGCGTTCTCCCCCCCAGGGCGAGGCTGGGACGGAGCAGGTGCCCAGGGCCATGAGCCACTCAGCATGGGACAGCTCGGGGAAGCCATGCAAGAGGAAAGAACAATTGCAATGGGTCAGGGCCCATTCAGGGAGGCCCCTGTCCGCGCAGAAAGTTGGGGCAAAGGTCCCACCACTTGTCACCCTCAGCCTGCACCACCTGAGGCCTCATAAAAATGAGTGTCTGCGAGTTCCTTCTGGAGGTGCTTGGTCAGGAGGTGCCAGTGGGGGCTCCAAGCAGCATCAATTGCCTATTTTGGGCCACATGTCTGAACCCACGTCACAGCTCACATCCTGTCCGGGTCAAGCGAGTTTGCACATAAACCTCTTGATCCTTCCACCAAAAGTCCAAAGCTAGGACTTTCATATCAGTGACATCCACGGGGGCCCACCTCCTTTCTCATACAAACTTGGGGCAACAGCTTTCGTCCCTCCTCCTAGGAAACATTGAGTTCTAAATATAACCAGGATGTAGCCAAATGGCAGTGGGTCTTTGTATGCACAGCCTTCTGACTCTAACAGTGTCCCCCACGTCCTCTGAGTTATTTAAGTATGATCTATGGTCTATGTTTTCCAATAATCTTTGGTTTATTATAGAAGCAAAGTTTTGTCTAACTATACAGCATGTATTAAGAGGAGCAATGGCTGCCATTTTGGGTTCTATCCAATTACATCACTTTCCTTTGGTTATCCTTGAAAGTTTATTTTCACTAAAATACAACGATTTGATGAATCTTGCTATTATAGTGAAATATGTGTGCAGGTGTATCACTGGCAGCATTGAACTACCCATGAGGCCTGACGTGATACGTGCTATAAAATTTGTACAGTTCAGAATACAGCCGACTATTTCCAGCACTTCAAAACATCAAAGCTTCCAGACATCGGTAAAAGGGCTTACTTTATCATGACAAATAGGTTTGTCACATCATGTCATAAACTTAAAGAGTTGATGGCTACAGAGAAATCTATCATTTGTATTCTGGTTCTATTAGACTTGGCATTTGGGAAGTGGCAAATATATCTTTCACGTGAAAACTATGATGGCAAAGATTTCCCATCATAAAACAAGGGTGAAGCTGACATTGTTATTTCTTTTGAGGGGCCTAAAGCCATCGATTCATGGGGCTCCAGCAAATGTGCAGACACCAACAGGAAGTCACAGGACCGCCGGCATGTTTCCGGGCTGTGAGAGACCCTCGATCAAACAGACTGAAGTGGCGATGGGCACCGTTGTAGCTTAGAAGAAGCGCTAATGAATGCACAGATGAAGCAATCACTTCTCATGGAGACGATTCAAGGGGAAACCAAACACATTTTGGAACAGCTCCCCACTGGCCCCCAGGCCACCAGAGAAGCACGCCATTCTGGGCCTTTGCCACAGCCCGTGGCTCTCTTCACTACCCATGATGCCTGCTCTCACCTCTCTCTGTGTATTTGGTGGTTGTCCCTGGCATCTGCCACCCACGGCCTACATGTTATGAGACTTTGAATCAGACCTTTCCCAAAGGACCCTCAATCTACCAGGCCACCACCCGAAAGATGAGCAGGAGAGAAGACGCCAGAGGACAAGGAGGCAAGTGACAAAAAGAGTCAGCAGAGATGGCTCGAATAACCACTTGGCGATTCTGACGCAGAAACTCTTTCATGTTCCAGTAAAATCAACCAGGTGTGCCACTTCCAATGGGCTGCATACATCACACGGGGCCACGGTGTTTGTTAAGTTTTATTTTTAACAGTAGCATTTCCTTTTCTGATAGCTCCAAATGTGTGCATTTACATTGTAGATGCATTGTATAGAGTAAATATAGCACACAAAATGGAATTTACCTGCAGTCCCGCCATCATTAAATTTCTTAATAATTTCAGTATACTTATTTACATAAACATAGAGTGGAATTTGCATTCATTTTCAGAAGCTCAATGTGCAGAAATATGGAATGCAATTGTATAACTAAGTTCAATTTTCTCATGAGCTCAAATAACTTCCCAACAGCGAACATTACTACTTTTTTCAAGATCATTTAGTCATTTGCTAATTAAATCTTACTCTCTTCCAGGTTAACTTGGCCTCTTGAATAAACAGTTTCGGTTTGTTTGTTTGTTTTGGATTTCTCATCATTCTCTCTTCTCTTGCCCTGGGTCCTGGTGCCCTCAAGGTAGTCACACATATGATCTTGTTGTAGGTCAGTGGTTCTCAACCTTGGCTGCACATGAGAATCACCTGGGAATCTTTTTAAAATCCTGATTTCTGGGCCTCATCCTCTGGAAATTCTGTTTCTTTGTTACTAATGTTGTGGCCCCACCCCATAACAAAGAAACAGAATTTCCAGAGGATGAGGCCCAGAAATCAGGATTTTAAAAAGATTCCCAGGTGATTCTAATGTGCAGTCAAGGTTGAGAACCACTGTTGTAGGTGAAGCAACAGGGAGAAAGCTCACACCCTGAGCACTGGAGCACACGTGGCCCATGCGTTGTCGATCTCCAGGCTGTCCCTGCTGCAGGTGCAGCTCAAGCATCAGAATTGAGGCTGACAGAAGGAGAGAGACAGGGAGGCTGCGGAAGGCAGGCCACCTGTGGCTTTCTGCCGAATGTGAAGAGAAGGTGTGGATTTTGTCTGTGTTCCTTGGACAGGAAGCACTTTGGTCCAGAGAGGTGTCACCAATGAGTGTATCACATAAGACCTCGTGGACCCCGAGGGCTCAGCCACATTCAGTGTCCCAGGCATGTGGCTCCTCTTGGTTCTCCTTTGTCTTCCTTTACCCTACACACCTGTGTTGCACATAATTTATCTAAACATGTCACCGTGTATCCTGGATTGCTTCGGAATTCACTACCTGTAGCCATTCTCCACCTGCTCTCTACGTGGAACATTTAAAGTTGTCACCCGGACCTTTTGTTTTGGTTTGTCTTTGATGGCAAAGCTGAATTTTCACAAGGGGTGTAGCCAGCACCAGAGTTGAATGTGTAGGTCAGGCTCAGCAAGCCCGCGTGTTGTCCCGGGGCTCGGCCAAATCTGTCTCCCCTCCCAGCTCGCGGGTATTTCTCTGCAGATGGTCAGGTGTAAAAGATGCTCTCTACGTTTTAATCCGTTTGTAGGAAATCACCTATAATCCTCTCCACCAGCACAATTTATGGTAAATAAATTTGAAGATGTTGACGGCTTCATCGACTCTCTTCTGAAGACCACGGGAAAAATGTCCTCCTTACAGATGTGAGACAACGGTGAGCGCGGGGGGAAGATTGTGCCAAGTGGAGACACCAACAATTCAAATATTTTCATATGGAAATGTGTCAATATTTCAGCCCAAATGCTTTCAGGGATGTTTTCAATCTGTCCCCTTACAGAGAACCTTCCTTCACAAGCACTGTTCCAGAGCAAAATTCATCAAATAGATTATCAATTTGTTCTTTTTTGAATGTTTCCCCAAATTTAGATTCTACAAAAATTATAGACCCTCTCCACTTCACTCTAATTGGCTGCAGAATACAAATTATTGAATTAAACGCCGGCGTCTCCTCGGGAGACCCTCCCTGCTGCTTGAAGCACCTGCAGGAGTTCGGGAACCACCTGAGCTGCCGTTACTCACTGCCTTCCGCTCTGCCTTTGCTTCTGTTGAGGTAAATCGCTGTGCCTTCTTCTTTGCAGGCTTTGTTTTCAATATGAACGCTTTCCTAAAGCTGAAAATGTATGGGGCTTCAGTCACCACATCATTTTATTATAGTTTCCCCCCAAAATGTATCCAGTATGCAACCAAATTTTAAAGAGCTCTTCCATTAAGTATAATTCAGTGCAATTGAAGACACGTGGGCACACTTTAAAATGAGTTCTTCAAAAGCTGCCTACCTTTCTTCTTGATTTGTTGACAGGCAGCAGAGAAGGAGCATTATGCTTCCTAAGCTACAGCAACACCGATCGCCACCTCGCTCTGTTTGATCGCTCTGTTTGATCGAGGGTCTCTCACAGCCCAGAGACATGCGGGCGGCTCTGTGATTTCCTGTTTGTGTCTGCACATTTGCTGGAGCCAGATGAATCGATGGCTTTAGGCCCCTCAACAGAAATAACAATGTCAGCTTCCTTCCCCCTTGTTTTATGATGGTTTTCACATGGAAGATCTATGTGCCACTTCCCAAATGCCACCTTTAGGCCCCTCAACAGAAATAACAATGTCAGCTTCCCCCTTGTTTTATGATGGTTTTCACTTGGAAGATATATGTGCCACTTCCCAAATGCCAAGGCTAATAGAACCAGAAGACAAATGATAGATTTCTTGGCCCAGCAATTCCACTTCTGGGTATTTATCTCAAGAAATTGAAACACTAATATATTTGGAATCTTAAAAAAAATAAAGGAGAAACAGAAACAGACTCACAGAGAGAGAGAACAAACCGATGGTTGCCAGAGGGGCGGGGCATGGGGGGATGGGCAAAAAAGAGGGAGGGGTTTAAGAGGTGCCGATTTATAGTTATTGAACAAGTGACAAGGTAGTAACATACCATATGGGGAATGTGGTCAATAATATCACACTAGCTTTTTATGTGACAGGAGATTACTAGGCTAGTGCTGATCACTCTGTAAGGTATGCACGTGTCTAATCACTAAGTTGTACATCTGAAACTAATACCATGTTTTATGGCAGATCTACTTTCACTTAAATATACGTAAGTATAGTTGATATGTGCCATGTATTCAGAGTGAAGATTTTAAAAGTCTTAGGAAAAAAATATACTCTTTGGGGAGCCTATTTTCTTTGCCTTAATTTACCTGGCCATGCAGCTTAGAAATGGGGTGTCCCTACTATCTTATCACTAAGTTGTACATCTGAAACTAATACCATGTTTTATGGCAGATCTACTTTCACTTAAATATACGTAAGTATAGTTGATATGTGCCATGTATTCAGAGTGAAGATTTTAAAAGTCTTAGGAAAAAAATATACTCTTTGGGGAGCCTATTTTCTTTGCCTTAATTTACCTGGCCAAGCAGCTTAGAAGTGGGGTGTCCCTACTATCTTAGGGTCCAGAGTCTCTGTAGCATCCATCATTGGACATCTGTGGCTGCAACAAAATCAAAGTGAGTGCTTGATGTCTGTATTTTCAAGAGCTTTGGGATTGCTTAGATTATAAAACATGACCTCCTACAGGATAAAAACTGGCCCTCCTGCCCTGGAAACAATTATATCCCTTCTTGCTTGGCACAACTTCTGAATCACTTTCTGTTTGTAAGATTTGGGTGTGTGTTGGCAATGTTTTCTTTGGTTTCTGTCCCCAGAAAACAAACTTCCGATGTAGGAGGACCCCTTCTCCAAGAGTACCTTTATTTTCTAACTTTTCCATGAAAATATGGAGACTTTTCCAAATTTTCAAGATCATCCATTGGGTGAATATATTGCTTCCTATGATTTTACATGACGTGCTATTCATTTATCAGTCTGACTACTTGAACTGTGAATGAATACTTTTCTTATATAAATATGGATATGACAGAATAAAGCCATACTTAATGAGTGTCATGGGTTTTAAAGAGGATTATACTGATAATGAGGTAAAACTGCTTGTTTGTGAAGACAGGGTTCATGAATCCTGCATGGTTGAATCCTAAAATTGTTTAGAACAAGGGTTTCATATGTGAAGATGTCAGCCTTAAGACTACACCAGTGCTCCCTGGCTGGCGTGTCGCAGTGGTTGACTGTCAACCTATGACCAGAAGGTCACGATTCGATTCTAAGTCAGGGCACATGCCTGAGTTGTGGGTTCGATCCCCAGTGCAGGGCATGCAGGAGGCAGCCGATCAATGATTTTCTCTCACATTAATGTTTCTATCTCCCTCTCCCTTCCTCTCTGAAACCAATAAAAAAAATATATACATTAAAAAAACTACACCAGTGTCTCCCTTCCTCTCTGAAATCAATAAAAAAAATATATACATTAAAAAAAACTACACCAGTGTCTCATTCATTCATCCATCCATCCATCCATCATTCATCCTGCGTTCACTGAACACCTGTTACAAGCAGGCGCTCTGTTCTGCGGAAGCAGCAGAGGACACAGTGTGACACTCTCTCCCTCCCAGGGACTTTACAATCGCATGGGAAACGGGTCAACAGTACTTAGTGTTGACGGTGCACATACCTCGTGCCAAGCACCATTTTCAACATTTAACAAGTCACTAACTTGTTTAATTCTCACAACCGAATGGGAGATGGGAACCGTTTTATCACCAGTTTTCAGTCGAGGAAGCAAATACACAGAACAGTTACGTAACCTGCCCCACTAGTGCGTGAGGGAGCGTGGCTCGGCCTCTGGGCAGCCTGGTTTCGGAGCCTGGTTGCGGCCAGCGGCTCCACGGCCCGTTCCTCAGGAGAGCACTGCTTATGGAGCCCGGGCCTGCTCACCTGCTGAGGACCTTCCCTTGGATTTGTAATGGGGGCTTTGCCCGCGGAAGTGTCTGAGGTAGGAGAATGGGCAGTGTTGCATTCTGCCTGTTGCAGGCTTGAATGACACATAAGGGATGACAGGTCTGAGCAGAGGGAAGTACTGAAAATTAAAGTACATTTGCTGTAAAACTGAGTATTTGGTGGATGCGTTGATGGCAATGCCGGGCAAAATGTCATGGCAGGAATTTAGCAAGATCTATGCTGCTGATATAGATGACATCACCATGAGTACCAATCACGCCTGATGCTCAGAATGGCTACACAGCATGGCCTAGAGGAAAAGAGGGCCCTCGTTTATATGATCTTGACATCTACTATCAGAGTAGCTAATCTAGAAGAAAACAGAATATAAAAATATGTTTTTGCATAAAACATCCCCAATCAGTCAAGGTGAAGGTCTCCGATTAGGGCTATTAGACTTGTTTTCTCTTTTCCTAACTACCCTTTGATGGATTGCCACTGAATTATAACATTTTCTTTTGAAAAACCTTGCTCTTAACTCGATTTCCTTTTATGCAGCACAGAGTATTTTCATAATTCAAGGAGGCATCTGAGCTTTGAGGAAACAGAAGCTCGCCTTTCCCCTCTTCCTGTCTGGGGGCCATTTATGTGCCTTCGTGCTCCATGGTAAATATCGGCCATCCAGACCTTCTAGGGGGCCCCGAGCTACCATTGCATCTGTCTGTTCTTTTATGAGATTTGGGGACAAGACTGCGCCCAGGGGAATAGAACCCAGCAGGGATTACCTGCTGTGCAAGGATTACCTGCTGTGCAGGGTAGTCGCGCCTTGTAAAGCAGGGTCTCTCGCCAGGAGGCTGCAGCCCAGGTGGGTGACCGGAGGTCCCAGGGGGCTGGTGGGTCAGCTGGCTCAGCGCAGGAACTGCAGCTCAGAACTGAATTCCTCGTCGCCTCCCAGGACCCTGGCGAATGCAGCTCCTTCCCGATCATTAGTGACGCCTCTCCTCCATGAAACACTCACATCCTTATTCATCTACCGTCCTGACCTGCTGCTTGTCCATGGCGTCCACTCAGCTGAGTGAGGGTGCGAATGTGTTCAAATGCACTAAACCACAGAGAGAGGTTTCACTCTTTCTCTCTTGTATTTGGTACCTGGGCTCTTTGCACAGGAAATCCCACATGCTTCCCACTAGGCCGTGGGCGTCTTGGTTGGGATGTCTGTCCCATGGGGCCGCGTCCGCAGCACAGAGGAAGGGCAGGCAGTTCGCTCCCGCCGCCCTCCCCGCCCCCCATGACTGACAGCTGCCGGGGACCAGGCGGGGAGAGTGTATCTACTAAACTGTTTCCCCTCCGTGCACTCCTCGGCCTCCGAATAAATGATGGTGGTCCGCACCTTCTAATTTTGTACGGGAATTGATTACCTCTCACTCCGGTGCACTGAATTCTAACCCCGGGAGTGCGCTTCCCTCAGCAGCTGACTCGCCACCAGCCCCATTGTCATGGAGCACCAAGGCCAGAGACTAATTGCATGGGGACATTTAATATATGAATCACCTTGATTTAAATTACCTGAAAGTATCGCATTTTTAAAGTGTAATTGAACAGAAACCTAATTTCAGACTTTGAGAATGTGATGCTCCTCGAATGTTTGTAAATGAGAAAAGAGTCCATTTTGTATTCAAGAAGGAAAGTCCTAATTTAAATGGCATCTGTGAACCACTGCTGATAAAATAACTATGAAAACAGGAAAATGGGGGGGAAGCCTTGAACTAAAAATATGGGTAAAGGTTTGAATGGAAAATATCATAGAAAAGTAACTGTTGAGTGGGTGATGCAAAGATTTTTTGTGACTTCTGTGTTTTCAATATTGGCACTCACCCAAAAGATATAGACTCCTCCTTCCATTGAACAAAGCTTGATGTTTGGCATCGCCCTTCCCCCCAATTTAGGGGGTCAGTAGTGCATTACTGCAATGGAATCTGAGCAGAACAAAGCTCCTATAGCAAACTTAGGAACCTCATCCTGAGAAAGCCCTACTTCCAGGTAGGCCCCTTGGCCCACTAGGGGAACTCGTGTTTCATGCATTTCCTACACTTACGTGAAACATTCCCTAAAGCAGTGGTTCTCAACCTTGGTTGCACATTAGAATCACCTGGGAATCCTTTTAAAATCCTGACTTCTGAGCCTCATCCTCCGGAAATTCTGTTTCTTTGTTATGGGGTGGGGCCACAACATTAGTAACAAAGAAACAGAATTTCCGGAGGATGGGGCCCAGAAATCAGGATTTTAAAAAGATTCCCAGGTGATTCTAATGTGCAGCCAAGGTTGAGAACCACTGGCCTAAAGGCTAAGAGTGGCTCATTGTGCCTAAATCATTGGTGCACAAATAGGGTTTATGCTGAACGCCTGCCTCTCTTCTGGAAGCTGGGAACCGGGGACATGCCGGGCAGAGGGAGCCAAGCAGCCCCAGTAAAAACCTCAGTCCATGAGTCTCTAAGGAGCGCCCCAGGTAGAGGAGGATCACACATATTGTCTGCTGCTCGGGGTCTTTGTGCATCGTCTTTGGCCCCGGGCTGGGGGTGGGGGGGCGCGGGGGTGGGAAGCTCTTGGAAAGTGCACCTGGCTTCTTCCGGAAACCATGCCCTTATCCCTTTGCGCATGTTCCCTTTTGCTGTAATTATTCTTCGCTGTGACTACAACTAAAACAGAGATATAACCCCATGCAGACATCGATCACAGGCTCCTTTGGACGGCTCTGCCTCTCATGGCTCTGGGTATGCTTTACGTGAAGAGTCCAGATGGAAGCTCTCAACGTAGATCCAGCCTCTTCAGTAACAGCCAGCACTGCGCTGGTCCTGGCGCTCACCAGCACATGCCAACCATTTGCCAGTACGCGGCGGGACACATACCAGAAGAATCAGTGAACACAGGGACTCTTCTTCACAAAAGTGAACTCCATAAAGCAACGTAACCACCATGTTTTGTTTTGTTTTTTACCCAGAAGCTCAAGTTGTATTTTTTTTTAAATTTCCAGAACCCTTGAATAACGAGTTACTGAATTTTTTTTTTTAAATCAGAAAGCATTATAAACCTTTTTGTAATAAGCATGATTATACATCATTAAACTCCTTTCCAGAGAATATTCCTGGGTGAAGTACGCTTTATAAATTAGAATAAACTCTATGACTGGACTAACCAAAAATATCTTAAGAGAAAATAAATGTTAGAAAATATAAGTACATAAAACACAATATATATCTTTGTCAAGAAAAGTAGACATTTTATATTTTTCCCATGATTTGAGACAAGTTCAGGAATACATTATTCCCTATTTTTGTTGCTAAATTCTCTCCAGTTCTCTATCTTGCCAACAGATGGTTCTAATTTCCATGTTATGATTTACCATCTTTAGCCCACGGCAAAGTAGGAAATAGGAAGGAAGAAAATTCTTTTTGTACAGAACCCTGAGTTGTACCCCTTCTCTTCCTCTAGGGGTAAAGCTAGGTGCACAAACATCAGCTAGTCTACGTCTTAATCAGACTAGATCGAAGGATGCTTGAAAATCCATCTCAAGATGCAATGGCTCTGTCCCCTCTGCAGGAGTGAGTCCCACTTAAAACAACTTGAAATGTGTCAGATTAAGATTGCTGTTTTCTGGCGGGATTCCAGTCACCGAGTCAGGATGAGGTCTCTTCACGAGAGTTGTGGGGATACCCTCTAATGTGCCCCCATTACCCCACACTTTAACAGCTGCGCTTGCTTCCATTTACCGGTAAGCATCCTAGTCCCTCAAAGACCTTTGCCTACGGAATTATGACATTACTACTCATTCCTTCCAACCTCCAGAGTCCACCGACATCCATTAACGTCTACTTTACTTCACAGAACTGAGATTGTTCGTTGTAGAATGTAGAAGCTGAGTGCTATGCCAAGTCTTTCTGGAATCGTGAACTTTGGCCATTCAAGAATGGCCATTTAAAAGTCAGTAAGGGTTTAAGAACGTTAACCAAATTAGCATTGCCCTCCTGTTCACCCCCTACCTTCGATGAGAATGTTTTATTTTCTACAAGACTGATCATTATAATTATTTATGCCTTAATTAGTCAGATAAAGCAAATTGCTTTTGTTCTATTAGGCTATGTGCCTGATTCACCTTGCATCTCTAATGCTTTCTGCCCTGGTGTTGAGTCATAAAATAAAGGGTAGCCACATTGTTTATTCCACGGTTTCCTGGAATCCTATTTACTTTTAAAGTTTCCCATTTATTATTTTTCTCAAGATTTTCTCTTAGTATCCTAGCAGACCTTGTAAAAAGTCCACTATCTTGAAAGCCACTAATTTAGTTTTCTTTCAGGGTCTTTTACCAACTCCCTGACATAATCTTGATAAATTATAAGATGTCAGGAATGTCTGATACGTAATCAGTGCCAAGCACATACCTGACACATACCCACCGCAGTGGGGCACAGAGGGTTTAGGGAGATCCTGTCCCTGACTTTCAAATGTTTATAAGATCTAAAGGACCCTTATTTTTAAAACATAAGATTAAATATTTTAACTATTAAATTTCATCCCAATTCTATGATGCGCCATGGCTTTAATTAATCTAGATTGACTTGATTTCTAACACAATTCAGTAATTACTTCTACAAAAATTTTAATTAAAAATGAGAAACCATTATTATTATTCTTTACTGCTCAATTCTTTTTTAGACAGCTTATCAGAAAAAAAGTCCTTATTTTTACTTTTTTTATCTTGAAGTAAAACAAATGCAAATTTTTCAAGAAATTTTCTTAATATTGACCTCATTCCAAATACTGGCAAAAAAACAAGATAGGTAACATAGGTGGAAATGGGCCCTGTGACATTTAAGCTATAGTCTTATTGAGTCAAGGGTGTAATATTTAAGGCTCTATTCTATAGTTAGCATTTCCTCTTAACTCAATTATTGATCAAAAATAAATTTCCCTTTTCTTATTTTATACCTAAACCTCTAAAAGCAGAAGTTGTTTGGAGAAGTGATGGTGGAGCTAGGATCCAAGGACCATCTGCTGAGGAATCCCCTCTTGCTCAAGTGGTCTGACCATTGTCTTCTGTTCAGACTTTCTTTTTTTTTAAAATATATTTTTATTGATTTCAGAGAGAAAGGGAGAGGGAGAGAGAGATAGAAACATCAATGATGAGAGAGAATTATTGATTGGCTGCCTTCTGTATGCCCCCCACTGGGGATCAAGCCCGCAACCCAGGCATGTGCCCTTGACTGGGAATCAAACCCGGGACCTTTCAGTCCACGGCCCCATGCTCTATCCACTGAGCTAAACAAGCGAGGGCCAGACTTTCAACTGATTGGACAAGGCCCACCCACCAACTTAAGTGTTAATCTCATGCAATTTGACAAATAAAATTAACCATCAAGCATCCACCCCTTATCAACCTGACACTCATACATATCTCCTGAAACCATCCCGAGTCACCAAATAAAAGCAATGAACAAAGTCATGCTTCTGCCTAATATGACACAACTACCCCGCATACAACCACAGCACAGTCCCCTTGCCCCAGGTTGGGGTGCAGAGTCTGAGACTGATCAGTCTTCTTGATACTCATAACTTAAATACTCATATGTCATTAATGCTACTTTATATGATGTTATATATAAAGTCAATGCATCTTATCTATATATATAAAAGCCCAGCGACCGGAACGGCCAGAACAACTGGAACTACCCCGCATACAACCACAGCACAGTCCCCTTGCCCCAGGTTGGGGTGCAGAGTCTGAGACTGATCAGTCTTCTTGATACTCATAACTTAAATACTCATATGTCATTAATGCTACTTTATATGATGTTATATATAAAGTCAATGCATCTTATCTATATATATAAAAGCCCAGCGAACGGAATGGCCAGAACAACTGGAACGACTGATGGCTATGACACACACTGCAGCAGCCAACCAGCCTGATCCAGGCCCCAATCGGCCCCCATTCCCCTGGCCGGCCCAGCCCCCGATCGGCCCCCAACACCCTGAATGGGGGCGGGACCAGCCAGCTAACCACTCGAGGCCCCTCCCTCAGGCCAGCCCTACCCCTGATGGGCCCCCTTCAGGGCGGGCCGGCCAGACCCCACCCGTGCACGAATTCATGCACTGGGCCTCTAGTATTACATAAGAGAGGAAAATAGCCAAGGTATTTTATGGATGTCTATGTGTATACACACAAGTATATATACATAAAAATTAAAGAGGAGCTACTCGTGACAATTACAGTCCTCAGTTCTACAACTGGTCATGTGGCTGTGGCCGGTATTTATAAGGAAGAACGTCCCCTACCCTTTCTGTATGCCCTTTGCCTTCAGCAAGCACCTCAGCTGGCCATGGTCTTATGCCGGTTGGGTGACTAACTTCATTCCTAAAGGGTCTGGCCCATCAGTAGTTTTGCTTGAATTGGTTCCTTGTGCTTTTTCACTGTCTGTGATCCCAGAACGTGATAATACTGAGAGCCGCCCTAGGCGACCTCCTGTGTCCCAGGCACACGTTCCCTCGCCGCATTGGAGTAGCAGGACCAGTCAGCCCAGCCAGCACAGTAGTTCTCCTTGCTGACTGTCCATTCAGAGGCATGCCCCGCTCAGAGTGGCCGGGGACAGCCCTAGCACCCAGCCCAGTGGGCTCACTGAGTGTCTCCTGGTGGAAGCCTCCATCCCTTGGGAACTAAGACCCCCTAGGCCAGCGGTGCCTAAGAGCACAGGAATAAGAAGCAAAATGATCAACATCGCCATTTCTGGTCACGAGGCAGCGTAGTAAAGATGATGCGCTATCAGAGTGTATAAACGCTGACCGTGTGGATGTGCAGGGGCACTTTATACTCACAGCAGGGCCGAGAGACAGTGACTGAGATGACCTGGAGGTTCCCAAGGGACATTCAGTGAAAAGGAACCGTGCCAGCCGGGCAGTCCCTGCCCAGCCCCAGCCGCAGCCTGAAGTCCACCTGCGGGCCCTGGGCCAGCAGGATCCAGCTCAGGTGAGAGGGATGGATGCTGGGCTCACCCCAGATCTCACGGTGGCGCCATACTTCTTCTAATCCCAAATACCATGAACTATACCAACGATAGTTACAATGTTTTGCAATGTGGTGCATTAACGAGATTCATAGCTTCATTTCACAGAGCTGCTTGGCAAAACCGGCGAAGAAATTTGAGGTTTCCAAGAGACAGGATTCTGGCCTGGAACTGGACGGCTGTTAGCGAGAAGGTCGGGGAGAAACGCTGTGATGGCGTGGCTGTGGCATCTCAAGCCAAGTGTTTACATCCCCACACCCCACCCCCCCATGTCTCCAAAGGGAAGATTTGGTTTTTTTAAAGAAAAACGCTTCTAAAGCAGCCTCTGGGGTTTATATTGTTTAACGGCAGTGTCGTTGACATTGTTTACATGGGTTTTGAAATCCTAACTTTGCAGACTTTTGTTCTTACTGCTCTAGGGTCTCAAGGGCAGAAGTGTCACAGGTACCCACCTGGTCTGAACGCTCACCTTGTGTGTGGCATCATCGCTGCCCCTGGCCAACAAGGTGAGCATCTAGAGTTGCCAACCTTCCCCCCTCCCACGCACACACACACACACATCTTGCAAAGGAGCTGTGATTTCTCGGGGAGGCGTCCCCCCTCACTCCTGTGCTCATCAAAGCATGTGGGCCACACAGTCAGCACGCGGAGCCCCTGACCCCCCCCCCCCCCCCGCGACTCCCCGGGGCTGCAGAAAGGAAATGCCTTATTGGCTGGCCATGTGCGCGCTCCTCTTCACTCTTCCGGACAAGTCGCCACATCGATATTTGATCCTGTCCTTGTACCAAGTTGTTCGCTGTGGCACTTTGGTGATGAGTTTTGGGCTTTCGATTCCACTATTGACACATATGGAATATGCATGTTCCACAGAAGAAATCCCACCAAAGAAAGCCTCTCTTTCCTTTTTTGTCTGGATCATTTTCGTAGAGCGGGTTTTTTTAGACCCAAATTTAATATTCTCTGGTATCTCAGTTTATCTGCACTGACAGCTTTTTATAGACTGCCTGAGTCAACTTCTCTGGTCCAGCCAGGTGTCTCCGAGCTCAACTTACCAAAAACCACAGAAGTACAAAAAGCCACCTGTAACAGTGCTGGTCATGACTCCATATGGGGCTGAAGAGAATTGAAGGAAACTGGGTGTTACAGGTCTTCAGCTGCAGAGCATGCATGTAATCACTCAGTCCAAAGGGGTGCAAAATGCACAGCAATCCATGAGCAATCGATGATTTTATTATTGACAATTGAGTCTCTTTTGATATTGAAACCAAAGCATAATAAGCAATTGTTCAAGAAACTGTATTTAACACAGACACAACACTCACACATCCATGCACTTAAATCACACAAAATAATGTAAAGAATAAAGCTGACTGATCTGTGGCTTTCATTGCTGAAATGGGAGGGGACAGTGAAAGGCTTTCCCCCCAACTTTTCTTTAGTGCACGGTCATCACGGGCTCCAGCAGCCAAAACTAATACACGCACATCTGCTTTAATATACAGATTAATTCCAGATTCCATTTGCATTAAAGCAATGTGTTTCCTTCCCAAAAGTATTCGTCAGACGTGCCGATCCTAGAGAAAAGCTGCTCCAATGATTTCGCAGAGGTCTTCTGGGGAAGACGTTCTGCGGGGGAAGCTGTCTCGTCATCGGGTTAGAAATTGCTGAGGCTGAAAGAAAGCCATCGTTGAGAACGCTGATCACATCATTTATGCTTAACATTTAGTCGTTGCTATGGAGACTTCAGAACTGGTTTCATATGTTAAATATAGTGTTCTTTTACTTGGGTCTAATTTGCATTTTTAAGACCTACTGTCCATCACTTCTCCACGAGGACCTTCAGTGATGGGTGCGCTGAGGTGCTTGATCTGACATCTCTGTGAAGCCGTCCACAGTCTGGCTCTCACAAAAGCGATTGCACATCACACACATCTTCTAAATTACCATTGGAAGGGATTATGTTTTATTTAGTTTTTTTTTAAATAGTATGTTATTTACAGCATTAACAAAAGTGAAGCATTATTATTCACCAGCTGTCCAATAACTTAATGTTAACGCCAATCCTGTTATCATGAATACTCTAATGAGGCAGCCAGATTGATAAAGTAGAGCGATCACCATGCTTGGAGCACAATAACAGTTTCTGTCTTCTTCCCACTAATTACAAGTAGGTGTGCTTTGACCCATCTCTGAGCATCTGTTTATTCAATGATCTTTTGAAAAGGGGATGGTGCTCGTTGTATGAAGCCCACAAACACCTGGAGCATTGCAAACAGCGTGCATTCACCTTGCAGAAAAGCAACACAGAAACGGCACCTGTAATGTGCGCCCCAAGGGTTTGGGCAGGAAGAAGATAGTGTGAATATGTATTTAATAAGGAAAAAAAGGAAGCCAGCATGACCCCTGGGGAGCCCACACGGCCAGCTCTCCTGGACCTGGTTACAGTAATGTGTGATGCCGGAGTCAAGCCCTCAGCTTCTGCTTCTGCATACAATGGTTTCATTACATCCTCTGCTTGTGCTTTAAACGCCACAGTAATGGGATGTCTTGCTGAGTTTTAAAATACTTTATATGTATGCCATACAGAAAAGGGCAAGAAGGGGTTTTTTTAAGCAAAGCATATACCCTCTAAATTAAAAAACAATAGTAAAAAAAATGGCACAGGCATCTGAGAGTCTCAAAGATTTGATATGAATCCTTAAGGGAAGTTGCAGCAGGCTTTGAGAACTCTTTTTAGTGATGATTTTACTACCATCTTAGAGTTGAACTGGTCGCCACATTTGGGATTTCAAAGAGGTAAGATATGTCTGTGTTAGGTCAGATTTTTCTGAAGAAGTGATTGTTTGTCCTATGATATCTCTGCTCTTCTGGTTCCTGGAGGCCATGTCTTGGCTGAGAAATCTCTGCTTTTCCTGAGCCACCGTGTTATGACCAGCCCCCCCCCCCCCCGCCCCCGCCTGCTGACTGTGTCCGTGTGCCATCACCACACCTGCCAGGTCATCAGACACCATTGCTTCTGCATTTAGGGATGTGGGGGTCGGGGGAGAAGAACACTGGTTGTGGCCATGAACTTGAAGACTTGAAGTTTGCACACACTGGTCTGTAGGCTCTCAAGTACCTCATAAATATTTGTGACAGGTCTTCCATGGGTGCTATTGGTTTTTAGTTTATTGCTGTCATCACTTTCATCCCTCTTTCATAATCAAAATTCTCTTCTGAGTACACCCACATATATCCAAGTTCATCAGCGTCAACTTCTCCAGCACATTTTAATAAGATAATATTAAATATTAATATTTAATGATACTGTTTTAATATTGCCTTGTAATCAGTAACAAAATCTGTAGGAAAGAAGACAACAGTGCAAATCCCATTGAGATTAGGAGGCAAATATACATGAAGAAAAAAATCTACGTAGAAATGCAATATAATAACAATTCACATACAAATTTAAATACATAAATCATGTGGCATGCACACATAAAAATTACAACAATATTACGTAAAATGTAGTGTATGAAAAATTTTAATGCACAACATGGGAAACACTTTTGAGGCTTGGCAAATATTACATGTTAGGGTATTTAGGGAATTGTCCTGAAGGTGCAGAGGAGTGCTAACATTTGTTGGGTTCTTCCCACGGGCATCACCGCATATCATTGCCTTACAGCACACTTTAATTTAACATCTATATCCTAATCATCAGAAACTAAGTTTGAGGGAGATTGGGCGATTTAGGGAGATTCACCATAATTTGAAGGCCAGGATTCCATATTAAAAGAAACATTAATGGGAGTTATCCGGATGGAACAAAATGATTGGGAAAGTGAGCCTTAAAGCAGGAAAGAGTGAAGACAAACCGAAAGGCTGTATCAAACTGAAAAGCTTCTGTAAAGCAAAGGAAACCATCAGCAAAATGAAAAGACAACGTATTAAATGGGGGAAAATATTTAAAACCATATGTCTGATAAGGGGTTAATATCCAAATATATATATAAGTAACTCATACAACTAAAATAAATCTAATTTTAAAATGGACAGCAGATCTGATGGACTTTTTTCCCAAAGAAGGCATACAAATGACCAACAGACTCATGAAAAGATCTTCAGCATTATGAATCATCAGGGTACTGCACCAAAACCACAGTGAGCTATCACTTCACCCCTGTTAGAATGGCTACCACCAAGAAGACAAAAGCTCAATGTTGGTAAAGGCGTGGCTAAAAGGGGATCTTTGTGCACTGTTGGTGGGAATGTAAATTGTTTTAGCCACTAGGGAGAACAGTATGAATGTTCCTCAAAAAGAAAAAGGAAAATAGAATTACCATATGATCTAGAAATACCACTTCTGGAAATCTACATAAAAGAATTAAAAACAGAATATTGAAAAGATATCTGCAAACCCCATGCTCATTGCAGCATCATTCATAGTAGCTAAGATATAGAAACAGCGTACATGTCTGACAACAGATGAATGGATAAAGTAAATGTGATATAT
>NW_005353539.1:162039-233942 GCF_000412655.1 Myotis brandtii | reverse complement strand
TTTTTTTTTTTTTTTTTCTGGGCCAGCTTTAGCTCTGAGGCCTTGCTGCTGAAAACATAGATACAATGTTGCGGTCCGAGCCCGGCTGAATGGAAGCCCTTTTCTGGGGTTTTGTTTAGCTTCTTATTTGCAACATAGTATATAGTTGCTTAGAGTTGCAACTGAGAGGCTGGCAAGTTAGGTGGGGAACGTTGGAGTCCGCAGTCACTGAAGCAAGCAAGCCTCCCTGTTTGCTTCAGTGCCTGGCTGCCGGCCGCCATCTTGGCTGACAGTTAATTTGCATATACTCACTGATTAGCCAATGAAAAGGGTAGCGGTCGTACGCCAATTACCATGTTTCTCTTTTATTAGTGTAGATATATAGACACAATGGCATATTATCCAACCACCAAGGGAGGAAGACTGCCTTTTGTGACAACATGGATGGACCATGAGGGCATTATGCTAAATGTGACCAATCAGACAGAGAAGGCAAATACTGTATGATATTACTTACATGTGGACTCTAAAAAGGCAAACTTGTGGAAACGGAGAGGAGAATAGTGGGTGCCAGGTCTGGGAAAAGGGTGGGAGAATTGGGGGGATGTTGGTCAAAAGGTCCAAGCTTCCAGTTGTGAGATAAATTAAGTTCCGGGGACCCAATGCCCAGAATTGTGATGACAGTTAACAACACTGCATTATGTACATAAAAGTTGCTAGGAGAGTGGATCTTAAATGTTTCCCTCTAAAAAAGAAATTATAGTTATGTAGTGTGATGGAGTGTTAGCTAATGGTGGCAATCATGTTGCCATATCTAAGTGCAGCAGATCTGCATGTTGTACACCTTCAACTTACACAATGTCCATTGTATCTCATAAAAATAGGCATTAAACACACACACACACACACACACACACGCACAAATAGGCATCAAGGTAGAATTCTAACACATCCTTAAAGGCTGTACATCAACTAGTGTGACCATTCAAACGCTGGATGCCTTAAGTATAAAGGGAGTCTGCATACATCAGCTCTTTTTACCTGCCTCCCAATTGTATGTGAGAAAGACAGGGTGCAGAGCGGACCTGAATGAAAACCTCTCCTAGTGCAGGCACGCTGACCTGAGGGCGGGTCAGGAAAACCTACGACAAAAGTTCCAATCCTTGTCCCCTGCACTGAGTATTCAAGGAGGCAATTTCCTCTCTTGGGTCATTTTTTGATGCTCCTGGAAATAATGTAGTTCCAGTTGTCATTGCTGATATATAGAATTAGGCCTGCTTTTGTATATCCGTCCTCTCACTTGTGACCTTACTAAACTCGTATTAATTCTTAGAGATATTTATAGGTGCTTTGGGGTTTATACCACAGACAGTCATATCCTCTGTGGCTTGAGGTAGCTGTATGTGTTTTTTTTCCATATGGCTGTTCTTGTTCTGCTGATGAGACAATCAGAATAGTTTCTTTTGTCTGTTTCCAGCATCTTCCTTTCATTATTTCTTGTGGTTCCCATTTTTCTGCTGGAACAAGCGGTTCAATCTTGCATGTTGTCAACATTTTGCACAAGGGCCTTCATCTGACAGTTTCAACATTCCCCCGCTCAGCCTGGTTCTGACGACGGTTTGCCTCCTCTGGCTGTGCTATTTCTAGCCTATTTGTTTGCTTTAGATTTTTTGTTGAAAGACGCCTCGCGCAGGACCCAGGTAAATCAGCGTTATCCTTCAAGGTGAGCACGCATGTCCTTTTCTTGGGGCCTGGCTTCCTGGATCTGTGTCAATGTCTCAGGAGTGGGCCTGGGTTTGAAGTCTGTTGTTGCTGTGGTTGCCTTCCGGCACCAGAGCCTGTCAATCCTGTAAAGATGGTGTCTGTGGCTTGAGCAAACTTGTTAGAAGGGTTCCCACAGTGTTTACTCTGGGCTCGGGTTTGGGTCCGCCCCAGAGGAATCGCTCTCTCTCGCTGCTCTCCCACACGCATTCTACTCAATACTTGCAAGTGTGGCTGTGGGGGCAGGAAAGGGAACCTTCTCCAATGTTCGGATGAAGCCTCCGTGGTAGGCGGGTGGGCATTTCACCCTGGTCTCCAGGTCTGGACTTCATGGGGGTCTCGGCTCTCTTTTGGATGCAATGTTGCCTCCAAGAGAGTTCAAACCCTGCCGTGTCTGAGACCAGCAGGCGCTGGCCCACACGACACAGGCGGCAGTTGGTTACAGATGCACAGCTAACTCTTCCATCCACTTATATGGTATTTGGTGACGCGTGTCCAGCTAAGCACATGCCCTGGTCCTGTTTTCCGCTCCACAACTCGATCTCGCTAAGTTCCAGGCTGGTTGTGTGCTCTGAGGCATCAGTTTCCTGATAAACGCTGGGATTTTTCAGTTCTTCAGCGTTTTACTTGCTGTAAGAAGGAAAGTGAGGATATTTCTGCTCCTGACCAAACTCAAGCCAAGCTCCTCCGCTTCCTCTCCTAGACTAGGTCCGCCTTGGCCTGTCCAGACTTGAACAAACACTCACAATGTTTCTAACACTCGAGGCTGCGTCTCTAGGGTGACCCAGGTCTTCCCTGAAGCGCGGAGAACACTTTCCTAAAGGCTGCCGAAGCATCCACTATTTGTTCCAGCCAAGACCGGAAGGCAGCACCCCGTCTCCCAGTCTCTGTGGGAGGGTAGAGGCCTAATTCAATGAGCAAACCCCGGTGGGTGTCACCTGGACCAACCCTCCTCCCCTCCTTGTGTAATGTTTCACCTTCCTGCTCCTACTGAGTCCCCGCTCGCCTCACTCCCTGTTCTCTCGCTCTCCCTTTTAAAAGCCCAGTCACCTCTAGACACATCAAAGTTGAGTTCATGCTGGACTCTCTTCTGTATCATGCTAGTTCTTACTGATTAAAATCTGCCTGCCCACTTTAATTGATGCCTGGCTTTGTCTTTGACAGGAACAACACTCCTTCCAGCTTTCTCTATCTCCAGCTCAAACCGAATGTGCATCTTATTACATGGACTTCTGTGAGCTCATAGGATGCTTTCCCTGTTTGAGAGCTTCTCCTCTGTTTCGGTACAGATATCCTTTATTATCCATCCACTCAATCACCTGAGCAGAGGACGTTCAAGAAATTGAATGTGTCAACAGCTCAGCCTGAGACCTCCGAGGTCTGGTTTCTGAGTGTCTACCTGACCCACCACGTAATACACAAGCGTCCACGAGACTGAAGCTTGGAATGACCGTCTGCTGTCAGCCTCTCAGGTCATTTCCCGAGTGGAATCTGGAATCATCTTTATATTCACGTAATATCTTTCCATTTTCTAACTAATACCAAGCAGCGAAGCTTTCTACTTCCTGAACATAGAAGGAAAATGACTGTTATTTTATTGCCACGCTCTGTCGAGTTCAGTTTCCGAGCCAGAGCAGGGGAGTCCGTGTCTCCGCATCTTCACCAAGAGCCCGAGTCTTAGGCTCCTGTTTCTGGCCTCTGAGCAGCTCTCCGGAGCTCGGTGCTTGATGCAGTAAAAACACGCAGCCAGTGACTTGCAAATAGAAAGCAAAGTGCTTCCTGGGGAGTCAATCGAAAGGCTCCCACTCCTGACAGGATCGCTCTGACGTTGGAAATAGAAAGTTAATAACAGCAGCATCAGCCCAGGAGCAAGGTTTCAAAGGGCTTCCTGCTGCTACGGAATTCAGAGGAGGAAAGATGAAAAGAAGCTTTCTTGCCTACATGCCTGTCTTCCTGTTAAACAGATACACCTGTGGCCAGAACGATGCGCTGGCCCATTAGATGCAGAATCGCAAGGCACTCTGTGCATTGTGTGCTGCAGGGGTCTTGGATGCGACGTGAGGATAACAGCTTGTATAATATAAAACTGAGACTCACCTAAAAACTGCCAATCCCAATCATCTTACTTTCCTCCAAATTCAATAACATGAAAAATTAGGATAAGGATACAGAAAATGAGTATGATGATAAATGAGGCAAATTAGGATAAGGAGACATAATTATAAAGAGTGTAGGACAACTTCTTAAAATCAATGTATGACTATTAAAGACAAATAATAGAAACCCATTCTTAGAGTAAAATACTGAGCTTGAATAAAGAAAGTTTAATTCCAAGAGCAAAACTGTTCTGACTTGAACTAAAGCAACCTATCTAAATGCGGGGTCCCCTTTCCACAAGTGAAATTAAAGTGGGCCGAAGAGGCCCGGGTCACCAGACTCAGATCATTTGGATAATTAGTCAACGTAATGATGAAATTTGCAAAAAAAACAACAAAAATAAATGAAGTCAACCAAATCTCATGCAAATCCTCATGCAAAATTCAAATTATTTTCAAGGCAAGATTAAAAGAACCAATGGGAGTTAATACATGCTGTCTTTAGAGAGGGACTCGTTACTTAAAATATTGTCAATTTTTCTACTGTGTATTAATCCCACTCACGAGAGACCAACACTTCCAGGTCTGTTTTCCAACCCCACGTCTGCCTTTCACAAATGCACATGGAATGGACGTCCAGACAAGCCAACATCTGTCACGGCTTTGGATTGCTGGCATGGCAAGGAATGCTCTGCCAGTGGCTACACACTAAGGTTTGGTGGGGGGTGGGGGGGTACCCTCCCTTCCTTTTCATCCTCTTCGTTATCTGCTCAGACACCCAGAGAACGTTTTAGGAGAATCATGATGATCATTCTGAGCCTTGATTAAAACATGTAAGGTTGGATCCCAGCAAGCATTAGTTCTTCATGTGGGAATCCAGAAGCACTTACTGGCCATGAATTAACTGGATTTAGTGTCAGGAGAAAATAACGGAATTTAGAAAAATAGAATTCTGAATCATGGTGGTATGTTCCCAGAAAAAATACACATATATATCATTTGGTTATTAGGAAATTTTAAAAAATTAAAAATGTGAGCTTGTCTGCAAGGCCATGGTGAACAACGTTAGAGCTCTGTACATGCACGCATAGGCTGGCCTTGCACATGTAAATTCAGTAATAAACCACCACCTATCTGTGCATTTAAGCACCTTAGTCGGTCATCAAGGCAAATATGGCCAAAAAAATTTAATTTGGAATCATATCTGTTAACTTAACAGCTGATTCTCTCTCTCTCTCAAATTTGGGATAAGACCATTTTACCCCTGGGAATTGTTTTCTATTTCTAATACGTATCATGTTTTCAGAGCACCGGGTAATGATATTCCTTGCCTACCTTCCTGTGTGTGTGTGTGTGTGTGTGTGTGTGTGTGTGTGTAACATGCATCTATGTATTGAATGTGTTGAGGACTAATTTTTATGTGTAATTAAGAAGTTATCATTGGTTAGTTGATATTATGTTCCAAAAGCACAAAACCCGAGTAAGCAAATACGTGAGCCCTTCGCTCATATCCACCCAGACCCAGGCGTTTAGGCAGGCGATGACCTAAGAGAGACCTCAGATCACAAACCTTTACTCCCCGGATACTGACGCCCGCATCGGAGCTCGCTGCGCACTCAGGCAGGGTGACATCACCCTCTGAATCTTAGTTTCTTTATTGAAAAACGAAGTTCAGGATTCTCACTTTGTGTTTCGCTTCCTTTCCATAACAGTGAGCACGTTCCTCATGTGTTACATAAACTAAAAGGGAACCTGGCCGGTACAGGGTCTGGCCTGGGGGGGTGCTCAGCGGGGGGATTTCCAGGGCCTCTCTCTGTGCTCACTCCCCGGGGTGCAATATTTGTTAGCACGGTGAGAGGGTTCTGGGGACTTGAGCTTAAAGAGGGTTTAAATGGCTCCCTCCCCAATAGAAAGAGCTGCTTTGTCTGTTCTTACCTCCCTCTGGCCGAGCGCCTCCCACTGCACCACAGGCCCGCAGCGGCGCTGAGAGCCGGCTGAGTTTCCAGCTTAAGTCTTTACTACTGTTAACAGTAACTCGGAGTCTCTAGTTGGGATTGAGCCTCATTTTTCTCTGGCGCCCAAACATATGCCGCTGGAACGCGGCGGTAATTCACTGCCATCAATCTTGGCCGGTTTGGAGGCGCCGCGGCTCATGTTTCCATTTAGCTGGGGCCGCACCACGGCGCTGTTTAAAGGCCTCGTTTTTAATCAGCTCTGTCAGCTACTCAAGTGCTCTTCAGACTCTATTTTCTCAAAGTCAGAAAGCCCGAGTCCTCAGAGGGCAGGAAAGCCCCCCGCACGCCCCCCACCAACCCACCCCAGCTCTCAGAGCGCCTTCCTGGCTGGACCCAACCTCACAGGGCAGAGCCTGCCTCTGTGCAAGCAGTGCCCCTCGCACCTCCCTTCACACGAAAAGAGGAAGCGCCCGGGAAGTTGGTGACAATGTGTGGGGTCTGCACGTCATCGGCCTCTTTCTCAGCAGCTCGGCTGCCCATGGATGCTGGGTTCCGGGACAGAGCCCATGGGGGCACGGCCTGCCCAGCTGTCAGCGCCTTCACTCCAGGAAGCGGTCCTGTTTGGAGATATATATATATATAACTAATGACACGCTTATAGATATATCCTGTTTGGAGATATAGATATATAACTAAAGACATGCTTATAGATATATGCAAAGGCTGTCCTGCAACCTTGTGGATACAGACTCACTGATGCCCAAGCGGCCCAGGCGAGAGGTGCCTCCCAATGGAAACGCAGTCACAGTTTTGGTGCAATGGGCCCTGGGCCTGTCCCCTGGTCATCAGGCTCCTCGCACCCGTAACGCCAGGGCCAGGGAAGGAGTCGCTGGGCCGCGGAGGGACTGACCTGGGCGTGGAGTGGAAATGGGAGGCTGTCAGGCAGTTCAGGGAAGAATGATCGCTAGCGGCTGAGCCGTCCGCAGAGGCGCCTCCAGGCCCGGACCGGGGAACTTGTGTCATCTAAGTGTCAGGAGACGTCGAAGGAGAAAGGCAGATAGAGAACCTGTCCAGCCAGGGGCTGCAGAGGTGGCAGGATGCGAAATGTGTAATTTAAAAAGTGGTTTTCAGCAAATAAGTTTTATAAAACGTAACTGCTTTTCCACTTCATCCCCTGATAGAAAATGCTCAGGAAGTGGCTAAGGACCTAGATTTCCAGGGGGCGTGTGACTGATGGACATCACCCAGCACCCGCAGCTGATGCCAAGACCTCGCGACCTCACCCGGGGGCTGGACGCGGACCAGGTGGGCCTCCCTGGACACCCTCCATGTCCCACACAAATCCACGCCATCCTTTTCGCCTGCCCTCAGCTCCAGAAAGCTCACCTGTGGACCACGTCACGGCATCCTCTTATGCTCTGGTCCCTCGTTAGGATTAGCCAGTGGGAAGCCCAGCAGGAGACGGGGAGCGGGGAGGCTGAGCTGTTGACTCCCCGGGCTTCTCCCCAAATGTCACTCATCTCAGCCAAGGGCCACGGCTGCTCTCAGACAGCCCTGCATACACCGCTGTCGTCACAGGCCTGGCCCGGCCTTCCTGCGGCCCCTTCCTGCCGGCCTGGGGCTGCGCGCTGTTTCTTCAGGTTTCTCTCTAGTTCACAAACCCCTTTGGCCCCTTCGTTAACCTTGTCCGGCTCCCCGCTCCCACGTGGTGCCTGGCTTGACTCCGCTCTGTCTCTCAGCTCTCAGATGGCTGTGCTGACCTCGGCCAGCTGCTCCCCCCTTTCGGGTGGGGGATCTGGGAGCACTGATTCACCAGGTGGGGCCGGCTGGTGGATGGCACGGATTGGGTCGGGAGGTGGAGTGGGTGAAAGTGGCTTGAAAATATTGCACACGCCCATCCCCTCCTCCAAGCCCTCGTGGCTAAGTAACGAATGACGCCGGCTAACTCGATGCATTTTATTCCTCGGAGACTAACAAGCATCTCTGGGCTGGAGAAAAGCTGACAGCGGAGAGTGCCGGTACCTTGACAAAAACAGAGGCTCACGGGAACTTTGCTGGAGGGAATCCTGAATACAGAGCCCCGAGGCCTCCTCCTCCACGTGGCCAGGCGGGCTGGTCGTCAGTCCTCTACGCGAGTCAGAATGTTGTCCTTTCTTCTCTCTGTTTTCCAAGAAGCCAAAGGGCAACCACGAACCCGGGAAATGCGAGTCCCCCACACACAGCACGTCCTTGTCATCTCACAGGGGAGCTTAGGTACCAGAAGCCCAACACACGTGGCCTGAGTGGACGATGATTTTTCATTCTCCAAGTTGCATTGTGAGCGCCCAGCCAGTTTCCTGGACAGCGGGGGGAACGGGTGATGCGCAAGAAAGAGACAAAGAAATATGAAATTGGAGCGTTGGTGGCAGAGAGAAAGCACTCCAGCTCCATCATTAACATCTTCATAAACACATGACACTGCCTCTGCGGGACAGAAAGGAGGACATGAAAGAGCCCTCGGAAATTAAAGCCGCGAGAGCAGAAATAAAAAGCTCAATAAAGGAACTCCTCTCTGTCTCCCAGGACGGGGAGTAGGGGGAAGGAAAGACAGAACATACAACAAAATAAGTGCCAGGAGGCTCAATCTCGGAATCATAAGAATTCTGCCACAACCACAGCAGAAGTGAATGAAATGGGGACATCATTCATGAAATAAGTCATGGGAGTTCCTATTAACAATTAAACAGGCCCTACGTACTTGTAAATTGAAATGGATCCATAGAAAAGTGTATCATTAGGAAATTCCAAAGCAATCATTATAACTAAGAGAAGATTCTACAGGCTTCCAGACACATACCCAGTGAGAGAGAGAGAGAGAGAGAGATGCTGTCACCTCCCACAGGGCAAATATAAATGCAGCAGTGGAAACAAGAAGACAATAGAATTCCTCATTAAAAATTCTGAAGGACCCGAATATTCAACCTAGAATTATATCTCTGGTCAAGTGATTAAAGAGTATGATGTTTAAAGTCACAAAATGCTATTTCCCTTGCATGCTTTCTGAAGACGGTAGGGAAGTACGTGCTGATGAAATGAGAGAGAAAGTCAAGGACACAACCAGAGGAGACCCAGAAGCAGTTAACCGGTCCAGGACAGAGTGCAAGGCGCTCCGTGAGGACGGTGCCCTGCAGTGCAGGTCGACACCTGGGCCCCCAGAGGTGGGACTCAAGACAGGAGGTGGAGGAATGGCTCCAGGTGACATTGTACCATTTTTTAACTTTCATATTCAAGCGGACCATCACAGGTTGCAAACACACCAAGATATTGACTGTCTCCAGAAGCCATCTCATGTCCCTTTATAATCATGCCTCTTCTTTCTCCTTTGAAAGTAGCCCACATCCTACCATTACTCCACAAGCTAGTTTTGCTCCTGGCTGATAATGACTTAAATAGAATCATAACCTTTATATTGTCTGTTTGCCTTCTCTTGCTCAACATTGTGTTGCATTTAGCTGTTGGGCATTCAATGCCAGTGGTTTTTATAGTTTTGGTGTGTTTTTATTTCACTATTTCTGCCCATGTTCTTTTTTAGAATTTTTAAATTGAATTTATTGGGCTGACACAGGTTAATAAAATTATATAGGTTTCAGGTGTACAATCCTATATACATCATCTGTATATTGTATTGTGTGTTCACCACCCAAAGTCAAGTCTCCTTCCATCACCATTTACCTGCCTTTACCCTCTTCTACCTCCCCACCTCCTTCCCTCTGGTAACCACCATACTGTTGTCTGTGTCTATGAGTTTGTTTGTGTGTTGTTTTGTTTGTTTGTTTTGCTTAATCTGTCACCCAAGACTTGGAAGCAGCCCAAGTGCCCATCAGCAAATGAGTGGATAAAAACACGGTACATCTACTACACAATGGAATACTACTCAGCAATACAAAAGAAGGAAATCTTACCTTTTGCGACAGCATGGATGGACCTGGAGAGTATTATGCTCAGTGAAATAAGCCAGTCAGAGAAAGACAAGTACCATATGATCTCACTTATATGTGGAATCTAATGAGCAAGTGCAATTGCTTTTAAAGTTCTCAATTGCATGAGTCTATACTAATTTGTTTCCCAGCCTTCTGTTGATAAATACTTGGGCTGTTCCTTGCTGTGTGCTATTAAAAATAATGCTTCCACACATGACTGTGCATGTCATGGTGAATACGCGCAGAATAGAATGGCGGTTGCCATGGACTGGGGGGAGGGAAATAGGAAGATGTAGGTCAAAGGGTAAAAACTTTGTCATCAGAGTAGTTTTAGGATCTATTCACAGCGTGGTGAGTATAGTTACAACAGAGGATTATATACTTGAAAGCTGTTGGGAGTAGTTCCCACGCATTCCTCCTACTCACTCGAAAAGGAGTTACCTATGTGGTGTGAAGAATGTTTTCATGTTCTCGATCTTGGTGATTATTCCATAATGTATACGTGTATCAAGACATCACATTGTACATTTGAAATATATAGTTAGATTTGCCACTTATTCCTCAGCAAAGTTGGAAAAGAAAGAATCTGAACAATGACCCAGGTTAAAAATATAGAACTAAGAACAAGTAACTGATATTAAAAACACTGTGGATGGGAAGAAATGTAGAGGCGATAGGGGGAAGGAACGAAATATATGTACTTAGCGACCCAAAAGGCGAGCGGTGTGAGATGGCTGAGAACATTCAGAGTCTAATGGGAGATCCCCAGTCACAGCCTCCAGAAGGCCAGCATCGCAACCTTAAGTCGGAGAAATAAAAGTAAACCCACACCAAGGACCTGCGGGAAGTACAGATGAGAGAGAGAGAGAGAGAAGAGAGAAAAGACCAATGACCTCTAAGAGAGGATAGAAAGAAGAATGATGTCCCAATTTTCAAATAAACAAGGCCAGAAGATAATGGTAGGTAGAAAAAAATAACTGTCATTCTAGAATTCAGGCTAGAAGATGAAATTTCCGCACAAACAAAATGTGAGAAAATTTGCAGCCCACAGATCTGGCCTAAAGGAAACACTAGAGGGTGTTTTTCTTTCAGAAGAAAAATGATCTTAGATGGAATTTTCAAGTGAAAAGGAACAAAAAGCAATGAAATACGTAATTATATGTGGTCCTGTTTTCCTCAAACGTGGGTCCTGTACCTCCTGTTCCAATAGACATACCAGCATTCTCAGCTGCCTGTCCCAGAAAACTCAAGAGCAAACATCAGACCTTCACATTTCCTCCACCTGAGAAAACCCTCATTTGATTTTTGCTCTGAGTCATGAGAATTGTCACAACCCGTATTTCTATGAGATGCGGCGATATTCTATTAATATCACCCGCGCAGTCAATAACGGTGATTTCTTCGGCACTTAAGCCATTCGTCTCCACTGCTGCGCCTGTGCGGTCGGGTCTGATTGATTCTCCGACATGACAAGGGATTGCAATAGGGTGCCGAGTGGCGGGAGGACTTTCCGGGCCTCTGTGTGGCGTGTGATGTGCAGGGAGCCTTGGAGAATGCAGGAGCCAGCTTTCTGAACGGCCGTCAGCTGGAAACCTGTTGTCAGAGTGTTGCCTAATAGAAATGTGTACCCCCAGTGCCTCTCAGTCAGCCCAGTTCCATGTCAGATATTGATTTGTAGTCATTGGACACTCGCCTTTTCTGAAATTATACGGGAGCTGTCATTTCAAATGCATAGGCAATATCAGAAGTACGCGATTTCTCCGAGAGGATTTTTCATCAAAGACAGAATGAACTGTGTTGAAGACCAGTTTCCCTCTAAGTAAAAGTGGAATAGATTGCAATATTTAAAGTGAACTTTGCAGCTTTAAAGAATAATGCTTTCGTTAATGGGTTTATGCTAAGATGCTTAATTATCTTACAGTTCACCTCAAGGGCAGAAGAGGAATAACAATAAAAAGAAAATGTTACTTGTGGAACATGATTTTCATTTCATTGCTTTATGGTGCTCTTTCCTCTTCCAGGAGAAACTGGTGAGATTAGCCCCTGAGGTGGGCACCATCTCTCTGTAAGCACAAAGGCACCATCTTACCAAACGTCACTCATGTTGACCTACAGGGTTCTTGTAGTTTCTCATCCAAGAATGACAACTTCCCAAAGTAAAAATTATCCACTAGTCTGGATTGGTAATATTATCCTCTTAACTCTGCTAATAATAACTTTATCATCAGTAAAATGTAATGGGTGTCAAAAATCCAGGTCATGCCTGGCCGGTGTGGCTCAGTGATTGAGCGTCAACCCATAAGCCAGGAGGTCCCTGGTTCAATTCCTGGTCAGAGTGCATGCCAGGTTGTAGACTCGAGCCCAGTAGGGGGTATGCAGGAGACAGCCGATGATTCGATAGATGATTCTTTCTAATCAGTGTTTCTATCTCTCTCCCTTTCCCTTCCTCTCTCTGAAATAATTTTTTTAAAAATCCAGGTCATCATATCTCCACCGTCACTCATGTTGACCTACAGGGTTGTTGTAGTTTCTCATCCAAGAATGACAACTTCCCAAAGTAAAAATTATCCACTAGTCTGGATTGGTAATATTATCCTCTTAACTCTGCTAATAGTAACTTTATCATCAGTAAAATGTAATGGGTGTCAAAAATCCAGGTCATGCCTGGCCGGTGTGGCTCAGTGGTTGAGCGTCAACCCATGAGCCAGGAGGTCCCTGGTTCAATTCCTGGTCAGGGTGCATGCCAGGTTGTAGACTCGAACCCAGTAGGGAGCGTGCAGGAGACAGCCGATGATTTGATAGATGATTCTTTCTAATCAGTGTTTCTATCTCTCTCCCTTTCCCTTCCTCTCTCTGAAATAATTATTTTTAAATCCAGGTCATCATATCTCCACCAAAGGGCTCATTGTAGTCAGTGTACAGTGGGTGAAGCTCTGTTTTCCTACCTCATACAGGAAAGCAGCTCCTGTCGGGCATGTGATCAGGAACTTTAAAAAAACATACTTTGTCCCATCATAGAAGCTTCCAGTTCCTTTAGAGTGACCACAAGACATAGACAGGAAATTAAGAGTTAGATTATTGAACTTACAAAGGAGAATCTACTACATAGTGTCATATTCAAAGACCAATATAAAGACCAAATAGAATATATAAATTTGCAGATTTAATGAAAATTTTTATGCATCTATTTATTTTACATTTCATTATTTTTAATTGAATTTATTGGGGTGACATTGTTTAATAGAATTATATTGGTTTCAGGTATACAATTCTATAATACGTCATCTGTATATTGCACTGTGTTTACCAACCCAAGTCAAGTCTCCTTCCATCATCGCTTAGCCCCCCTCTAACTTCTTCTACCTCCCCCGACACCTCCTTCCTTATGCCAATCACCATACTGCTATCTGTGTCCATGAATCTTTCTTCTTTCCTTTGCTTAACCCCTTCACCCTTCCCACCCAGCTCCCAACCTCGTCCCCTCTGACAGTTGCCAGTCTGTTCTCTGTATCCATGAGTCTGTTTCCACTCAAGACCATGTAGAATATATAAATCTGCAGACTTAATGAAAATTTTAAAGACCTGATGGCCGTGGCTTTCACACCCGTGTGAGGTTGACAGCATTTTCCCTGAGGGCCTCCAATACTCAGCTTCCTCACGAGCAGGGAAAACTTGACGCTTCACTTACATGTGACCAGCATTCCCTAAAGATACAAAATTGAGATGAGCTCCATCCATGCTGTTGCAAATGGTAGGAGTTCCTTCCTTTTTACAGCAGCATAGTATTCCATTGTGTAGATGTGCCAAAGTTTTTTAATCCATTCATCTCTGATGGGCACTGATGGAGCTGGAGAGCATTATGCTAAGTGAAATAAGTCAGTCAGAGAAAGATAAATATCACATGCTCTCACTCATTTGTGGATTATAATGAACAACATAAACTGATGAACAAAAACAGATCCAGAGACAGAGAAGCATCGATCAGATGCTCCAAACTCAGAGGGAAGGTAGGGGAGGGTGGGGGTGAGGGAGACAGATCAACCAAAGGACTTGTATGCATGCATATAAGCATAAGCGATGGATGTGGACAACAGGGGGTGAGGGCAGGATTGGGGGGATGAGGGGACATTGGGGGGATAGGGACACATTTTCAATATCTTAATCAATAAAGGGGGGAAAGAACACAGACTTTGGAGAAAAAATTGAGATGAGCACATATTGAGGTTTCAGAACTCTTTGGGGTGCTTATTTCACATACGTCTATGCAACCGTCTATTGTTTCTGGTTTTCATGTTCCAGTACTCCGCATTCTGGTTCTGGCTCCTGATATCATGGTTTACATGTGCATGGAACACAGACTTCTTCTCATGTTAACTAACAGGTTTGAAACAAATTTCCTTACCGAGTCGCTTGAATGATGTACAGTCCTTGACCTTCCATTCCTGCCTACATTCTATATATTATTCAAAAATCAAGAGAGAGAATGGCCTATGCGGAATGCTTTGGAGGGGCTTGTTTGAGGGAGAGTTTTTGTTTCCTTCATGTGCTACTGTGTTTGGGTTCGTGTCCTTGTCTTTCATATAGGAACACATACAGTTCCTGTATCCATGTAGAGCATGTATTTGGGGGATGCTGTTTCAGGGGTGTCTAGTATATCACAGTTCGCCTCTTTCAGGAGGACTCAGGGGACCAACTTCCCTTCGAACCTCTGTGTTCCTATCCTGAGAAAATGTTTTGTTCTTCTCTCGAGGACATATTTTATTTGCTCTCCCACCCATAACAATTATTTAAGACCTTACGATGGTTTTCACCTTATTATCCTTTACCATAGATTCCTTTCTAGTTTTCAGCCTCACCGCGTGCTTGAGACATTCCTGTAAATTACACCGTACCTTTTCATTCAAAGTTTCCACATGCAGATGCATTATCTGCATTAACAAATAGAATGCATTATCACCCTCATTATACTGTGGGAATAAATAAGTAACAGAGAGATGACGGGATGCGTTCTGCAATCATGGTGGAGCTACCGTGATTAAGCCCAACTTTGATTCGAAAAAAAAAAATAGCCTCTGATTATACTTCTGCGTAGGACGCTGAAAACAGAGTGCCGGCAACACTAGCGATGATAAAGCTGGATAACCGACAAAATTACAACATCCGAAGCCGGCAGAGAGGAGGGTTTCACACATT
The DNA here is from genome assembly GCF_000412655.1 of Myotis brandtii. Taxonomy (NCBI): domain Eukaryota; kingdom Metazoa; phylum Chordata; class Mammalia; order Chiroptera; family Vespertilionidae; genus Myotis; species Myotis brandtii. The sequence continues at coordinate 218,999 of NW_005353539.1, read as the reverse complement.
CACATTGCTAAGTATTTTCCACAGGCGGTTGGTATTCTGGCCTTTTTTCCCAATTGTATTTCTCTTTGTGCCTCTTTTTCTCTGTAGCTTCTTTTTGTTGGTCTGTAATTTTCTAAGTGCCTCTCCTTCCATCTTTAATAGGTTGCTGTCAATCTTATACTGTTTACATTTTATTTTAGATTATTTTTTATCTCTAAAAGTTATTTTGTGTTTTTTAATGTCTTCCATTTTTCAACTCATTACAAGGTATAGACCCCCCCCCCAAATTACCAGCTATGATTCAATCAATAAAAGAGAGATTTTGAAATGACAGAGATACTGACACCAACAAACAACATCATTAAATGACATTATAAATATATTCTATACATACAGAATATAGAGAAAAATGTGGTTACTAATTTGTCTTTAGACAGCTTATGGGCCTGTTTGTATTTCTTTTTCCTGGTTATATAATTTATTGGCCTCACACTGGCCTCATTGGCACAATGTTTTAAAGAATTTAGATTTGGTTTTTATGGGTTCCAAAGCTGTTGACATTCTTTCTCAGGAGGCAGCTAATTCTGCCCAGCGTCTTCGAGCCTTGATTTTAGGCTTTGGCAGGGAAGCCCTAACTGGGCTTGACTTGGAATTACTCCATTGCACACCCAGGTTTCCTTAATTTCTCTGAGGTTCCCCACTCTCAGTGTTTGTGTGTATCTTACAGGTCCCCAGTGGCTGGTCTCTCCCAGCTCCCGAAACATCCCTCTCATGTGCCTCCAAGTACAAAGCCAAGACTTTAGGGTAACTGTGCAAACCTCCCCCCTTTGCCTGCTGCAGAAGGTCATCTACCTCCACTCCCAGAATGCTCTTCTCTACCTCCTCACCTTGGCAGGGCTGTTTTACTCTGCGTAGGCAATTCCTTCCTGTGCTCTCTCTGGAAATGACCTCCAGGCAGAAAGCCACCTTGGATTCTTGCTGGTCCCCCGTGTCTCGGGGAACCCATATTTAATATCTGTGAAGAGTTGTTGCATATCACCTTTGCAGGTACATGACTTTGAAGGCAGAATGGCTGGCCTGGTAACAGATACTTCATTAAGGTCAGAATCAGATCCAGTGCCTGTCACCTTTTCATATCAATGTTATTTCTGATGGCCCTAAAAGCAATGAGTGAAGGGATGATCCCTTATCTCACATGCTCTGGAAGAGCTCATGCAATATTGTGATTATTACTATCTAAAGATTCAATAGAATTCACTGTGGAGGTCAGATACGTTTAAAAATTTTTAGGTACATTTTATTGCAAATTCAATCTTTAATAGAGGTAGAACTAACATGCAATTAATTTAAAAGATTATGAGTCCTAAAAAAATTAAATTTCTACAAAAGAAAAAATGTTTGGCTTCAGACTTCCACAAATTCTGTATCTCTGCTTCAAAGGATTTTGTATTGCAAGGCAAATATTTTATCCTCAGACAAGCCATCATTTATGTGTGGGAACAAAGGAACTTAGACAAGCAAGGACTAAGGAAGTATAACACCCACGTATCCTTTCTGAAAAATTACTTGAAATATTTCAGCAGCATGAGAGATGGATGAATCTTTCAAATCAGTGTTTTTATAAAAAGCAGATAAGGTATGAATTCAAGATAAACTTCAACAAATTTGGAGACAGTAGAGCAAACTACTTATAAGTTTAAATAAAAAATATAAAATGACATAAGAGCAAATTTGGACACAATGAAGCAAATTACTAATAAGTTTGAAGAAAAATATAAAATGACATAATTTAGAGCATATGTAGCCTCATTTATTATTAACAGTTATTGCAGCTGGATCAATGCTTCAATCTCAGATTGGACCTAAAGATTAATGGGACATACCTGTTACAGCATGCTATTGAACAGATAGACAAACACTTGCAGGACCAAATGACACAAGTTCAACTCCGATCAACCGAAGTGAAAGCAAATACATTTACTCACCTCACCAGGATGGAGACTCCACTGGCTCAGTCACAGCTAATGCAGTGGCCCGAAACGATGCTGGGCTCTGGCCTGTCCCTTTCTCCACTTCTAGACACCGGACTGTCCCTGATGACCGCATTCACTAAGTGGGCTCCTTGCTCACTGCCGGACCCAGACACACACCCAGCTCACAGAAAGGGGCCTCTTTGGGAGTCCTGGAAGGAGGTCTGATCCGTCCAGCGTGGGCCACCTGCTCACACCCAGGCGATCCAGGGAGCGAGGATTCTCCAGGCTTGATTCACGACCTGCCCTGGTGAGTGGAGATGGGGCAGCCGGGTTAAGTCACAGAATATGTGTACCTGGCAACAGAGGAGTGCATGCGAGAATGGAGAAATGGTTCTGAACCAAAATAATAACAAACACAGCCAATAAATAAATAAATAAATAAGTAAAACAAGAGAAATGAACAAAACCCATTAGATTTACATTTAATCTATTTCTACATGTATATTTCATATTGTAAACACATATAAAGAATGGCAGATTTTAATATTCACTATGAATTACAGCTTATGTATCACATATCGCAATGTAGAGCAGAGCAGAGGAAACGTAAACCCTCTAAAAGGAAGTCTCTTGGAAACTGGACCCAGAGGTAAACACTGCTATTATTTAAGTGAGCTTATTCCACGCAATTATTTTCAAAGGTTGCTGCACTATCCTCTTTAATGGCTGCCTACTATTTTATTTTATATATGAAATTTATAGAGCTAATTGCCTAATAATGAACCTTTAGGTATTTCTGTTTAATATCTAACAAGTGTGTGCGTGTGTGTGTGTGTGTGGAGAGAGAGAGAGGTTCTATGTGTTTAAATTTTGGGCTAAAACCATGTCAAACAGAGCTATCAAAGCACATCTAACAGCACATCAACATGCTTGGCATGGCTGGCTTTGTTCAGTCTGAATAACTAATAATAATCAGAAGGAGATGTGAAATATGGAGGATGTTTCCCTCATGTCGGATGCCATGGTTTTTAGGGACTTTATTCACCTGGTGAGAATCCAGAGGAGGGAGCACACACAGGCTGCCGGCAGTTCGGGTGGGTTAAGCCTCAGAGCGGTTGGGGGAGACAACAGCGAGCAGATCGTGGGCACGGCAGGTGGGAAGTTTGTCGGGACCCATTCACGATCGGCCTGAAGTGTGGGATTAAAGGAATCCCGATCGTAGTCCTGAAGGAAAAATGAGGAGACTCACATTTCCAAGCCTCTTCTTCAGGCCGTGAATTGATGAAAACAGTCGACTTGAAAGTCTTTTCCGCAGACAGAGTAGAAGTTTCATTGTTTGCGTTCAGTGCACATTGCTCTCTGTGTTTTGTGTGTGTTTTTTTCTCAGAGAACTGCTTCAGTGTCCTACTTCCTTCAGTTCTGTATAATTAATTCTGGAATGTTCAGCCAAATCTGAGAGGTAAAAAGTCTGTCAGTGTAGCCTTGTTCTGAACCTCAACTCCAGGCAGCAAACAGCTCTTTTAAAACTACCAGGAGCTGCACCTCCTATTGCTCTCCACCCTCTTGATCTTGCAAATGCACCGGAGGCTTATATTTCCTGCACGTAAATTATAAGGAAATGGTATGGGCTCACCCTGTACCTTGGAGCTGTAACTCTTTGCAAAATGACCCTGTATAACAACATTAACTTAAATGTCCTATAAATTTAGACCGTTTCCTTTTTGTTGGGTTTAAAGCAAGATTACTGTAAACAATTTATACACGGACTTGGAGCTTTAGGCCTGATTTATAGTATCTATTGTTTATACACTGTGCCTTCTTTCTATGTTATGTTCTCTCTCTTTTCTAGGTTTGGTTCACTGTTCCAAGTCTATACAATATTGAAAGTTCTTTCAGACATTGGCCAATGAAATCATTTTTGATTTGCCTCATGAGACATCAATTCACTTTACAATTGAGTTAGTTTTAAAATATGCATGTGAGAATTGAAGAAAAAGTTACAGGTACTAAGCACGCCAAAAGCCATCATTCCTACTTCTTTTTTTATAATATATTTTTTTATTGATTTCATAGAGGAAGGGAGAGGGAGAGAGAGAGATAGAAATATCAATGATGAGAAAGAACCATTGATGGGCTGCCTCCTACACTCTCCCTACTGGGGATCAAGCCCACAACCCTGGCATGTGCCCTTGGCTGGAATCAAACCCGGGACCCTTCAGTCCACAGGCCTACGCTCTATCCACTGAGCAAAACCAGCTAGGGCTTCTTTTTGGTTTTAAAACTTATTACAAAAATTACTTTTTCCTCTTTCTGTGCTAAAATTATTTTCTAAATCACATTGTAAAACTACTTTGAGCGTCTTATATCAAGTAAGAATATCATAAATATAAAACTAATTGACCAAGCAAAACGAGTAACTGAGTAATAAACATGTTTAGAGACTTACAGCAATAAACTCTGTGCTTCCATTTTTATGGACAAAGAGCCAAAGAGCAGAACCATCTGTCCTTCCAAGGACACAGCCTGTGTCCGGAACTATAGGGTCTGTGTCCACCGCACAGAGGTGATGGGACCAAGTCATGAGTGCGAAGATCTGCTGACTGGAAGAGGCTGATGGAAAAATAATCAAGAAATAATGATAAAGTCCAAGGGACCCGATCCAGAAACAATCTATAAAAATAGCAAAATAAGCCCAGCTGGTGTGGCTCAATGGTTGAGTGTTGACCTGTGAACCAGTAGGTTGCAGTTCCATTCCTGGTCAGGGCACATGCCCCAGTGGCAGGCTCTATCCCCAATGGGGGGCATGCAGGAGGCAGCCAATCAATGATCCTCTCTCATCATTGATGTTTCTGATTCTCTCTCCCTCTTCCTTTTTCTCTGAAATCAATAAAAATATTTTTAAAAATAGCAAAATAAATTATTTGACTCAGTATACAGAATCTTTAAAAATTAGAACAACTTAACCATAAAATCAATTTTATAAGAATGATGTTAATTTCCTGTCATTTGGAGGCAGCCAATCAATGATCCTCTCTCATCATTGATGTTTCTGATTCTCTCTCCCTCTTCCTTTTTCTCTGAAATCAATAAAAATATTTTTAAAAATAGCAAAATAAATTATTTGACTCAGTATACAGAATCTTTAAAAATTAGAACAACTTAACCATAAAATCAATTTTATAAGAATGATGTTAATTTCTTGTCATACGTGTTCAAGGAAGTTGTCATGTAAAGTAGAACGGATTTCTGATATGGAAGGAAACAGAAGTTGATATTTTATATGATTAAACCAGGGCCAAAGAGTAAGAAACCAAGTCACCTTTAAAGATATGGTTTCTGTCACTATATGTTCTTAATTGAATGTTAATTGGATGTTGACTGTGTTCTTAATGGAATATTCTGACCTTAATGCTATTCTGTAGTTCACTTGCCCACTCCCGATAAATTCATTTTGTCTTTTTACAGCCTTTTCAAACTTCAGTGCATCCCCGTACCCAGCACTTGCCTTTTCTTCTTCAGCAGATGACCTTGTCTCCAACTCATTAAGAACATTGAAAGTGATAAATGGTAATCACATAAGCCCATCCCACATGCGGTGTTGTGATGGCTCCGTCTTTATCACCAGCGTGACTTCATGTTAGTTTCACTTTCTGTTGCTGTTATTAAAGGTAGCATTATGTCCTGATATTTCATATTTGTAGCGACCCATGAGTGAGGCACCCTGCTCCCAAAACACGGAACTCCTCTGCAGACAAACGTGTACCCCCAGAACTTGACTTGCTCATTCCCCCGCTGGCATAATGTGACTACAAGGTGGAGTAGCCATAGCAATACACCAGACTTCTCCTCTGGGTTCAACAGCCTGTTTAGAAGACTTATGAGTCTTCTTCAGGAAATTGCCTGAAGCACATACAATGGGTAGTCAAGGAAGAATGTGCCAGAGAGGCTCCGGATTCCATCCTATGACACTACCTTAGTAGTTGGGTAGAAAGTTGGCCAGAGAACCCAGTATGCCTCTGACCACTCTGACAGTCCTTGCCCGAGGAAGCATGTGCCGCCGCATTAGGAATATAACGGCAAGGTAGACTTGGTCAGGGCTTCCCAGAGCCACACCAGAGTTGCATCCTGCTGGCTTTGTTGAAAACCATAAAGTGAACAGTTCCACTATCAGAGCACCTGGTCTTTTGCACCGTTACACTCTTCACAGCATCCAAGGAATTCAGAGTTATAGAGAGACCTTAGAATAATCACCCTGTGGTAGGCAGTATTACACCCAATGTTCCTACCCCCTAGGATACATGCCATCTATATCCACCTCTTATAGGCAGAGCAAGCGGATATGATGGGATGTCACTCCTGTTTGGGGGATGCTAATCAGCTGCTTTTGAGTGACTCAAAGGGGAGATTAATTCTGTGTGGACGCTCTCCTACTGGCCTTGGACAGAAGCTAAGAGCCGTATTGCAAGAGAAGGAGTCACGTGGCAAGGACCCGTGGGTAGAGCAGAGCAGTCCCTGGTTGACAGCCAGGGACCTCGGTTGTGTTGCTGTGAGGAAATGATTCTGCCAAGGACCCCTGGAGCTGCAGAGCCCACCACGACACTCTGACATCTCGAAGGTGGCATCGGCTTGCTTTGCTCTTTAAAGCCAGATGTCAGTCTTGGCCCTCAGAAGTCAGCTCAGTCAGGAACGACAGCCAGAGCTGGCGTGAATTTCAAGGGGTCACCCTGGGAGACTATCAAGTGGACAGAGGCTCATGCAACAGCCTAAAAAGTCATAACCGCGAAGCCTCATCTACAGACATCATCGCATATGAAGAGGGTTAAAGCCACATGAAAAGCATTGTTTATTGATCAGCAATGCCTGAGTGGTATTTCACTGCCTTTGTTCTCACTGCTATCTTCTACGTAAATGGACATGCAGTTTGGTAAATGGGTTTAACCTTTCACAGCTAAACAAATGGAGGATTTTCATCCAGTCTCTCTTCCAGAAAGGTAATGGTAAAGTGAAACCACCGGCGCCATTGGAATGTTATGTGCAATGCATTACATACCTTTATAATGCTTATCATTTTAATTCTATATTTACAAAAGAGATTACTATTATACCAAAGTTCCTAAACTGGTAGAGGTCAAACTACTATTGTGTACACAGCAGTGACATATATTTCCTGGACAGATTCATTTTAATTAGCCTGTTAGTGTTGATATTGTCAAATATTTAATTTTCCACACTAAATTTAATTTCATCAAGGAAATAATTATTGCATATATTTAACCAGTATCTCAAATGGCATATTAAAAATCTAGTCTAGTTAAAATACATGAAAAACTGAAAAATCTATAACTACCTGAGTCCTACATTTAAAGAATCATGAAATAAAAGGAAGAAGATTCAAACATAGTCAACCCTCCTCACACAATCCCTGTGAAATCCCTCCCTATTATTATTATTATTATTATTCTCCTACAATTCCTTCTTTTTACCCTCATTCTCATTCTCTACCTCACTGAGAAATCTGTTTCCTTCCTTTTTTTAATCTCATTTAATCCTCAACTCTCCCATAATAAATCTACTTCTCCTCTCTTTGCTTCTAATTCTTACCCTTTTTTAGGATAAAATAGAGTCAACCATAGCTTATTTGACGAACAAGTCTTTCTCCTTTAGTCTGTGTCCCACCCACCCCCTTTAGGGGTTAACATTTTGAGTTTAGAAACCATGTTTCCATTATTTAAACATCTTCCCCTTTGCTCTTTAAGGTCAATGGTTATGGTTTAAGTTTATTTTCAGAAGCCATCTTGACTCTTTACTCGTCACATCAATCTCCCTCTCCTTCTGCCTCTCTCTCTCTCTCTCTCTCTCTCTCTCTCTCCTACCCCCTCCCTTCCACTCTCTCTAAAAACCAATGGAAAAAATATCCTTGGGTGAGATCAACAACAAAGCACCTGTCATAATGTCTGTTCAGATGCTCCCAAAGGCCATCTGATCAAATAGGAGCATTTCCGTTGAGTGACATGACAAGGGACATAATAGGGCTTATAGCACGTCTGCCAGAAATATCAGTAAATGCATGAATCAATATATTGTGAGTGAAATAAAAGAAGGGGGAAACCAGAAAGAGAGCCAAAGGGGAGGATATAATCACTTGAGCTCAGCAGCTTCTCCTTCTCCTCAGCTCTGAGTACCCACAGATTTCCCGACTCACAGAACCCTGAGCATGGGCTCCTCAGCTTCCCTGAAGTTGGCTGTGGCTGTGGGAAAATGAGGGGCCTAGATGCTCACTTCATAACATAGCACTTTCCATTATGTGCCATTTTAAAGTTTACGTGGTACTTTAAAAACTGCATTATCTCATTTCAATCCATCTTCCGTGAATGACTCCCATATTCCCAAATGAGTGTCGACATGTCTTAGCAAAATGTTAGAATGAAAACGGTAATGTTGCATGATAAATACAACTGTGCTCACCACTTTTTCTTTTAATGGTGAGAAGAACACATTGCTCTTGTGTTTAAACTGATCAGCAGAGAGGTGACATCGAGAACATTCACTCACCAGGTAAATGAGATACTGCTTTGCTTAAATCTATCATCGGTTCAAATATAGGCCAGATGTCTTCCCTGCTCGGGAAACAGAAGTGCTGAGTGAGGCTGGAACGTCAGATGCTGATGTTAAGTGAGGGAGAATGTGCCATGTGATCTCCGCCCTTTTCCCAAACCCTGGGGTCACGGTAGAGGTTGGGATTTGTGCACAGTGGCCTCATTCCCAGTAGGGTCGGTGTTGGTGGGAGCAGCCCCCCTAATGCATGTCATGAGGGAACCATTGACTGTAGAGAACCAGCAACAATAAGAAAACCAACCAAAATCAATCCGGTTTGCAGTCCCCATGCCCCTGTCATTCTAAACAGCATCAGTAGTAAAATTCTCCTCCCACCAGGGCAGACCACAGCCCCCGACGCCTTCCCTTCCCATGCAGACCTGGAGTTGAGACAGGGAAGATTCGAAGCGAGGAATCCAATGAACGAACTAAACTGACAAAGTAGAAGCAGAGGCACGGATACATGGGACAGACTGACAGCTGTCAGAGGGGAGGGTTAGGATGAAGGAAGGTGAAGGGATTGGCCGAAGCACATGTATGAGTAACCCATGGGCACAGCTGTGCGGCGATGGACGGAGGGAAGGGGGTGTGGGTTAGGTGGAGATAGGTGAGAGGGGAGTAATGGAGACATCTGTAACAGTGTCAACAATAAAAATAAAGTTTAAAAAATTACAGAGACAGTTTAGATTTTTTTTTTAAGTTCTAAAAAAGAAGACTGCTCCCCTGGAAAGTGGTCACACAATTCAGTCCACCCCCACCCAGGGGAGTCCCAGCCCTGGTAGCTGTAGGCTCCCTGGATGTATCCTTGCCGATTCCCAACATAGACCACAGCCATGTGCCAGGAGAAGGGATGTGGCCTTAAGCTCACCTAGGGTTTGATTTATTTCCTAATAATAAACATATTAACCCAGGACAGCTCATTTTCCTTGAAGAATAAAATGATGTGATTTCACTGTCATGTTGGGGTCATTTGCATTTCGATGCCCTTATTAATCCTCCACAGTGAACTGATTCATTGCAGGTGTTGCTCCAATCATGTCTTTTGCTGTCAGGTTCTTAATGCCACAGGCATAGGTGTGTTACTATAGGAGTTATTGTCAGGATACAATTTCTGCAAACATGATGGGGATTCGGTTTGGTAAGAGGACAATAAGCCAAGAGTGACAGGCAATCATGACCTAACGCGATTGAAGTGAACAATTACTCTTTCCTGCTGGAAATACAGCCACGCCGCCCTCCCAGGCTCTCTGTCTGAGAAGAGGGATTCGCCGGAAGTGCTTCCTTGGCCAGGAAGCAGGTTTGGCTCCAGAAAAGGCCGTGGGCACCTTCAGGTTGGCAGAGTCGGAGGCTGGGCCCGGCCTTCCCACCGCCAGCGCCCCTCCAGCAGCTGCTGGCATTCACGGCGTCAAGGGAGCAAGGCCCTCAGAGCCGTTTCCCGTGTCTTTGGAATCAAGGGTGATGCTCACTGGTGTCGTTTTCCCTTTTCCTCTTACACGGCATCCAGGTTCCGCAGGAACTGCGCAGCGCGTGGTTTTGTCCGGCGAATTTCAGAATGTGCGGAATCAGTCCTCTTACCAAGCGTGGCTTCAGTGTGGGAAACTGTCTCGTTTTGCCTCCAACTTTAAGTGCCCGAGAATGAAAATGAATTACTGATGACAAAGCACTTATCTCAACTCCTGCCGCCCGCAGTTAAGGGGGAATAAAAGTCATTCCAATGCAAGGAAATAAATAAAAGCAGTTCATAACAGGCATCGCAGATCTGGGGAGAGGCTTTTTGCATTTGCATTTTTACCTTCATGAATCCAGCCTCCTTGTGACGGGTCAAAGGAAATAAGAGCTAAGGGCGGAGGGATGAGTGTTCACTGAATCCGGTTATGTTTCAGGCCTGTTTGTCATGTGGGGTCCTCGAACAGACACAGGTCTTTGCAAGAAACACACAGTTTTCTGGGAGCGCATCAGCCGTATGCCCCTCCCCTGTGTATCCCAGTGTGTGTTCAGGCATCAGGAGGGAGGGACGCTCCAGGTTCGCAGAAGGTCAGTCTAAATGTTTCTCTCATTAAGACGAGGATGGAGGTGTCTGGCCGTCTCGTGTCCCCTGAAGAAGGACTTACAAGCGGGGCCTCCCTTCTAGGGAGGACGGAGCCGCCCGAGAGCCCCGGCAGAGCCTGGCCCGGGAAGTCGGCCTGCTTTCCACACAGGGGCTGCGTGTGGATGCTCATTGATCTTCCATTGAACCCTCTACAGGAGAGGCTAGGGTGGCAGGGTTCATTTCTTTCTCTTTTTTTAATTTAAATTCTTTATTGTTTAAAGTATTACATGTCTCCTTTTCCCCCATTGACCTCTCCTTGGCCTCTCCCACCCCCAGCCCTCACCCCACTATAAAGTATTACATGTCTCCTTTTCCCCCATTGACCTCTCCTTGGCCGCTCCCACCCCCAGCCCTCACCCCGCTATTGTCCGTGTCCATTGGTTATGCTCATATGCATGCATACAAGTCCTTCGGTTGATCTCTTACCCCCTCACCGCCCCCTTCCCCCATAGGCTGGACAGTCTGTTCGATGCTTCAATGTCTCTTGGTTCTATTTTTGTTCATCAGTTTATGTTGTTTATTAGAGTCCACAAATGAGTGAGATCATGTGACACTTATCTTTTTCTGACTGGCTTATTTTGCTTAGCCTAATGCTCTCCAGTTCCATCCATGCTGTTGCAAATGGTAAGAATTCCTTTCTTTTTACAGCTGCAAGTATTCCATTGTGTAGATGTACCACAGTTTTCTAATCCACTCATCTGCTGATGGGCATTTGGCTGTTTCCAAATCTTAGCTATGGTGAATTGTGCTGCTGTGAACATAGGGATGCATATATCCTTTCTGATTGGTGTTTCTGGTTTCTTGGGATATATTCCTAGAAGTGGGATCACGGGGTCAAATGTGAGTTCCATTTTTAGTTTTTTGAGGAAACTCCATACTGTCTTCCATAGTGGCTGCACCAGTCTGCATTCCCACCAGCAGTGCATGACGGTTCCTTTTTCTCCGCATCCTCTCCAGCACTTGTCGTTTGTTGATTTGTTGATAATAGCCTTTCTGACAGGTGTGAGATGGCACCTCATTGTTGTTTTGATTTGCATCTCTCAGATGATTAGTGACTTTGAGCATGTTTTCATATGTCTCTTGGCCTTCTGTATGTCCTCTTTCAAAAAGTGTCTATTTGGGTCCTTTGCCCATTTTTTAATTGGAATGTTTATCTTCCTTTTGTTAAGTCGTATGAGTTCCCTATAAATTTTGGAGATTAAACCCTTATCAGAGATAACATTGGCAAATATGTTCTCCCATGCAGTGGGCTTTCTTATTGTTTTGTTGATGGTTTCTTTTGTTGTGCAGAAGCTTTTTAATTTGATGTAGACAATGGAGTCAAGACAGTCTCTTCAATAAACAGTGTTGGGAAAATTGGACAGATACATACAAAAAATGAAACCAGACCCCCAACTCACACCATACACAAAAATAAACTCAAAATGGATAAAGGACTTAAACGTACGACGGGAAACCATACAAATCCTACAAGACTCCATAGGCAGCAGAATAGCAGACACGTGTCGTAGCCATATCTCTACCAATACGGCTCCTGGGACAATGGAGACTAAGGAGGAAATAAACAAACCGGGCTCATTTTCTGAAATGCATTTATGACAACATGGGCTTGTGCAGGCCGGAAGGAGGGCAGAAAAACTCAGACCACAGAGTTAGAATGTGCCCACTCTAGCAATCGTGGGTTAGGGGAAACAATAGATTTGGGGTCTGTGCATTAAACATATGAAGACCTAATCTCTTCACTTAGTAACCCTGGAGACCACCATTATGGACACTAGACCCGTGGGGACTCGGAGTCCATAGCTGGCGGTATTCATTCTGGGGCGGGACCTGAGAGAGAGCGAGATTTCCTCAACCCTGGACCGGAGTGCAGGGGCGGAACCAGAGGACTCAGGTGTGACACGCGGCAGGATGCAGTCTCCGGGGACACACACGTGGTAAGGAGTCGCATTTCCTTCTCATTGCAGAGGGGTCATTGGAGGATTTGAAGGCAGGGGACGATTTGATTTGATTTTCCTTTTATACCCCATTCTGTCTTCTGTATGGAGAACAGACAGAAGGGAAACCAGGAAAATAGGTTTTAGTCAGGAAAATGGTGCATCTGGGGCTGACAGTGACCTGGCCCATGATCTCCCCAACATCTGTAAGGTTTGGCATGAGACCTAGTGGAGATATGCAACGCACACAGCTCTTCTCCACCTTGGCTCTCTGCTGTTCCACACAGGGTGTTGCATTCACATGTTTGGACACAGTAGGGGTCATGGACAAGTGCCATCCCAGCGCACACCTCCCGGGATAAAGGTGTCCACACCCACTCCCGTTTGCCCACTGCACCAGCTCTAGAAGCGAGCCCAGGCCCCTTTGTGGGAAACTCCAGTATCTCAGGTTCCCCGAGCAGGATCTAACAGCGGTTCTCAACCTGTGGGTTGTGACCCCTTTGGCGGCCGAACGACCCTTTCACAGGGGTCGCCTAAGACCATCCGGCGTATCAGATATTTACATGACGATTCATAACAGTAGCAACATTACAGTTATGAAGTAGCAACGAAAATAATTTTATGGTTGGGTCACAACATGAGGAACTGTATTTAAAGGGCCAGAAGGTTGAGACCCACTAATCTAGAAGGTGGTGGAGACCATGTCCCCTTGGCATCATGGACACTTGTCCCCTGGTGGAAGGGCAGAGCCTGGGAAGAGTCTTCTAGAGCCGGACCTGGGTCTTCCAAAGCTCAGGGTTCAGAGCAGGACCCTTGGTTGACCTGCATCCAAACTGGAGCAGAAGGGCATGGTTCGTAGTCAGCCCCAGGATGCATTTTGCTACAGACCCACACACCCGGGCTGAAGGATCCAATACCCCTCAGGTCCACACATCTCAGAGCATCAGTGGAAGAGAGGGCTCAGTGCTTCCCAAAGAGACCCCGCATTTCATGATAACGGAGGGGAAGCCCCTTATCTGTGTCAAGCACACAAATATTTTATAACATTAAAAATCTTCTCAGAACATTCTCTCTGAGTGGAGAAACTTGCCTTTCTAGCGCCCACAGACCTAACACCGTCTTTCATACCATCAGCCAATTAGTGTATAAATATTTCCTACTGAATTTTCCTGGAAGAGTTTGACATAAGCAGTGCTGTCTTATGGACGATCTGAAAGATGAAGTAAGTGATAATAAGAAAGATGAAATCACAGAGGAACTTTTAAGATGCAAGTCTAGACCTTTGAGGCGCACGGTTCTTCCTGTCTAGCTGTCTGGGGCCTGAAAAGAGCTCAGCCATCTCCTCCTGGCGCTCGTCCCCAATCCTAAATTAGACCCCAGGGACTGAGGATGGAGGAACGTCCGCCACACCTGGGAGGCCGGAGAGAGCGTCTCACCCCGGGGCTTGTCAGGCAGCTAATGTCTGTGTGGTTCTTCCCCGCTTCCCGTCATTGCTCTGGAGGCTGGTTTCTGTCACTTCTACTTTCCTGACGTGGGATTGACTGTCCCTGGGTTTAGCCACTGAGAAGGCTGTGGAAAGACACGCTCTGCATCGCGTCGTGACCACATCTCCAGGCAAGGTCAGCACGCGAGGTCAGAGTGTGTGTGTTGCTGGGGAAACGCCTATTTTTATGCTCCCGTTTCTACTTGGCAGGCAGATGGCTGGAGCCTTCGCCGAGTGCCAGGAAGAAACAGCTGGCAAATCAAAATGCACGGAAAGTGGTGAGAAGCCTTATGAGCATTTGGAAGAAACAACGTTTTTGAAGGAAGGGAAGTTTGAGCCGAGCTTACTAACATGCAGGGGTGTCTGAGCGGGAACCTGGGCTGCTAGCGAGGTGTGCAGAGGCAGGGACCTGAGCGGATCCCAGCGTGTCTGCGAGGTAGGACACAGTGGCTCCAGTGAACATAACACGAAAGGTAATTCCGAGACAACGAGAAGAAGGATGAAAAGGAGGAGAGGCCAGGGACCACGTGTGGGAGGTCCGGTGGGAAAGAAGATGAGCCAGAGGAAGGAAGAGGAGGGAAGAGTAGAGAGCAGGGACAGCAAAGGAGAGGGAGTTGAAGAGGAGTGTTCTGGATCCCTGACACCGGGCCCTCTAAGACCCTTGAACGCTCCTAAACAGCACCAGATTCGGGCTGGTTGCCAGAAAGACCAAAGCCTGGTTAGAGGGTTGGAACGTGCAGCCCCACCCTGACCCCCACGCGGCCGTGTCCTGCTGTCCTCCCACTTGGTCACATCCTCTTTGTCTTTGCTGCATCGCTCAAGGAAGTACACACTCAGGACCAATGACCCTGCTTTTTCCTCTGCCTGGAACCGTCTGCCCACAGATAGATACCTGGCTTGATCCCTCCCTTCTTTCATGTCTCCACCGAAATCTCACCTGCAGAGAGGATTTTGTCAAATACTATTTCCAAAACAAACCCACCTCCTCACTCTCTGTCCAATCCACTGCTGATTTTTTTAACAGGTCTTCTCACACCTGCCCAATGATGCGGACATTTCTACCATCTGCTTTTCCGCACAGTGGAGTTCCACAGGACAGAGCCTCAGCCACTTCCTCCCTCGCACACTCGCTTAGACACCTAAGTGGATGGATGAATGACCGAATGCATAAAAGGCTCACTCAAAACCCGAACCTTCCCCAAAATTTGGCTTGTTGGATTCCGTCTTTGCCATCACAGAGGACTCTGCCCTCAGAAAGGCTCACACTTGGCTCAATACTCTGTCTTCTGGAAATTCCAACACTCTTCACACAAGGGTCCTGACAATTTTATTTTGCACTGGGCCCTGCAGATTGTGTAGTTGGTCTTGCCTTTGAGACTGTGCTGGTCAATATGCGAGATGCTTTCTCTTACATCTGCTGGAGGGGTTTGACTGGCTATTTCACGGGTTTCTTTTGACTTCCTAGCCAGTCCATTTTCAATTGTTTTGAACCTCCTGTCTTCACCATAAACAGAAGATCTGGGTTAGAAAGATGGGCTGTGCCAGCTTCATCTGAGACTGACTCCCCAGAACCGGACACAGTGGGCCCCAAAGCAGAGTGGACAGAGCTTCATAAAACACTGGAAACTATTCTGATATCATGACGGAATTCCCTCCAACATTGTTTATTGCAAACTCTTTCAACTTCATATTTCATCCCTTCCCCACCAACATAAATTTAACAACACAGAATTATTTTCATTGTTCTCACCATCACAAGACCTTTGCTCTTAGGGCAAGTATAATACCCAGGATCTCATGGACCCTGGACACAGCAACTTGCATTTATAGCATCTGTACTGATTGAACTTTACTGCCTTTTGCTTTTCTCATGCCGGATCCCTGTTGAGACTATGGGTAAGATCTAAAACATAAAAGCCAAGAAGTCTGCCTCTGACAACTTCTGATTTATTACAGATACAAATGGAGCCTAATAGAAACGTTCATTACATATTAAGGTTTCAAGGAAAGAATTTTACAGGAAAATAAAGGGAAGGAGAATAGAGGTTAAGATGTTTCTCCAGGAACATTTTTGTATTTCTTTCCCCATAACTAAATTAATTTGATTGCTCATGTTAACGTCTGACGTTTTTGGTCTGATTGTTCTTGATGTTTAAGTTTTCTATCTCGACTGAATTCAAATTATATAAATCATATTTTCTTAACTGTGATAACATCTAAGTTTTCACATTTTCCTATGTGCCATTTAGAAAAATCTGTTATGCCATTTAAGTTTTCTAACTTCTTTTTATAGAATTTTGTAAAATAAATACATATGAGGTTTTAAATGTCTTTGTTTTGATACGTGTTCCTCATTTAGTTTCTATTTTTGCAATGTTTTGGTTAATAACTGCTTTCACTTGTTAAAGTTATGTTAGCTAGTGCTTTATTTTGTTTGCTTTTCCCATGAACCAGATATATTTACACATTTTAAAAGTTTAACATACACACAGAAGGTAGACACATCATATGTATACAACTTGATTTTTTTCATTAAGGTAAAATTCACATAACATAAATTATTTTAAATGAAAATTCAGTGGCACTAACTACATTCACAATTTCATGCAACCAACCATCTCTGTCTAATTTCAAAACATTTCATCGTCCCCAAACAAAACCTGCATTGATGAAGTAGCCAGTCACTATTCCTCTCACTCCCCAGCCCCAGAAAACACGCATCTGCTTCTGTTTCTGTGGATTTACCTGTTCTACAGGCAAAATCACATGCTATGTAACCTTTTGTATCTGGCTTCTTTCACTTAGCCATGTTTTCAAGATCCATCTATGTTGTAGCCTGTATCCGTGCATTTTATGGCTGAGTTCTATTCCATTGTATGGCTATGCCACAACTTGTTTGTCCATTAATTCCTCGATGGACATTTGACTGGTCTCACCTTTTGGCTATGGTGAACAGCACTGCAATGAACATTCGCGTGCAAGGGTTTGCTGGAGTCTCTGATTTCAAGTCCTTTGGTTATATACTTAGGTGTAGAATTGCTGGGCCACATGGTTATTATTAACTTCTGACAAAATGCCAAACTGGTTCCCACCATGAGCAAACCACTTTCTAGTCCCACCAGTACTACGCAGGGGCCTAGCTCCTCCTGTGCTCACTGATGCATGTGTTTTCCTGGGGGTGGGGGTGGGGGGGTGTTTGCTTTGTGCCCAGTGAGGACAACCTGGTGCAGTGAAGTGGATCTCACGCGCTCGCATTGCCCTGTGACTAATGGTGCGGGGCTTCTTTGCGCGGGCCTGTGTGCCCTGAGTCTGTCTTCTTGCAAGTCATCTCCCCATTTTTAAATAAGGGCTTTATCTTCTGCTGCAGAATGGATTAAAAATGCCTCTAAAGGACCACATTTTATTGAACCAAGAAATAATAACGAGAGAGATATGGAACAGTCTCAGAGATGTCAAAACACAAAAGCAAGTAATGTGCGCCTTCCGGCCTGAATGGGGACGTGCGTGGAGTGAACCACACGTGTCTCCTATTTATAGCCGCCCGTCACTGCGCGGCTGCCTCAGCGATGGCAGCCCCTAATTTTAATCAATGGAATAAAACACACTTAGAACCAAACCTTCAATTTGCTGCCTCACAAAGTGTTAAAGAAAGACGCTAAATTATAACACGTGTATTCAATCATGCTGAGCAAGGATAGAATGATAATAATGTTAAGAGATAGCAAGGGTTATGTACAATTAGGAGGTATAACATGTTTAAAAGCACATTGAAATATTGTTCACTTCACCTGTTTTTAAAAATGCCATCTTGTTTTATTTCTGTGAATCACATAATCCCCATTGTGTGCATGAATAGTTTTAGATGAAAATAATCACTATACATGAGATATAAATTTTGAATTGAGTGAATCAGTAAACAAAATATGTTGGGGAAGGATTTTTGACCAAAATGGTTCCTTAAAGAAGAGGTTCTGTGTGATTGCACTCGCTCTCCTTGGCCCGTCTCGCCCTCCCCGTCTTGGTTTGGGGTTAGGGCTCCCCCACACTGAATGCGTGTGGCCTTCAAGCGCACTGTGACTCAGACCTTGTTCTGACCCGTCCCTCTGTCATGTCCAGAAATTAAATAATTTTTTTCTTTAAGAAAAAATATCAGTGTGGTGACACCACGTGGCCCATGAATGCCCTCTGTCTGCCCCACAGAGCCTCCACCACCACAGGGGACCCTCTGTCCGGCCCCTGCCGGCACGTCTGCCCATCATCAGACCGCGGTGCTTACAGAGACCGTGGGCGGCTGAGTCGTCTGTAAGTCTCCTAGTCTATCCCCGCCCGTGGCTCCTAACAGGCACCCAATCACTTATTCAAGGAATGGACGAAAAATGAAAATGGCAAGAGCAAGAGATCCATTTATTGACTTCCTGCTATAATCCAGGAACTGGATTACGCTACTTACACAGCCACTCGTCAGTTACATCCTCAGTCTACCCGGGTGAGGAAACACACTCCGAGAAGTTAAATAACTGCTGTGTGATTAAAGGATTAGTAAATGTCAGAGACAGAAAGCAGATCATGCAAATGCTCTTCCTCGTGTCTTAGGCCCCTTTACCAGCGACGATGCACGAACAGGGGATGTGTGCTTAATGCTGATGTTTGCCGATTTAATCTTTTATTGAAAGCGAGGTCAGATACCTAGTTTCTGTGTTTTTACAAAAATCTTGGTCTACTATCAAAATATAGAAGGTGATTACATATTTTTTTAACAAATTGATTATGACTATCATCTCGTTTCAAACACACATGTGACAAAAGTTTTTTTAAGTGCACAGTCATTATCTTTGTGACGTTAATTCTGCGTGGTCCATCTAAACCAGCGGTTCTCAACCTGTGGGTCGCGACCCCTTTGGGGGTCGAATGACCCTTTCACAGGGGTCGCCTAAGACCATCGGAAAACACATATATAATTACATATTGTTTTGTGATTAATCACTATGCTTTAATTATGTTCAATTTGTAACAATGAAATTGGGGGTCACCACAACATGAGGAACTGTATTAAAGGGTGGTGGCATTAGGAAGGTTGAGAACCGCTGAGCTAAACTAATATGCGTTAGCACAGGATCACGATCCAAACAGCAGTGGGGCCAGTCTTTCCTGCCGCTGCCTGGGCACTGAGACTGCAGAGCATCCTCGCTCTACCTGGGCGTCCCCCGCTCAACCGCTGAGCGCTTCCCGGCCACGGCTTCTGTTCTCACGGAGCCTGAGAACTGGCGAGATTTCCCGGGCACTAATCCCACAAGGAGTGTGTCTAGAAGCAACACGCCCACCATCCCAGGGTGAAGACATGTTGGCCCCTCGGCACCCAGCAGTTTCTCCTGCCGGGCTCCCCTGCCTCCTCTGCAAATGCGGAGCCCTGGGCTCTGCCTCCGGGGCTGGCTGGGCTCTGCAGCTGAGCGGGGGGCGGGGGCGGAGGGAAGGGGGGGACGAAGAGCTGTGCTTGCAGGCCCTCCTCTCCCACCTGAGAGCATGTGAGGGGGGGACTCTCACTGGGGCTACAGATTCCACTCCAGAATCTAATCCAAACACGAAGGCAGAAACCCGTCATCTGTACTCAAAGCTGCTTGATGCCAGTAACCCCCCGAGTTCCAGTCTTCCAGCTGCACAGCCCCCTCTCCCAGGCCACGCTGGGCCAGGACGAGGCCCGGACAGGTGGATGCGGGTGCAGACCCTCCTCCCACACAGCGTCCTGAAGACCAGACACATGAACAGGCAACGCCGTGAACGCGTGGGCCCAGCCACGGACAGGCTGTGGACGTGGAAAGAGGGGCCGATTCAAGCTACAAAAGTGAGGGAAGAGCTCACTGAGGCTGAGGGAGGAGACATGCCCAGGAAGATACAGGAAAGGACCCTCGGCAAAGGGGGGGGGGCAGAAAGAACAAGGCCTGTTCAGAAGCTATTTGCTCCCCTGCAGATCGGGGTCGAGCGGGTGGGAACTGGGCAGCAGAGGGAGAGGTGTGATCAGGAAGGAACCGGATAGTCACCCCATGGGACAGGAATCCCTCTGCCTGTGGACCACTCCACCTTCAACATAATCACCGCGGCGACTGTTAGCTCATCAGTAATTAGCAACTCCCTTCAGGTTATGTCTGTGGAGAAGAGAAGAGGATGACATACAGGTCCAGGCAGCACAGTGCCCTTCAACGCCAGCCTGATGCCACAGTCCTCCCTGGCCGAGCGCGGGAGGGAGAGAGTTGGCCGTTACACTTAAAATTAACGCAGACGGGTCAAATTCCAACCCAACGCTGAATTGAAAGAATTGATTTTTAAAGCAGATACTCTTTCCATGGTGTGATGTTGGTTTTTTCCCTCTGCGAGATGCTTCACCACAAATTTCCTTAGTAAATAAATGTTCTGAAAAATGCGGATTTTTTTCAAAAGGAGTTACACATATGTTGATATATATGCGATTTGATATGTATGCTATTTTGTTGTATCGACAAGCTTCAAAACTTCATATGTCAAATTTTCTGAAGGTATTAACATCATAGATATTTTTACGTTTAAAAATGTCGAATTTCGTGCCAAAAAAAGAGGATTGGCAGGAAGTTTTAATTCATTACTTTATTTTGAAGAAAAGTGCTGCTAAAAGTTGTCGTATACTTCGGGAAGCTTATGGTGAACATGCTCCATCTCAAGATACTTGTGAACGCTGGTTTAAACGCTTTAAAAGTGATGATTTCAATGTGAAAGACAAGGAACGTCCAGGTCAACAGAAAAAGTTTGAAGACCAACAATTACAAGCATTATTGGATAAAGATGTGTGTCAAACTCAAAAGGAACTTGCAGAAAGATTAAACGTTGCTCAGCAAACAATTTCTGATCGTTTACAAGCAATGGGAAAGATTTTAAAGGAAGGAAAATGGGTGCCACATCAACTGAACAAAAGACAAATGGAAAACCGAAAAGTCATCAGTGAAATGTTGCTTCAACGGCACGAAAGTCTTTTTTGCATCGAATTGTGACTGGCGATGAAAAGTGGATTTATTTTGAGAATCCCAAACGGACAAAATCATGGGTTGATCCAGGTCTACCATCAACATCGACTGCAAGGCCAAATCGCTTCAGAAAGAAGACAATGCTCTGCATTTGGTGGGATCAGGAAGGTGTGGTGTATTATGAGCTTCTATTACCAGGTGAAACTGTTAATACTTATCGCTACCGACAACAAATAACCAATTTGAACCACGCTTTGATCGTAAAAACAACCAGAATGGGCCAGAAGACATGGCAAAGTAATTTTGCTTCATAACGCACCATCACACACTTCATAACCAGTTAAAGACACGTTAAAAGATCTTGCCTGGGAAGTATTAACCCACCCGCCGTATTCACCAGACCTTGCTCCTTCAGATGACCACTTGTCCCGATCAGTGAACAGCACTTCAAAATATACGAAGAAGTGGAAAATGGGGTCTCTGAATGGTCTGCCTCAAAACAAGAAGAGTTCTATTGAGACGGTATCCACAAATTACCTGAAAGATGGGGGAAATGTGTAGCTAGCAATCAACATGACTTTGAATAAAGCACTTTTGCTGTTTCTCTTGAAATTATCGTGTTTTCTTTGATTACAAGATACACATTATTAATCAGTACACCTGGTATTTCACATTGAAAAAGCTCACAGAGCCCTAGCTGGTTTGGCTCAGTGGATAGAGCATTGGCCTGTGGTCCAAAGGGTCCTGGGTTCGATTCCAGTCAAAGGCACATACCTTGGTTGCAGGTTCCTCCCCGGCTCCGGCCCTGGTCAGCGTGTGGTGCATGCAGGAGGCAACCAATCTATGTGTGTCTCTCACATCGATGTTTCTCTCTGTCTTTTCCTCTCTTCCACTCTCTCTAAAAATCAATGGAAAAATATCCTCAGGGGAGGATGAACAAAATAAAAAAGAAAGAGTTAATGTTTCCGTTCTAGTCTGCAGGCAGGAGAGAGCCACTGCTCCTTCTCAGAGGCAGGCAGCAGGCGGCTTCTCTCTTCCTGGGGGCGGGTCAGCCTCACTGGATTGAAGCCTTCAGCTGATTAGACAAGGCCCACCTGCATTAGGGCAGGCACCTGCTTACATGTTAATTTCCTTAAAAAACAACCTCACCCTGGCCGTGTGGTTCAGTGGCTAGAGCAGCCGTGGGCAACCTACGGCCCGTTTGAAATGAATAAAACTAAAAAAAAAAAAAGACCGTACCCTTTTATGTAACGATGTTTACTTTGAATTTATATTAGTTCACACAAACACTCCATCCATGCTTTTGTTCCAGCCCTCCGGTCCAGTTTAAGAACCCATTGTGGCCCTCGAATCAAAAAGTTTGCCCACCCCTGGGATAGAGCATCAGCCTGCAAACAGAAGGGTTGCAGGTTCGATCTGCAGGCCCAGTTGGGGTGTGTGCTGGAGGCAACCAATTAATGTGTCTCTCTCACATGGATGTCTCGCTCTCTCTCTCTTTTTCTCTCTCTCTCCCCGACCCTCTCCCTTCTACTCTCTCTAAAAATCAATGGGAAAAATAATAATAATAAATTAAATAAATAAAAATCTCACAGAAAGAGGGACTTATATTTTTATTTTCCCACCTACCATGCTGTGACTGGCCCCCCCACTTCCACTACACACACACACACACACACACACACACGCACGCACACACACACACACGCACGCACACACACACACAACACACACACGAAGCAAACACGTTTGACAAGCTTATCCAGAATTCACACACACGCACACACGCACGCACACACACACACGCACACACACACACGCACACACGCACACACACACGCGCGCGCACACACACACACACACACACACACACACACGATAGCCCTTGCCCAGCTTTTGCTGGGAAACTTGTTGTAAGTCCAGTGACTCTTTCTAACTTTTGACTTAGAATTGCCTTTTTCCCATTTCAATCTGTACATGTACACTCCACTTATGAGTCTTATTTCTGTTTCTTTGTCAACAGGAACTTTCGTGACACTCAAATGTGGGTTAGGCAGACACAAACCACTTCCTGAAGCTGGGAATGTGACGGCGTTCCTTTTCCATGAGTTGTATCACATTGCATTATGCTCTTCAAGACACACAGGACTTTGACCTTTAAGATTAACATGCAGAAGATACTCAATTATGATTGGAAAGCCTATGAAACACAGAAGCATTTTAGATATACTTAAAACTGCATCGGAAATCAGCATGGGAAAAGAAATTTTGACTCTGAGTGAGAGAAAGTGGGGTGCCGAGTGTGTGAGAGAAAAAGTGATTGGAGGGCAAAATATAGGTTCCGGTGGAAAACCTGAAACAATTGGTAATTATTCATCATAATGATCTGAAGAAAAAGAAAGGAGCTTGAAAGCCTGTCTCAATGCAATGAAGCTGGTTCAGAGAACTTAATTTAAGGTAACATCACTTAAATAGTCTACTGAATATGCACCAATCATTTTAAAGTGATTTACATATGTTAACTCATTTAATCTTCCCAGTGCGCCCATGAAGCAGTTACTATTACTCCTTTTAAAGATCAGGGAAATGAGATACAGAGATATGAATAATTTGGCCAAGGTTAGATAGCGGATTAACACAAAGTGTGGTCTTAAGCCCTGACATTCCCCCTTAACAGGCCACATTTTGAATGACTGAGTCGATGAGATTGAGTCCTGGAGTCAGAAGCTCTTACCATCTCCCGGTAACTAGGAAGGGTTAGGTCCCCGGAGGTGAGATGGATTGTTTGTGCCCTTGACGTCCCAAGACAGCCCTGGTTCAAATCCCTCTGAGGTTAGATGAGGATGATTTCATAATCAAGGAAATGGTATAATGTATTGTCCAAAACAGGGCATTTTTTGAGAGCAATTGGGGCATATTAAAAATTAAATGAGACCAAAAGGACCAAGAATGCTTCACAGGAAATCAGAATAAATGAATATAAAACCCTTTGCTTATAATTCATATATTAAGAAGCAAGACCCCATCAAATAAATTAAAAGCGTAGATGCCAAAAAGAATTAGAACTAAAGAGCAGGCGTCTTTCTTGTGGACGTGAACTCTGTGTCCCTGTCATTTATCTTCCGTGGAACAGTAACATTTACCTGCGCGGGCTCCTGCATGAGAAAAAGGGCACGTCGGCATTGAAATGCCGGGTCGGCACACCCTGAAATGCCTGTGCCTTCACCAGGGCTGGTGAGATGCCTCTGACACCGACTTCTAGGTGGTGGGAGACATCACAATGCAGCCGCCTTGGGTCGTCTATCCCCCCCCTCTCCCTTTGTTGTTGTGAACAGCGCCCAGGTATTCATTCACATCTAATTTGAGTTTCTTTCTCGCTCTAGAGTCACAGAGATTCTGCTTTGCCAAGCACAGTTGTTGTGGGGTTTTTTAATCATTATAAGGTTTCCATTTTTCCCCAACAATAGCCATCAGATAATAGGGATCGGACTAGTGTGAATCTCTCTTTTAAAGTCACTCACTGTATTTCACACAATAGGGGAAAAAGATCATGACAAGCTGCTATAGATTTGAGGGTGATTCATAAAAAGGAGCAATTATGGGACATTTAGAATGATTAGGCTGCCCGTCGGATGTTAAGAAGGAAACAACATCGCACTCTCACATTTTCCTTCCTAAGGCGGCCAGAAATTGGTTCTGGATTGATCCCCCGCTGCTTCTTCCGCTTCCATGTTCTTAGTAGTTTGGATTCATTTTACTCAAGAGACTACATTTTAAGATTACACGGTAAAGCTGAATTAATTCCCTGACTAGGCTCCTAAGTGCTTTTGAAGGAGAAGGATGAAGTCCACAGGGCAACCTAGAATCCAAGAAAGAAAAGACGCACAAAGCGACTTCCCTTATTTAGGGGCAACGCTGCCCTTTTCTCCTTCGTAAATGCAGATGACCCATTGTAAGAATAAAGGTATTAAAGAAACAACCACAGGTTGTAATTATACGTTCTGCGTGTGAGTTCTTTCTCAGATATGTGATTTTCAAATATTTTCTTCCCGTCTATACTTTTCTCTTTGTTCTCTTAACAGTGCCTTTCAGAGAAAAAAAAAATTGTTTTTATTTTGATGGAGTCCAATTTATCAATGTTTTCTTTCATGGACCAGGTTTTTCGTGCAATGCTTTGAAATGCATCTGCTATGTTTTATTCTAGAAGATTTATAGTCTTGAGCATGGAGAGTTCAAAACCATGTTTTGAAAAGACTACCCTTCATCCTCTGGGTTGCATTTGCAAATTTACCAAATAGCAACTGGCCATGTCTTGATGGTTGATTCCTGGAGTTTGTGCTTTTCACTGTAGCTATGACTATCCCTTTGTCGATCCCACACTATCTTGAATAACACAGCTTTATAGACAAAGCTTAAAATAAAGTAGTTTGTGATTACTCCAAATGCATTCTTTTTCAAAAATATTTTAGCCCTTTTTAGTTTCTGGGTTGAGAAATACTGATTTAGAAAATATTCTATTTTCTTGTACATATATTTGATATAATTTTAACGTTTTTTTTTTAAAAGAAAATAACACCAGTTGCCCAGTATCATTTATTTTAAAAGTTCACATATGCTCTAATGATCCGAGATGCTACTTTTATTATGTACTACATTTTCATATGTGCATGCATCTATTTTTGCATTTTCTATTCTGTCCACTTGTCTGTCAGTGGCATACTGTTTTAACTAAAGAATGTTATACTAAGTTAAAATATTTGGTAGCATGAGTACTCCCTTCTAGATTTTCTTTTTCCAAAAGTTTTTCTTTTTTTCATCTTGTATTAGCTTCATATAAAACTTACTAGAATTTGTTAAATTCATGAACTTAGAAAAAAACCAACATGGGAAATTAAGATGCCTTGCCAAAAATGTAATTAAAATTAATGCACTGAAAACAAAACAACAGAATTAAGTTTAAATATAAAAAAATAAATATAAGATAAACCAATGAAACAAGTTATAATAAATTAACTGAATAACAAAAATTCAGGTCTGAAAGTAAGTTCCTTAATTAGAGGATAAAATGCTTTTATTAATCAACAAGAAAAGGAACCTTGGGTGTCAGGAGCAAGATGCAACCTCGGTAAGGTATTGTGCTATCACGCTCTAGTAGAAATTCCATATTTTGAGTACTTATTCCTGTAAAACATAAGTATGTAACCACATTTTCTGGTAGAAAAGCAAAACATCCTAATCAAAATTGTGGAAGTGAATCTCAGTAGACTTTGAAGTCATAGGTCAGCTAAGGACTCTTTGCAGTCATTGCTGCAGGTCCAGTTATTTGGGAAAGTCGTTCTGCAGAACGACGGGAGGAAAATGGTTTTATATTCCATTCTGCTTCACTTGCTCAGGAAGATGCGTCTTGTGATATTTATAGAACGTATTTCAATAGTCTCTTCATAAGATTCAAGACATATTAGTTCAGAAAGCTATTAGCCAGTGTGTTCTGACAATGAGGAGAATCAAATCTGTTAAGAGCAATCTGTTTAACCTCTTAGCTTCAATTTTGTATTGACAAGAACAGCACGGTTCATAGAGCGTTGCTTTATAAACTAAGACTTTTTCCAGCGAGCTACCTTGCTAGCAAGATGTGCTGGAAACGGCCAGGTTGCCAAGGGCATCGCCCAAGGTAAACATGAAGTTCATCTGCAGCTTGTGTGGAGCGAGACTGTGTCTGTGGAGAAAGCAGGGATCTTCGGCATCAGCCAGTTGCGTGTAGACACTGTCAGTCAAGAAGCACCCTGCATTAACACGATGGACAACTTGAAACATGTTACGAAGTGCATCTTACTAATCGATGTTCATAGGTTAGCGAGGGCCCCACATTTGCCCTCAGCTCTACAGCTGAATGTGCAGGAGTGGGTCACTGGGCAAAGGCAGCCTCCTGCCACACTCCCGTCTGTGCTCTCTGTCATGAAGTCAGTAAGCCTGGAATTCTCCTCTTCAGTTGTATTATTGTTATTAAACATCTTCATAGACTTTTATATGTTGTTGAGAGCTGATTTCAAAAAACAAAAGATTAAATGCATTGACAATATTTCATTTATTTCTTGCAATAATTGATGCATATTGACTTTGTGGCATTTGTAATAAAAATGGATGTTTTCCGTTTTGGGTGATATCTCTAACTCTACAACCAGCGGGGTTGTTTGAAAGAGGCATAAAGTCAATCATTGTGGCCGAAGACCGGTTTGGCTCAGTGGATAGAGCGTCGGCCTGAGGACTGAAAGGTCCCAGGTTCGATTCCGGTCAAGGGCATGTACTTGGGTTGCGGGCACATCCCCAGTAGGAGATGTGCAGGAGGCGGCTGATCGATGTTTCTCTCTCATCAATGTCTCTAACTCTCTATCTCTCTCCCTTCCTCTCTGTAAAAAATCAATAAAATATATTTAAAAAAAAAAGTCAATCATTGTGTAAGCTTCGACGTTAGGAGTAGGTAAAACAAACGTCTTTTCGATTATTCCACTGACTCCTTTATTATTCAATAAATGAGATTTTCGGGACCTTGGCTTTGCAACCTCTGTCCATCTTCAGGTCAGGTCATGAGATCTGCCCACTTTGCTCTAAACCCATACATTTTGCATGTTGTTTAGGAGTTTCCAAATAGCAGTGTTCCAGAATTTGTGTTTCCAAATGTTTACACATAGCTGATGGCTTTATCTCCATTACCTCATCCATTAAATATGAATTTCAAATAATTTGCACCATATTACCTGAGTTTTTATTTCTTTGCACTATAACTTTTACAACAGTAACAGATACTTAGCTAATTATGAATCTGCCTCTCCCATGTTTATAGGAAGACATAGTACTTACTATATTTACTTCAAGAAGTAATAGTGGCAACAAAATCTTCTCTTTGGGTATTTAAAACATCCAGTATCCAAACACAGATTTGTGTAGGGTTCACCAGAAAGAGGAGGGAAGGTAGAAAGGAAGGAGGGAGGGGGCTGCCTTTCCCATTTGTTATTTCCCCCTAAGAAATACCTGGAACTACAAAATTCCCTTTACTATTTTTTGTAGTTGCAAGGCTTTTACATTTTGTCTGAAGTGGTAAAATATTAGTTCTAAGTACATTAAGAAGGTTAACATATTGCAATCACTACCAAAACAACTGAAACAATAATACCAAGAAATATATTCTCTTGGTAATCAACGAAATAAGTAAACAGAAAACGAGCAAAAATATAGAAGACCTGAATTCTCTCAAATGCACGTGCAACATCATGAAGACAGACCATATAATGACTCATAAGTCAAACCTGAAATGATTAAAAGCATGGAAACCATACACAATGGGTTCTCTGGCCATAATGAAATTAAATAGACCCACATATGTTGTCAATCGATATTTGACAAATGTTGAGAAAAAATAGGTTCTTTTCTGTGGGTTTTTTAAAAATATTTTTATTTATTTTAGAGAGAGAAAGAAGGAGAGGGAGAGAGAAAAACATCCATGTGAGAGCGGAACCCCGACAGCTGCCTCCTGCATGGGTCCCAGTTCACAGACAAAGTTCTCTGGTCACACCCTGTTGCGTGTGCACATTCGCCTCCCTTCTTGGCTTCATTTCTTCGGGAAAAGGTTTCAATGCCATGATTGTATGAATATGCATGAGCATTTCCGTGACTCATGAAACCCCGCTGTAACTTAGTCTGTTTTCCCCAACTCCTCACAGCTGGCCTGCTGGCTGCCTCCCATCGACGCACCCGGCTGTCTGAGGCAGCCTAGACCTGCGAACGCCCCAAGTTCAGATCCGTGCCGGGCCCAGCAGCCTCCTCGGAGCATGCTCAGACAGGCTTTTGTTTCAAGGCAAGAGAGTGTAGGCAAGTGTTTGGGTTCGCCCAGCCTTCCCAGGGAGAAGAGCAGTGAGCATCTATGCTGCAACGGAGAAATCCTCCCGCTGTCCCACCACCTTCACCACTTTCCTATCGACTTCCTTTCATTTCCTTTCCCAAACAGAGCAATTAGCTCTATTATTGCTTCTCGCCTCTGCCAACATTTTAGTTAGCCACTCCTTCTAGAAGAATCATCTTTTTCCTTGTGTGTGTTTCTTTATCCTTGATTCATCTTCTCTCTCTCTCTCTCTCTCTCTCTCTCTCCTCTCTCTCTCTTTCCCACCCCCCTCAGCTCTGGAATGATGAGGTCTTGACCTCCTCGACATCCTACAACAAATAATAGGATTCCATTAAACTTGTCAACCAAAGTGGCCTTATCACCTCATAATATCTCCGGGTTTTGTTTTTTGTTGTTCATCCCCTTGAAAAATCAAACACGTGTTTACTTTTATTTCTATTGAATTCCATTTGGAGCTGCAGAATTTAAACAGCAGCTTAGAATTCTGTGAGTCTAAGCGCCTCATTTTTACAAAATGTATGAAATGTTTCCCAGAAAGGTTAATAAGCATTATTCCTCACAGTAATAGGACCACTGCTAAAAGCCCACTGAACCCGAACCCTGCTGCCCTTCTCCTCAGCCCAGTTCCATTACAACCAAATGTGTTGGGTTTTGTAGAGCGGGAAGGGGTAGGGGCATCCGAGGACTGACTGATGAAGCGCATGTGAACTGGCCAACCAGCTGGAGGTGAACATTTCCACCCACTTTAACTCTCTGGGCAACAACAATGGATGCATCTCCACATCAATGTCACTGAAAAGCTGCAAGTGCAAGTGACCCTGTTGCTACAGTTGTCTCCAAATCATGCTTAAGCCCATGTTCTCCATCTACTCAGCCTGACTCATTAATTTGTTAACCTTCCTTTAGCAACTGGTAGATGGACCGCTGCCAACATAATAAACAGTAAACTTCTCTTTGTGTCTTCCCACATTCGCAGCATTTGGCATGGAAGTTAATTGGAGGAGAGATCATTATTTTATGCATTTTGGGGGTAGAAACAATAAAAGGCCAGTGAATGGTTTTACACAAGGGACCGCCACCATGTTCTGAAAGTGGTGTTTACCCGGGCTGCAGATGGCTGGAAATGACAGGCTTTCTGTGCATCGTTTGAGATCGCGATGACAAGGAGACCAGAGTTATTTCTGGATTAAAACACTTGCAAGCATCAGGAAGTGAGGAGTTTGAGCCTTCAGCATATTAACTTTAAAATGCACAGTAATCCATACGTCGATGAATCAGACAATGAGACCCATCTGGGTTCAGAACAGACAGACTCCCCTGGAAGACAAGGAGGAGACGAGGGGGTGCGAGTCACTTTAAAGTAAAATGGAAAGAAAAGTCACATCTTCATAAATATCGGGCCCAAGACTCCCTGGTCGGCAAGACACTCGTTTCCGGCCCCGATGCTGAAGCTCTCCCCCTGCCTTCCTGCAGGCGCCGTGCCCGCGCTGCTTTGGCTTCAGCTGTGCCCGCGACAACATCTCTCTGCAGACAGAGCCCTGCCGAGGGTGACCCGGCCTCCCTCCCAGCTGACATCCATTTGCTTTTAGTGTTTGTCAGGCAATTATCAGATCCAGTGTCTTAGCGAAGCGTGAGAGTCTTTAAAGCAATCATTTGACCTTCCCTTGACTTCAACATCAGAACTCCTCGCATCTAGGGCACTGGGAATGGTCTTGCCCGCCTCCAAAGATAGAGAACACACACACACACACACACACACGCACACACACCCCACACACACACACACACACATCCATGGCAGCTCAAACATCCTCTGAACCAGGGAATTTCTATTCTCACTGGTTTGACAGAAGCCCTTAGAATAAAATTGTTGAAAGACGCAGTCACTTTCACATGGAGCCATGGGATTTACTCAAGAAGGTGCCCAGACCAGCTGGCTATTTTTACTTCAAATATTTGAGCCGACTCTCAGCTCTGTTCATAGAGACCGATGCAGGGCCTGCCTCCCACTGGGGGCACCGGAAGGAGAGGCGCCCGGAAAGGGTGGCCCTGTGGGAATCAGTCACAAACTTCAGGGCTTGCACTTGTTGCCACAAAGGACAGACAGAGGCTCGACATGCCAATCAGGTTGCTGGTTCCCCTTAGTCCCAGGAAAGCAGTGGATGTACATTCTGCAAATACCAAATTCCTCTTTGGTCCTGGATTGGCTACACTTTCCTTTTCTGAAGAATGTCTGCACCGGATCAGAGACTTTCTCGGAGGCCTGATACCACCCGTCCGCCTCTCTGTCTGGATCATGGACAAGGCTCCCAGGCAAACAAGATCTCGTGTCAGAAGACCAGGGAGTTGCTTAGCGGGGCTGGCAACCACGGCAGGCAGAGGTCAGTGGCCCAAGTCAGAGGGAGCCCCTTCCTCGTGCTAATGTCTTCCTGTGAAGAAACAGTCCAGGCTCAGTGAGGCCGAGGCTGGTGGACACTCCACTTTCAGAGGAAAACTATTTCAGGGATGATGAGGGCAAAAAGACTCATACCTTCCTTCATCCTACCTACCAGCCCCCCCGCCCCGTCCTTCCCGGAGGGGCTATTCATCTGAAATCTATAGCCAACATTACACTTGTATTAAAACAGCAAATGTATGCCACTAAAGTTAAGAAAAAACAAAGATCCCCTCTATTAAATTAATTGATTTTGAGCCAAAGGTTATATAACCAAGGTACCAATACAAATAATGTATATTTTAGCAATAAAAATACAATGTTATCTGCTTGATTATTATGATAGCAACCTAGAATTAATTGATAATTAAAATCATTTTTTTAAAAAGAGTCCTACAGAAATAAGAGTTCACAGTAAGGGCTACTGTTTAATGATAATCAATCATCAAATGACTTAATTTTTTGTGTATCAGCAATAAACAATGGGGAGTGTTAAAGTTGGAAAAATCACATAACACTTGCACCAAGAAGTACTTAGTATGTCGGGATTTAGCAGGAACTCGGCCTCCACAGCCCAGGAGACTGCATATCCCAAATAGCACAGCGATGAAGTAGGCCAGCCTCCCCAACCTGTGCTTTTGAGTCATTTTATGGAATAGAACCTTCCTCCCCAATCTCTTACCAGCCCCCAATGACTGCCTCACACATCCAATGACTACCTTTCATGAGAAAAAAAAAAGATTGTGTTTAGCACCTGACAGCAGGGAAAAAAAACTATCTTGACTAATACAACAAACTATGATTCACAGGCAATTAACATTCACTATTTATTAAAACCTGTCCCTCATAGTAAAATCACATCCCTAAAGTAAGCAATCATCCTGGATACAGATAAGAAAACTTTCAAATATTGAGAAGTAATTGTGAATGAAACCTGACATGCAGAGTCTCGCTAAATTCCCAACGTTGGCCTCTGAAGTAGCCTTTCCCTTATTTTGTAGTAATATTTCTCTTATTTCATGGAGATATTCCTCTTATTTTACAGGTAAGGACACTGATACGCAACAATGGTAGGAGATATTTGACAAAGTTCACGTGGGTAAGAAGAGATGAAGTCATCACTCACATTCATACTCCACTTAAATGTTTTTTAGTTTACAAACTGCATTGCAGGCAGGGGTTCTACAGAAGAAAGAATCCTCTACTTGGGGTTCTCATATCAGTAAACATAGTTCCTAAACGTAGGAGTCTATCTCCCTGAATTTTTAACTCTTTAAATAGCTTATAGTTTAAAATCTTGAAATAGCTTCAGTGCTTTGTAAGTATATGTCAATATAGACAGGTAAGCATATACACAGACACACTGCACTTTTAAGATGGAACTCTAAGTTTTCTTTGGTTTGTTTACTATTTTTAATCTATAAAAGTGCCTGCATTAAAAATTCTCTCTGAGCCACCTGTCAGTTTGAATCATAGGAAACTGCTGATGTGTGACTCATTTGAATGAGTCACCTGCTCACCTAATAGAAAAGCCCATGGTTTCTGCAGAGAGAGCCCTGGACCTGAATTTTAGCTGCGCCGTGGCCAGTCTTGTTATTTGGGGCAAATGTCTCTGAATCTGTTAAGTCTCTGCTTCCTCATCTGCATAACGAGATGATGGTGTGTATTTGCAAAGATTGCTGTTAGGACCGAAAAATCACATGATTTCTTTTCTTTTTAACAAAAGAAGGTACGCTGCGCCTGCCGCATAGTATGGAAGTAGAAACTGTTTCAATTAGTCTCGTATTCGATGTGATTCGCAGAACGGGCTGTGGTTGAGAGTCCACTCTTAGAATCTGGGAGCACTCTTAGCATGTAATTTCATGACGCACCACCTCAACTGTGTCAGGGCAAATCCAATAAAAAGAATCCTCAGTCATCTGTCATCGGCATTCCGTACAGCTTGCATGTTTATTATTGCCATGTAAGTGCTAGCCATTTTTCTTTGGGCCGTGACTACACGTAATAATCTCCTGGCGAGGAGGCATTTCTTCCCACTTAAAGGAATATTTTTAATCCATTGCCTTTGTTTTTTTAAATTTATCTTTAATGTTGAAAGTATTTAATCCATTGCCTTTAAGTGAACATCCATCATCCTGAGGATATGGAAGACAAATAAAGTTAACAGGTACAACTGCGAGAACTGTTTTGCCACTTAAATTAATAAAAAAAATGATTTTTATCATTCACCAAAACATTGACCATTTAAAAATATCATATGCTGAGATTTTAAGTTAATCAAATGGAAGAGATGACACGTTTTTTAAAAAGCAAGTAAAACGTTTTTTGGAGTTTGAGACATAAAAGAATTCCACCCTGGTCACTAACTATGAGAACGTGGGTCAGGCATTTATTTCTCTTGAGTTTCAGGGACTGGAAAAGAAAAACAAGGTCATGATATTTCCAATGCACTTCTGGGTGCTTTCAAATTATATCAATGACAATACACATGTGTACATTTTTATCTGTGTAGACATTGAGCAATTATCAACACACCCTATATGGAGCCGATGACTCTTCTTCTCATTTGAACCCAAATCCAAACTAGAAATTTTCTTTCCAGAGGACACTATTGTGGCTGGTCTGGCTTGATAATGGACACAGAGCTTTGTGAACTTTAATGCAGACCTGCTCTCATGTGTAGACACTGTTAGTGCCCCTCCCCTCCTCACCCTTTTACAGGTAATTGTGAAAAAACACTCAGCTCCACAGTGTGGCCTTTCAGAAGCTCGGAAGTGGTGGTTACTCTTCACTTTCTGTATTTTAGGGGCTGATTATGACAAGAAGTATTTCTGAACAATGAGGGTAAGAAGATGAAGAGAAAGAAAGTGCGTATTTATGTTAAGGCTGACCGGAGAATTGCCTTCCTGTTCAGTACTTGTTCATAATTCTTATTATTTTTTCACAGATTGCACTTTTATTTCCAGGATAAAATTTTATTATTCTAATTCAAACCCTTTTTGCGAACCGCAGTTCGCTGGTTCAGATGGCTGCTTTCTGTGTTGAGGAGATCATATTTGAATGCTAAATCCTATCTGAGCTCTGAGCTAACAATACATATAAAAATAGCACATCAGACTAGCTCTGAACTTAGAAGAAGCATATAATTGTACTTCCATTTTCTTCTGGAATTATTCAAATCGCCATATTAAATAGACAAAGCAATAAATTTTTAGGCGAGCTTTTACATTTCAGCAAACTTAAAGAATTCAATTTAGAGAATGATGATGACACACAGAGAACCAGACTTGAAAATCCATTCAACCTTCTTCAGAGTCTCTGGCAAGCAGCAGCATGGTGTTCAATGGCTTTTTAAAACTTCAGAGCATAGACTTACAAACCCCACACCCCAGGCCCAAGGTCTCCATGGCAATGAGGACACAGGCAGGAATCTAGTCTTCTGGTATTTTCTGCCATCATTGGTCATTCTGGGGGTGACGTAGCCAAAATGATTTTGGTATAAATCAAGAAGAGTAAACCCTATTTTTCATTAAATTTTATTTTCGCAAAATCCCCACTTACTCGTTGATTGTGGCTGCATTTAAAACCATCCTCTCTGAACTCTATTTGTTTGCTTGCTTATTTTTGCATCACCATTTATCCCCTGGATGCCCCCGCTCTGTATGTCTTTTATATTGTAAAAATTTCCAGTTACACAGTACACTTTCTGAGGTAGCAAAATACACAAGCACACAAACAAATGCCAGAACTTACCAGGAACCTGGCCTCCAGGTGGAAGCAGAAACTGAGAAACGCAGACAGAGAATTCTGAGTGAGCAGAGAGGCTGCTCCAGGCCCCGAGTGCAACCTAAAGGTGAGCCTAGCACGTTTCCTCAAGCACCTCACTGTGCTAATTCCGAGAGCAACAGACTCTGCGTTTTCTATAAATAAAATAATTGTCTTACTATTCCAAATGTGAACACTTCCCTTTAAAAATACAAATGTTTTCCCAGCATGTCCTGCACACACAGGCACTCCCGTGATGCTCCTTGCTTGTCGGTTAGGTTTGAGTTACAGAAGATCAGCCAGAAGTAAATAGATTTCCACCCAAACCAGAATTGCTCCACCAGGAGGAGATGAAGGAAGTAAGAGGCACAGGGTCCCTCTGAGGCTGCGCCTCCCTTCTCTTCTGGTTGGGCGCTGTGCCATCTAATACTAATAACTACCAAAATGACATTTTTATCTGTATATGTCTTTTTTTTACTGCAGACCCATGAATCCAACTACCTAAATGGTCTTGGACATGGTATTTCTCAAGCTACCGGCCCAAACTCCTGATTTTCACGTTAGGCATCACTTCTCTGGCTTTTCCTTCCCTCCGAAAATTTCACTGGATTTACTCGGTTGCCTACACACACACACACACACACACACAAATAAACAAGAAAACTAAGAATCATTCTTAGCAACTTCCTCCCCCTAATCTCCTTATGATTCAGTCACCAAGTTGACGGAAACCTCTCAAACTTAAGTCCACCCGTTCTCATGGGCCGTGTCCCATCATCTTGGCGCTGTTTTCACCATCCCTCTGCTCCCAGGTCAAAGGTCAAGTCTCTTCTTGAGGGCTCTCCATGGGCGCCTCCCTGTGTGATTCTCTCTCCTGGTGTCCTGCGTGTTTGATTTATGGGCTCCTCAGCAACTCTATCATTTTCTTACTTGTTTACTCTCATATGTGTCCTCCCAAAATTGTAAGCTCCACCTTCCTGTGTATCTAACTCAAAGCTGGAAACACGGTTTGCGTACAATAATGTTTGTGTGTGTGTGTGAAAAAATAAAAGTGTGGTCTTCCTTCCTTCATGTTTTGCTCCAAAACATCTCCTGCACATAATAAGCAGAATAAAGAGCAAATTGGATCGTGGTGTCATCTTCATGATCGTTTATGCCACTCTGTTGGATTTTCCATTTCTTAAAAGCATAGGAACTGATGTTTGCTGTTCAGAAATGTGTCAGACCTCACCAGATGGGTACCTAGTGTTTGCTGCATCCTGAAGCCACCTTACCTGCTGGCACCAGTTGTTTTTGTAGCTCAAAGGTTTTACTTTTGCTGCTTCTTGTGACGCATGTTTGTGGGTCGCATCTCAATGACCTGCTGTTTTTCATGATGAGAATACTATTTATAGTCACTTTTATTTTCATCTCTTACAAATGCTCCCAGCACTACACCCTGTAACTCCATGCTCTCCTTCACATTCACCCTCTCAGGTTGTTGTCACCTCCATTTAGAGAGGAGGAATTTGATTCTCAAGATGCAGCAACCTGGGATTTGGGACCATGTGGGTGTGACTGGGCTCCTAAGTCGCATCTTAACTCTTTATTGACTCCTGGGGACACTCTAGGAAGTTGGAAAAAGTAAACTCTTGGGGAGACTGACCTGTGAACCACACTCTCTCCACCTCACACATGAATGGAAGGGCGTTCGAGTGAACGTTTCCCTGTTTATTCGCATCCTTGATATTTTGCGCAACTGCTCAGTCCTTGTGATCCTCTGCAGCTGAACGCAAGGCTCTTAGGGACCAAAGATGGTAACTCTACCACTGAGATACGGTGCCCACCCATCCCCTTCCGGTTCTCCGATGTGGACCCCCTGCCCAACAGCCTGAGAGACCTTGAGTCACAGACCTTCCAGCCACATCAGAATTCTACCCACACGAGACAATACTTTTCAATGTTTTATGCTGCAAAAATCCAGGGCAAATTGTTACACATCCTAAATAACTAATATAGAGTGTCCCCCAAAATGTGTACTAGTACACACACTTTGAATAATTATAAAGCAGTGTTTATTAAAATATATTTCATTTTCAAAAATTGAGCTCTCAACTGTTAAAATATGTGTACATTCTGAGGGACACCCGTACACTCAGGATCCTGCATTAGAAGAGGACCTGTCTGCCCTGCAATGCTCTTTCCCCAGGACTGCATTCTGAGAGGGGAGAAGACCCACAGGCATGGGAGTCTCAGTTCCTCCGCCGCTGGTTTTCCTGTCACTGGCAGCTGCTGCATTCCTCTGAGGGCCATGAAAATTCACTCCTGAGCCTCTGATGCATCTATTCACATGGAGTAGAGGTGTGGTTCATTCATCCACTGCGTGCTACCCACGGGGCTGGGAGCTGGAATACAGTGGTGGATTCATTCTAGCCTGCGCCCTCCAGGTGCTCATAGTCCGAGGAAGCCGAGAGATGGGCCTATCACAGCACCAGGAAAGAGAAGCAATAGCAGGAAGAGTATAATATAGTCTAGGGTGCCAGAGTAAGAAGGAGGGAAGGAAATTCACAGAAGGCTTGTGAAGGAGGAGGCAGTGAGATGAAGGCTTGAAGAAAGAAGACCATTTCACTGTGTTAAGGAGGAGAGCTCTCACAGGCGGGGAGATTCATGTCTGAAGGTCTGTGTGCGTACTCGCATGGCCCATGCAGGGAACTACGGATAGTTCAGGCGGATGGCAGAGCAGTAAGTAAGCAGATGGAGAAACAAAGACGGTTTAGCATATGAAGGACCTTGTATTCATTGGTGTAGAAGTCACCTTAAGGTCAAAGGCAACGACCCACAGGATTCGAACCAACGAACTTTATCATTGGTTCGGGGTGGCAGGGTAGTAAGCGGAACGACCTTCCTTGAGAGAGTTCAGCAGCTCAGTGGCCGGTGAAGGCAGATGCATGCTGGCCCGGGCTCAGTCTTACAGGAAACTAGGAATCACAGACAGGAGTTAGGGGAGCTCAGGTATTGATCAAGAAATGATTGAAAGGACAGCTCATTGAAAGTTGCCAGGAGAGGAAAAAACTAGAGTGAGGAATGAATTAGTGAATAAAAATAAAAAAAACAATAGGAGCCAGGGACTAGAGTTCTTGATGAGACAAAAGAAGAGCTATGGTGGAAACGAATAAATGAGAGTCTCAGGGCTAGGAAGTTATGACCGAGATTACACTCTATCGCAGGGGTGGGCAAACTTTTTGACTCGAGGGCCACAATGGGTTCTTAAACTGGACCGGAGGGCCGGAACAAAAGCATGGATGGAGTGTTTGTGTGAACTAATATAAATTCAAAGTAAACATCATTACATAAAAGGGTACGGTCTTTTTTTTTTTTTAGTTTTATTCATTTCAAACGGGCTGGATCCGGCCCGCGGGCCGTAGTTTGCCCACGGCTGCTCTATCGCTATCTTAGCTTGCATTCCAGATACCTATGTATACGGAAGCAATCTTTTCTCACGTTGATATTCTACAACATCCTGTTATGATTAATTTCATATAATTCATGTACAGTAAGATAATAAGTATGTTATTCTCCTGTAAAGTGCAGCTTTTGTCCTTCTGGCTGCTAGCTGATTTATTCTCAAATTCTGAAAGCCCATCCTGCAACCTATACGCAGCTTGATAAACAGCCAGCCTTTGAGGAAGAATATTAAACTGGCGCCCTGCGCATCGGGCAGTTAATATCCTCTGGCAGTTTACGCAAATTCTACTTTTTGTCATCTCATTTAAGATCTGAATTATCTGTAGATCCTCACCGTCCAAGAGTATCTCCTTCTTAAGGATTCTGTCTACCGTTAGCACTTTCAAATCAATATACACCAGCCAAAAATAGGTAATGGATATATGATTAATATCTGTTGCTTGATTAATATTGTTTCCATTTATTATGGGAGTCTTGTTCACCATTGATCTAGCAGTGAGGCACTGTTTCATGCCTTTGTTTTCCACCCTCACTTAATTTTCTGTGCCAATCAACTTCCAACCTCAGGAGCTATTATGCCCATTGCCAATATTTCAATAACTCTCTTCTTTTGTGTAAGAAAAGTTCCCTCTTTGAAAAAAGAGGGCATGTGCTCTCTGCTCAAATAAAGTTGGAAAGTTCTGGGTTGAACTCAGTTCACTGAAGAACTTTTTAATGTTCTTTTTGAACTTTCAAGAGTTGTTCAAAACTATGCTTTCCAAAGGTATGCTATTAAGCACCTTTTTTTCCCCAATGAAATTCTGGCGGGGTTAGCATTTCTGGGGCTTTCTCCTTGAAAAGTTCTGTCCTAAGGGCTCTGTGTGCCTCCGTCGTTACTCATATCTATCACCAGTGACGTCCCTTCCAAGAGAACGTCTATGGTTCCTTGTCGCCGAGAGAAACATGACGCGGCCTTCCTGCTGCCCCACCACCTCCCAGTAGACACCGCATTGCAGGCCACGCCGAAGTGCTCATCAGTGTTCACAGGACTCCTGCGCCGTTTCCTCGGTCTACAATGCCTTTCCTTGTTCCCACAGAACAAATTCACACTCAGCCTTCCATTCACGGCACGACGCCTACTTTCCTCTCAGAAGCTAATTTTCTTTCCACCTTATGAAAACAATTCAATGTTTTTTATCATCGACTTCAAAGTCCTCAAATGTCCCTGGCTGCCTCTCCAACTACATTTCCCAGAAATTCAATTTCACCGACACAGGGCCCCTTCTCATTTCAGAGCCTCTCACTTTTGTTCTCTTTCCTCAAGATGCACTTCACTCCTTTGCTTCCATGGTTCACCCCTTCGCTGCATGCATCTCACCTGAAACACCTTCTCTCCGGAGGCCTCTCTTGGTTACCCTGTTAGCACAGCATCTTCCAACCCTTGTCTCTTCAGTGTTTTCTTCACCTCAGTATTGATCCCTGCCTTGTATTTGTTGGTTTATTGTCTCTCCCACAAGACTGTGAGCTACATGATGGCAGGGACTCAGACTCCTGTGTTCATTTTGATTATCTGTGATCGCTCCACCCTAGAGAATTTTTGGCTTAATAAATATATTTTAACAATGAAAAAATGAGTGATTCAAAAAAAAACTACCAATTTTAAAAAGTAGAAACCACTTTACTAGTCTTTCCCCTTGCTCTGGTTCTTTAGAATACAGAGATAAAGAAGTAAAGAGAGATGCCACTAGAGCTTGTACTGGACATTTAAGGACTTTCTTGCTACTTGGCATCTATTAAATCTTTTTTGGTAACAGCATCTTAGACACTTTTTAGTATTCCTTCCCCACTGCATTCAGTGTTGGTAGGACAACCAATCAAGGTTGCCTGCCCAGCCCAAGCCAAGTTGTGCATGTCTGAACCACATTGTACCAACTGGACTTCCTTCTCAAAAGACTTATAATTTCAACAAAGTGACACATGGGAAAAAGGAAAGGAAAGAAAGGGAAGGGAAGGGAAGGGAAGGGAAGGGAAGGGAATAGTTTGACCTGATTCATTCCAGTAAAGAAAAACCCTAAGGTAGTGCAGGATTCTAACCTTTTCAATTTCTCAGCTATAATTGAGATCTGTGAATATCCCAGGCTGTAACTGCTACTTTACTAATCTAGCTGGAAATAGTTTGTGTTTCTAGTAGACAAATGGCCTCCTCGTTGTTTATATCATTATTGCGTATGCCTCACCGTGTGACAGATGGAGAACCATGGCTGTCGTTACTGTTGTCTTCACGTTGAAGATATTCCATTTCTTCCTTCCTAGGGAGGCATCTCACAGGCTCTTAGTAGCTTGGTGAATAAAATTTGTTAAATAAATCTCCTGTCCACAGATTTGTCATTTATTTACATTTAAGATTTTTTTCAGTTATTTCAGAATCTTTGAGTGATTTTAGAAAAAAAGCAGAAAACATCAAGCTAAAAGATTCTGAAACAAAGTCGTTATTCTTTGAGAAAATGGTAATGTGTTTACAATAATCCAAAACAGGTGAGACCTGGGTCAGATTTTTTTAATTCAAAGTCTCAGCAAACATCACATTTCCTTTCTGATCAAAAGCTCTTAAATGGGAACTTTTAAATATGGAAATAAACTTACCAGATTCACAAGGTATATCATATGGGTACATAATAAATTAAACCATGTTATGTTTTAAACACAACTCTTACATGGAGGGATGGTGTAACTTGAGCAACTTATATCCCTAACTTCCAGTTTCCTTGGCTCTGTTTCAATAATATTTTCTTCTTAAATAAATTATATTGTGGATTAATCCAAGTGAACACTGACCAGAGGTCAAGACACGTACATACTAAGGAAACTTTATTAATAGTGAATTTATGCATACAAAGTATACAATAGAGCAGAAATACTGGGTTCAATTTCTAACCGTTTTGTGGATTAATATTTTTTATGAATGTGTAAAATCAGCTTTTAAAACATCAATAGTTTAGATGTCAAGTACACAGAAAGCTTTTAGTGTTCTTTAGAACATTAAAGAAATTATTCAATTTTATACAACATTAACTTTGCTCCCACCTTGGTGGTGCTAACTCCATAAATTTATGATGAAATTAATATGGGTCTTGGTTTGTACTTCGTTTGCTATGTGGTTCAAGAAGTTATGGGGCATCAAAAGAACCCAGATAAGATATGGGATTGTTTAAAATGCTGTACAGTTCAGAGAAAAATGTGTTCTGTTATTCTGTAATCTTAAAGCATAATCACCATTTTATACAAATCCTGTCGGTTCAGAATGTTCCAAATTATTGTCCTGCAAGTGAACGTGATGTTAGAAAGTGTGTAGAGCCCTGGAGATTTGGCAACTATTATGACAAACTGTCTGTTTTACAAAGCAAGAAATTTCAGATCCCTAAGAAATCAGCCTACCACTACTGGAGATTTTGACTATTGTCAGGAAGAAGAAGAGAAGAAGAAGAAGGAGGAGGAGGAGGAGGAGGAGAAGAAGAAGAAGAAGAAGAAGGCGGAGGAGGAGGAGGAGGAGGAGAAGAAGAAGAAGAAGAAGAAGGCGGAGGAGGAGGAGGAGGAGGAGAAGAAGAAGAAGAAGAAGAAGGCGGAGGAGGAGGAGGAGGAGGAGAAGAAGAAGAAGAAGAAGAAGGCGGAGGAGGAGGAGGAGGAGGAGAAGAAGAAGAAGAAGAAGAAGGCGGAGGAGGAGGAGGAGGAGGAGAAGAAGAAGAAGAAGAAGAAGGCGGAGGAGGAGGAGGAGGAGGAGAAGAAGAAGAAGAAGAAGAAGGCGGAGGAGGAGGAGGAGGAGGAGAAGAAGAAGAAGAAGAAGAAGGCGGAGGAGGAGGAGGAGGAGGAGAAGAAGAAGAAGAAGAAGAAGGCGGAGGAGGAGGAGGAGGAGGAGAAGAAGAAGAAGAAGAAGAAGGCGGAGGAGGAGGAGGAGGAGGAGAAGAAGAAGAAGAAGAAGAAGGCGGAGGAGGAGGAGGAGGAGGAGAAGAAG
The DNA here is from genome assembly GCF_000412655.1 of Myotis brandtii. NCBI lineage: Eukaryota > Metazoa > Chordata > Mammalia > Chiroptera > Vespertilionidae > Myotis > Myotis brandtii. Next base: position 176,430 of record NW_005353539.1, on the reverse strand, counting down.
AAGAAGAAGAAGAAGGCGGAGGAGGAGGAGGAGGAGGAGAAGAAGAAGAAGAAGAAGAAGGCGGAGGAGGAGGAGGAGGAGGAGAAGAAGAAGAAGAAGAAGAAGGCGGAGGAGGAGGAGGAGGAGGAGAAGAAGAAGAAGAAGAAGAAGGCGGAGGAGGAGGAGGAGGAGGAGGAGGAGGAATTTTTTTAAATCTCCAAACTAAAGAATTTTATTCTTGTTTAAAGATTGTGCACCATTTGAGATTCAAAATAATTTTTCCAAATAATTTACACAAATGTTGAAAGTTAACCCAAGTGAAATATGATAAAATTGGTCAGAAATCATATCATTCACAGATTTCCATTTTTAGATCAAAATAATTGACAAAGTGAACCAAACAGAAGGAAAATTTGAGAAAGACTTAGAAGCTTTAAATTTTCATTATTTCTTATGTTTTCTACTTTTCAAATATAAATGTCTTCTATCTCTAATCCTCTACCTTGGGTTGCTAATTAGACTTCTCATTATTTTCATGAATAAGTGAGTACATAATTTATATAATTTTTACCCCTCCCCTCAAAAAAGGCATAACTAGATTTGTTCATCAATTACAGCCTGTGGATGAGATTTTATGGGTTTGAGCTGTCTTCATTCATTTGCTTACACAACATAGGGGTGTGTGTGTGGGGGGGGGGGGTCATATGCCATGTTGCTCTACCCCATAAAATTTTAAATGCTAGTCTCCACCCATTATACTAATAGCCTAATGAAGGTACACAGAAGGCCTGGGTCCGACCTGGTTCACCTCCGCTGGAAAACAAGGAGACAATATTTCTAGTAAGACTCATGGTATTAAGATTATTGGGGAAACTGAGGTTTGAACTTGCTGCTCCATTGTTAATCATGCTAAATATAATGCTCTCAACAGGAAAATAGGATGCCGCAGTTCTCATCCACAGTGTGGCTCGTGTAGGAATATACCTGCAACAAGGTCCTCTCAGCAGATGCAAAACCTACTCGTTGCCAAGTGCTAATTATAAACTATTAGACATGTGACATTACCCAAGGTGCCTAGACCTTTCGTGAGGGTGCGATAGCGCCACTAAGTCAATTGATTAAAATACTATCATTTGTCTACATGACTCTCTTTCAACAGAAAATGTTGCACATTATTAGGCGATGGAGGCGTCTTCACAAAGTCGAAGCTTAATCAAAGTCAAGAGCAACATTAATCAAAGTCCAACAGGACTCATCAAGCTCCAGACAATGCACCGGTTTAAAAAGAGTTTGCTAATGAGCATTTCAAGCGGACGCGAATGCTTTTATTCTTAGGAGAAATATCACTATTCATGAGCACCGCGGAAACATTAAACTGCAGCAGAAAGGCCACTGCTGCAGCCTTTCATAATTACCTATGAAAACTTCCTCCACAATGGTCAGGTATTGAATATATTTGCATAATATGCAATTTCAGTGCCCAGTGGTTTTCTGAATAATGCGTCACTTGTCAAACTTCATCTTCGGCTAGCATAATGTTGTTCTCCAGCCGCCGAAGGAGGTTGAGTCCATTTTGCATTACTTTTCTGGGTTGAGTGCCGAGCAAACACAAAGAAATTACAATCCTCCAAACAGATTGGGTAGGCCTCCACGCAAGAGGCAGGAGAAGGAGGGACAATTAGAGGAGGGAATGATTGGGTCCACGCCTTTGCCTGCCCCGTATTTACTTGCTCTTTTTTTTTTTAATCACTGTGGTAGGTGGAGCCATGCTGCTGACCCTAAAGTGTCCTTGCACATCTGAGAATATCCCTGGACCCTGTGAATGTTACCTTACATGGTCAAAGGGCCTTGCAATGTGATTAAATAAAGAATTTGAGATGGGAAATCACTGATTTACCCAGGTGGGTCCAATGTAATCAAAAGGATTCTTATTAGTGGGTCATGTCCAAGTGCAAACCTCTAGTACAATGGCAGAGACAAAATTCAAACTCAGTATTTCTGGCTGCAAAAACACATTCTGCTAATTGCAGATATAGCTGTACAGAGAAAAATGCAGACAATAAATGTAAAATTGTCAATAATAACCTTCTGAAAATTTTAGTCCTGCAGGAGGCAGAGCCATAGTTTTATACTTTTATTATCAGAATTAGACACTATTACTGCCCATAACACCTCGTTGCCTTCCAAATAGTTAATACACTTGAAACAGTATCATAAAGATATTAATAACTTCATATCTCCAAAGAATGTCAGCTCCTGTAATATTTGTTCCCAATGATACAGTGACATTAGAAGGTTAAAATCAATATTTTGAAGAGTCTAAATTGATGTCAGAAAAGTTAGCAAAGAAATACAGTTATAGTTCTTTTCCCTCAAGCTACTTTTGTTCTCATTAGAGGAGAAATGTTTTTTCAGATGGAAGTCACTCCAGAAAAAAAGCCTGCCAGCCAAGTGCAGTGTCATGTGCAATTACCTAAGCAGGATAGAGGCCCCAAGTTGGGCGACATTTAGTATGATTCGAGTTTTTAGGGACCCAAAGAGGCCATCTTTTAGTCTTTGCTTCTGTGTTCCATCCTCGTTGGTGATTTCCGTGACCACTGTACTTAAAATGCCCATGTCAGTAGCCCCTACCTTACTTCCTACTACTGATTTTTTCCATAGCACATTTTAGCTTTTAATCTTTTCCATGTTATTTATTTATGCAGTTGCTCCCTTTCTCTTTCCTTCTAGACTGTAAGGACAATGAGGTAAGACTTTTCTGTCAATTTTGTTCACTATTGGATCCAAGCAATCCACAATGGTACCTGGCAAACATCCACATGTTTGAAATAAATGGATGGCTGTCGGCATGGAGTGCCAGCTGAGGAGTCACTGCTGTATGGACACCTGAGGAAACCATTGCAGACATTTGAGAGGCAGGCACGTCGTCAGACACGTACTCTGGAGACTAACCGGGGAGGACAGTGTGGAAAAGAGGTGACTGTGGTTGGACACTGCAATTTGTGGCGTCTGGTCCAATGAAAACATAGGAGGACATGGCCTAAGTCAAAAAATGGAGAAACATAATAGATTCGAGAGATGTGCAGACATTATTAAACAATGTGGCAAAGGACTAGAAATATAATATAAAGAATATAGAGAAGATGCATCGTGGTATAATTTTGAATGCTTGGGATGCTGAGCTTGGTATTGCCATCAACAATCATAGTAAGCAACAAATTCGTTAATCAATAAAGATGTAAAGAGCAAAGACGAATTCAATATTAAGCCATTGTTCTCTACAAGAAGCAATTCCACCCTTTGGGGTACATCAGGAAAGTCTGGGGACCTTTTTGGTTGTCATAACAGGGTAATGGAAGAATGCCACTGAAATTACTATGCTACCGCGTGCCTCCAAGAAATCTATTATACTACAGTGCTCCTACCATGAACCTACACCCTACAGTGCTCCTACCAGGAACCTATACCCTACGGTGCTCCTACCGGGAACCTACACCCTATGGTGCTCCTACCGGGAACCTACACCCTACGGTGCTCCTACCAGGAACCTACACCCTACGGTGCTCCACACATTATATGGTCCAAAATGGCAATAGTACTAAGGTTGAGAAACCCTAATACAGACATGCTGAATTTGAGACACCTGCTATCTACACTAATAAAAGAGAAACATGGTAATTAGTGTACGTTCCAAAGTTAAGTACTCTGGGTTTTGCCAACCCTAACCCCACTAGATCGCTAAAGAAATTAAACCTGTATAGGGTTGAGTCCTACTCCATGCCCGGAACTTTACCTACATTATTCATCACCCCTTCTAAAAACCCTATGAGTTAGTATAATACATTTCCTACATCAGCAAAAAGTCCAAGAGGTTAAGTAGCCCAATAAGACATCGTCAGAAGGGCTGGTCACAATTCAAACCCCATCCATGAGATGGAAACAAACACACCAGTTCCTAAGGTTCTGTGTGTAAACTTGTTTCACTGCAGCCTTAAGGGAAAAAAACACTACCTAGTCAAAAAACTCATTTGAAATACAACCTGAGTACCTGTCAGAAGGGGATGGGCCAACTAAATTATGGTAGAACAATGCCACACAATACTATGCAGTTATTTCAAAGAATATGTTGAAGTTATATGTGTGTGGACCATGGGGAATATATCCATAATAAATTTAATTTTCAGATTATTTTCACTACACTAAGCTACAGGAAGGATATCAAAAGGCAAAAGTTGACCACAAAATGCAGTGGAGAGGAGAAAGAATACTTATAAGATTCATTTAATAATCAACTAGCAATGTATGAGTTAATTTTCTATAACTTGGGTACATACAATCACAGTTACAGACATAAACCAAAAATCATACATCCAGATGAATGCTATCTTTATAAACCACATACAATTTGCCTCTAACACCCTCTTTCCCACACATGTAGAATGTTGTACCATGTGAATTCTTAGGGTGCCATTTAAAGAGCTCATGGCTAGGAATATTTTTTAAAGTTCATATTATACCATTTCAATTAAAAGAGGATCCCATGACATCGACCGCAGGGAGGGGGCTAAAATGACCAACCAGCATGCCAGCTTTTCGTGCTCCTCTAGCGCCTAAGGCTCCTTCTCTGCTAAAATGCCCCAAGATTTCCCCCAGACAACATCCCGTAAAACAAAGCTTTCTTGAACTGGATCCTCCCCACCCTTTTATCAAAACTACTGTTTTCTCTATGACCCATTCCCTCTGCTAGATAATTAATGGTCAGCTAACATGAGCTCATTTTTCAAGTGGATATTAATAATCCTATGTAATAAAGAGCTAATATGCAAATGGTCATCATGCCCTCGTGCCAGGGCTGGGGGACCTGAGGCTGGGTCAGGGGACCTGAGGCCGCACCCCCTCCCTGGCACCGGGGGACCTGAGGCCGCATCCCCTGCCCGAGTGCTGGGGCTGGGGGACCTGAGGCTGTGCCCCCCGCCCCAGCACCGGTGCCAGGGTACCTGAGGTTGTGCCCCCTGCCATGGTGTTGGGCTGGGGTACCTGAGGCTGCACCCCCCGCCCCGGCACCAGGGGACCTGAGGCTGCGCCCCTTGCCCGACACCGAGCTGAGGGAGCTGAGGCTGTGTCCCCTGCCCAGCACCGGGGGACCTTGCAGGGCTTGACGGAGGTGGGGCCGGCTGGGTCTGGGTCTCCCGTGATTTTGAGGCACGGTGCGCCCCAGACTCTGACAGAAGGGAGATTTTCATATATATTTTACTGATTTTCTTTCATCTCTGACACTTCTATTATAGAGAAAGGGCAAATAGCAATATTAAAATATTTCCTCTAATTAATTTCCTTTTAATGTGCATGAATTTCATGCACCGGGCCACTAGTTATTCACATGAAACCACTCAAAAGTGAAATGTAGGATTCGGAAGAGAAGTTCTCTCCAGTAATATAGTTTAATATTTGTTGGCTAAGTGTCTCTAATGGTGTTGTGAAAATAATTAAAATCCATCAGGAAAATGCTGCTCGAATAAGAAGCCAGAAACAAAATCTCGGCAAACACATTTACACCTACATGGAAAGTTAGGGAAGGTAAGTCAGAAAATTTGGATGAAATGTAGGAGAGAAGGAATAATAGTTTGAGGAAAATAAAGTTGAAGGAGACACTTTAAATGACAGGTGAATTTATAGGTATGTTTCTTTGTTTGAGAAATGACAAGGAATAGGCAAGATGCAAGGCACAGATTGATCAAGTCTCCAAGTAGCAAGGCCTGGGCCACTGGCCTGCTGGCAGTGCCATTACCCTAAGTCCGTGGTCAGCAAACCGTGGCTCGCGAGCCACATGCGGCTCTTTGGCCCCTTCAGTGTGGCTCTTCCACAAAATACCACGTGCGGGCGCGCACGTACAGTGCGATTGAAACTTCATGGCCCATGTGTAGAAGTCGGTATTTTGTGGAAGAGCTGGTATTTTGTGGAAGAGCCACACTGAAGGGGCCAAAGAGCCGCATGTGGCTCGCGAGCCGCGCTTTGCCGAGCCAGTTTGCCGACCACTGCCCGAAGTGAACAAAACTGGAAGATCCGTAGTTTCCAGGTGGAGCCCTGGGCAGTAAGAGAGACAGCACGGTGGAGGGACCAGAGGATCCTCCTGATTGGGGTGGGTCCTCCCTCTTCTGCTAGTTGACTTTGACCCCCTGGACCCTGTGTCTCTTCTGTGAAGTAGTGATCTCAGCTTATGCGGGTCTGTGGTCGGGAAGAAGCAGGTGGTGGATGTGGGGTGCTCACTGCCTTCAGGTCCCTTTCCTCACCTTCCTCTATTGGGCCCTATATCCACCTCCTTTTCTTCAGGCTGCTCAGGAGCTTTGACCCATGACAACTACTGTTTGGAGTAGAGGGTTGAAGGAAGGAAGAGGTCAGGATACTTCTTCTCTTTCCTCTTTGTTTCCTGGGAACCTTCCCCATGACAGCAACTTCTGCTGCATGCTCACCTCTCCCTCTGTAGCTTCGGATAATTCAGGGCAGCTAATGTCACAGAGCTGGGTTGCCACTGCTCTGGCACCGGGGCTGTGGGAACACCCTGTCCTCTCGCCATCGTCCATTCCGATGCACCGTCCAGACACCCTGGCACATCGCCCCGTGCACGGGTTGGGCCCACGGCTGCTGTTTCTGCTGTGTGTCAGTCCCATGGCGTCTGGTGACCCTGAGTAACACTGTGGACAATTAGTAAAATGATGCCAAGGTCCTCCTCTGAGTATATTTAGTTGGAAATATTAGTAATAAGTCCAGGTGAGGATGTGTAATTTATTGAAGGCTCGACATGACTTACATAGGAGTGTCTGACAGGAGTACACTGATTTATTGATCATCAATAAATAATGAACTCATCCCTGAGTTACTCATGTTTTATATTTATTATTTTCTACTAAAGAGAAGCCACCACATTGTTTAAACTGACATGCTCTTAATTCATGTATAGAGTCATGAAAATTATATCCCTTGAGTTCCCATATAAAGGATTTTGGAATCCACAGGCAATATGTTCAGCTGCTACATGTTTCCAGTTCTTCAAATGGATGTTTCTTACAAGGGCATTCAAGAAAAGCTCAGGGCAGGACACGTCATTTCCCGAGGAAAGCTGTTTCTGTACGTGTGTAAGTGAATTGTGCCAGGAGATGGGTTCTGATGCCGACACTGAGTGCAGGGGGATCTTCCAAACACAAGAGAAATTTCAAACACTCTTTACGTCGTTATTCAGAATCCTTTCTGGGGACCTGGAAGAGCAATGACATTGTCAATTAAAGAGCCATATATGGTCTCAGTCAATATATTTTTCAAAGCCATTGATCTTGTCTGGTCTCATTCTTTTATTTTAGCATCATTAAAATAAAAACAGCTATCAATAACTGAGAATGGGGACTTAATTCTTATGTTGAAGCCAATATACGAGTGGAGGGGTTTTCCTCAGGGCTGGTGTGGCTCACTTCTCCCCAAATTTGACTTGTCTCCACCCCATCCATAGCTCACTCTCCAGATCTACCCCAGCCGTCTCCTATTCTTGCCACTTACCAAACCCTTGGGTGGACAGAGAGATAAAGTCAGAAATTCTCAACCAAAATGAAGAGTGAAGAAATACTCTTTTCCTTTCTCTTTTCACCACCCCAACTGCTGGAAAGCTTGCAGATTAGAAGTGTGAGCTGTAGGCATTCCAGCAACCCAGCACCCACCTCTCAGCAGGCATTTAATTTATATGAATCTGTTTCTTGTCTAGAGAACGGCAGTGATAACTGGTTTATACCCACCCTCGTTCATTAGCGGTGAGAACCAAGTAACATATGTGAGAATACTTTCTCACCTGTACAGTTTCCAAAGCCACAGGAGAACTGCAATTCTGAAGGGGGCGTTTCATGAGGAGCCTCAGCTGTGAAATCCGGTTATTTGCTGGCCCTGTGCACCCCCACGTGCAGGTAACCCTTGCATTTGGCCATTTTGTGCTTTACCCCAGCACTAGTGGTGGTTTTAATTATGCAGGTTGGACGATTACCAAGTTACGGTTCATGGGTCTTGAAAAACAGATTTGATGATCACAGAAGACTTTGTTAGTGAGCTGTCACCAAGGAGACGCTTCGGCAGTGCCAGGCGGCACAATTAAAGTGCAATGAGGAGGTGGACTGAAAGCTTTCCACTCTGCCCTGGCCAGCGCGTGATCTTAGCATCTGTGATTTCCCGTTATATTCAATTAAAAGAAAAAAGAGAAAATGCTAATGAGGTCACAGCCGCCATTGGTGATTGCAGGGATTTGTGCTGTTCCATTAACTGAGAGAGAAGGACCCAGAACCCATGGGGGAGAGGCAGGTGGCGGGTCACCCAGGCAGTGGAGAGATGTCTGCGCACCACCTCATGTCACTGTGCTTTTGAATAAACAGCCCGAAGAGTCGCAGGGATGATGGCCATTAGTTTGATGTGGTGCCGACAGTCACGCATATGCCTCAAGAGAACTACCCATGTGCAGGACTGGGCCCTAGGTGCTTGGTTTGCTTGTTTGAGGCATTTGCATGGTTAATGCGGGCTGACCAGGTTGACATGGAGCAGTTCTGGATCTCTTCTGTTATCCTCCAAAGCCATCCTGCCTGAACCCTTTGATGCTTATGCCCAGCTCTTGGTCTTGGTGACCAACCAGATGCCTTTGACAGCCCATTGTCCCTCATTCTCCCTCACCCCTGCGTCTCTGGCAGCCCTGCAGCTCTGAGGAAGGCAGTTCCTCTGACCCAGTGAATCCCTTGGTTATTGGGTTGTTGATCTTAATCCCTTTAAAGCAGGACGTTGCCCCAAGACCAGGACCTTATGTGACCAACACCCCCCATCAAGTCAGCTTCACTACCCAGGGATGGTGCTAGGGCCCACCTCAAGCCTCCCAGGTACATACTTGAGTCCCAAATGACTCTGTGTTACTTATTATACCTCTGCTGAGCCTCTCTCTTCATTTTCTCTTCACCTGGCCTCTCTAGTTTTTCACAGGAAGCTCTTCCTGGCCACACCCCCTCCTGGGGCTGAGTGTCAGCTTCTTGGAGCCTTTCCTTGCCTTAGTTCTACACCTGTGTTCTGAGGAACACCCCCCTTCCTGCTCAGGGGTCCCAGCCTGGGTCCTGTCCCTGGTGTGGAGGGAGCTCTCCTCACATACGGACCACAGGCCCCCACACAGGCATTAACCAATGTCACCCCTATAGAGTCAATTAAAAATAATCATAAACTTGACTGAAGGGCTGAGCGTCTTCCAAGCAGACGTTGTGACGGTGTGCTCTGGGAAGAGGTGAGGTTAGTGCTCATTACTGGCAGCAGTCCACACCCACTTACAGAGAACATTGTTTTGCAAGGGGCATCCTAAAACCTCGATGATAGCACCTGGATACACCGCAACATCCCCTCTCAGAATAACGTCCACGCTCACCAACCAAACCCTGTCCGTTGCAACAAGGCCTTCTAGAGAGGCCTCCTGATAGTCCCTGTCTGAGTGAGGTCCACTCAGCCCATCTGGGGCACTCCAATGTTCCTGTCTTGTTCTCACTGCATTTCTCTCCCTCTCAGTCTCTCCTGCTGTTGTTGATAACACAGACTATAACTTTAAGGCCATAGAGGGACCACAGTTGCATTCATGTTATCATTTATGCCAACAGAGGGCTTGAGTTTGTAAATAAACATGTCTTGGACTTGTACTTCTCAATTTAGGCTTAAATTTCATGTCATCCTTTCTTAATACACAGACTGATCATGGACTAAAGATCACCCCTCCCCCCCTTGGGTGATTTTGTTTATTCTGAAAGAGGATGATCAGCCATAGAGTTCTCCAGACAGCTGGCCTTGTTGGTATTTTGACAAACAGCTGTAGTCAATGTGGGATCGTTCCAGAAACACAGGTTCCCAGTGCTGGGGTATGGCTGACACAGGGGTCCATATGGTAAACTCGGTCCATTTGGAGGGTAGCCCCGTGGTTTGTGGGTAGCCAGCTGCATTGGGCCAGTTCAGGCCAAGTGACACCAACTGTACGCCAAGTCCCCTGAACGGTTAGGAAAGCCAGGCCATGTTTCCAGTGGCTTTTGATGAGCTACACTGATGTGGCGATGACGCTCAGGCTCCTGGGAATGTGCTGAGCTGCCTGGAGACGGGAAAACGGAGCGGACTCACTCACACATGCATTTTAGTATCCACTCTTGGATGTTAGACCTCATTAATAGTTACAATGACCAGGTCACAGCCAGACCCTAACTGATAGGTCAATTCTGTGTTTGTCTTGTTTTGACTTTGGATTTTCTAAAGATTTTGTTCCCCAAAAGCACTGGTTAAAGATCAGCCAAGGTGTCTCCAGCTCCTACAGAAGTTTACTCCACGAGTAATTTAAGCAACATGAACTCAAGAAAGGCAGTCCTAGCAGCGAGGAACGCACTTCCTGCGCCAACATCAGCCTGGGCCATAGGTTTTCTCTTGGAGGAATGGAGTCCGGGTGTCTCCTGTGCGGGTTTCTAGCTCCTTAAGACAGGGATTCCGCCAGGAGGGGGACTTCTGTGAAGCTCCGTCCCACCTCATGGACGTTCGCTCTCCAGTGGTAATGAGCAACAAAGGGGGAGAAAGACAAGGACTGCATTTACCTTTCATTGCTTCCCTGACCGTAGCTGTCTGCTTCCTCCAGGCCTCCTGCAGGTGCCGTTCATGCTGCCTTAACCAGGGTGCATCCCTCCACTGCCCCTCACTGTCCCGGGATGAGGGCTGGGGGTCTCATGGCCACCCCTGGGCAGTCTCCACTACTCATCATCCTGGTCTTTCAACCTCCCTGTAGTTTTTTAAATCTCAATGAGAATTGGGGAAAACATAATAAAATAGTTGGATAAACTACTTAAATAGAGAGCATGTCAAAAAGGTGAACAGAAATAACGATAGTCATTATGCCCAGATTTGCTGTGTATAGGTACAGGTATCCAACGACTTCATTTTGTCCATGGTTTTCTTCTGAGTTTTCGCCTGCCAGAGAGCTTGGTCAGCAAAAAGGAGCGTGTGCACATTATATTCCTAAGTTTTTGGAGACTTTGAAAACAAACAGAGGGGATGCTCGTTTTATGTATGTGTTCGTGTTTAGTTTAGTCATTGAATGACCCCATGTTGTTCCCCAGGCACTGCTGAGGTTGTCAGGGTTACACTCTTATTTATAAAGTGCACAGGCACACAGGCCGAGGACGGAATCCAGTGTTAGGTCAGGGTTTTTGCTGCAACAGCGATGCAGATAGACACTGTCGGGTCGGGGAACAGTTTCAATCGTGTGTCTTGGGCCCGGCCCAAGGAACACTGCTTGCGGCATGCTGCTGGCCACGTGACCCTCAGCAATGCCGAAGACCTGCATTGTCCGTGAACTAATTGCAAGTGAGGGCCTCCGCTAATGACCAATTACCCATTTCAAAGACTTGCGTGTGGCCAATTTTTGAAAATCTCTTAAGAGGTGCACGGCCTTTTGTGAGAAGTGAGTCTCAGAGGTGAGCGCCATCAGTGCAGGCAGCGCTCCTGCCAGGGGTGCTCATTAGCCTCACGGGGTCGGAAGCGTCAAATGGTTCCTTTTGTCCAATGTAGTGCTCCCTGAGATTCTCCCATTAATTGACTGCAATCACCTTGATGTTCAAGTATGCAATTTGGACAGGAGTGTTTTCATCTGAAACCTTGCATTTCCCGAGAGCGCAAATTCACACACTGCTGAGTTTCCAAGTACAGAGGCACCGGTGCCAGGCTCTGAGGACCTGAGCCAAAAGCCACCCGCGGAAGAGCTTAGACAAAAGAGGCAACGCACCCCCTCTCCAGAGCTCACCTCCGGGTGGGGGAGGAAGGGCGGTCAGGTTGAAATAATATGAAAATAAAATCGTCAGGTAAGTAAGAGGAATCTTAGTTTCATGTCATTTCAACACTAGGACCTTTAAGTTCCTAATTCTCAGACTCACTCTGGGGAGGGCCTGTTTTGCTTATTTTATTTACTTGTTTATGTTCACGTTTCAACCTCAGTCCTCCAATCACAAGGAACGGAATTCTATCAGCAACCTGAATGAGTTGGAAGAGGACCCTGACGCCAGGTGAGAACTCAGCCTGGGTGACACCTCTATGGCAGCCCAGGGAGACCCTGAGCAAGTCCCCCTACCCCAGCCCGGGCTCTTTGTACACTGTGGCAATAAGGCGTGAGAATAGAATAGAATCACCGTGCATTTGGATGGAGGATACTGAAGAGCTGCTAAGTTTCTAAACACACATATGTCTGTATTACAAATGTGTGGGGGTTTTCTTAATTGACTTTAGAGAAAGGAGGGAAGAAAGGATAGAGGGATAGAAACATCAATGACGAGAGAGAATCATGGATCAGCTGCCTCCTGCACACCCCACACTGGGGATAGAGCCTGAAAGCCGGGCATGTGCCCTGACCAGGAATTGAACCGGTGACCTCCTGGTTCATGGGCCAACACTCAACCACTGAGCCACGCCAGCCGGGCAACAATGTTTTTACAGTCAGGCAACAAGCCCTCTGAGGGTCCATGTCTTCTCCAGACCACGGCTTGAGTAGCCTTTTAAATGCATTCTTCTGGAAAACTGAGGCAGGGACAAAATAACCAGCCAGTCAAAGCCACAGAACAGCCAGTTGTCTCCTTAAAGCACAGCTCGCCCAAGGCCCTGGGGCCACTGAGTGGGAGTCCCATGATGGGCGCCAGTGCTGGGCTCTGTGGACCCACCCACTGCAGGGCCACCAGAGAAAGGGCGGGAGGTGTGAGCGGGTTGGAGTCTGGCAGATCAAGGCAGAAGGGCATAAGAAAGGCTGAGATGTTCTCCTGAAAAGCCAGGGAACCGTCATTGGCTGATGGTGCCCTGACAGCCGGCTCCAGAGTTAGAAAGCACCTCTCAGGGGAGCAGCCCCGCTGTGGCGCCTGGGCCCTGGCAGTCTTAGACCCGCCCCGCGTGGAGGGGACTCATTAGCCGCAGTCCCACGAGGCTGGCTGAGCATCCTAGGGCGTCTCGTGGTATTTTATTTTCATGAAGAGCTTCCTTTTCCATCCAAGAACTGCACAGAGGGCATCACCAGAGGGACCCAGGCCATGGCGAGGCTTTCTCTTTCCTTCCTTCCGAATTCTTCAGTAGCATCTCAACTCACCAACTGAAAGGGTTTACATGAGAAAAAAGAAATCTCAGCCTAGACACACCTAGGAAACCAGGAGGGAACCCTCCAAAAGCCACGACTGCTTTGTAAGGAAAAAAGAATAAAAATAGCTCTCAGGGTACCGAGAGGGACAGAGTGATCACGGTGATGGGCGGGAGCTGAAGGAGGAAGAGCCCGGATGTGTGCCTGGGATGCCGATGGGTCCTGTGAAAGGCAACCCTTTGCGTTCTCCTCTCACATCTCCTTAAAATAAGAGCAAGCCCAGGAGGACGCCTGACAGGTTTTTATTATGTAATAAGAAGTGTTTAGATACTTTAATTTTCAACAGTTTTATAAAATACAAAAATTATTTTTTTAATATATTTTTTATTGGTTTCAGAGAGGAAGAGAGAGATAGAAACATCAATGATGAGAGAGAATCATGGATCGGATGCCTCCTGCACGCTTCCTACTGGGAATCAACACCACAACCCTGGGCATGTGCCCTTGGCTGGAATAGAACCCAGGACCCTTTGGTCCGCAGGCTGACACTCTATCCACTGAGCAACACCAGCTAGGGCTAAATCCAAAAATTATTTATGTGAAAAGTAAGGTCTTCCCTGCAAACACTTCCTTCTCTCCTGGCGCGCTGATAACGATTTTTTGAGAGAGGATCATTTTGTGCCTCAGAAGGATCATCCTACAGTTGGAAGCGATTCATATGTCTTTGGGCTTTAAAGCCCTTTTTCTTATAGAACCCTTGTTTTCCCTTTAACACCGCCCCCTACGCTGGATTCTAAAGCACAGAAGTCTAATTTAATTATGTTCATTGAATTCCAGTAAGTAGATTTTCACTGATTTTCACTCCCATTTTTCAAAGGTTAGCTATACCAGACGGAGACGCCCTGAAGGCAGGCTAACCGAGGACATGACCGTGGCCAGGCTGTCATCTCCGCTTGGGGTTTGCAGTGTAGACCCCGACTTCCCTGAGATGCTCTGTTCACCTTTTCCTCACCCGAACCTTTACAAACACCTACAGATGCCACCCCCTGTTTGCAAACTGCCAAGGATTTCCGCTCAGGCCCACGGCACACAAGGCAGTGCCAGACACCCAGGCGTGACAACCTAACTCACAATTTGTTTTCACCCTCCGTGTCAGAGCCTCTAGTCTGGTATGCCCAAAGTCATTCTTTTAATCCTCACCTGTGCCGAGAGAGCACTGCCAGGTTCGGTGAGCCTGAGAGGGGGGTGAAGGATTAAGAAAAGACAGAAGAGAAGAA
>NW_005353539.1:154816-160752 GCF_000412655.1 Myotis brandtii | reverse complement strand
AGAGGGAGAGAGAGAGAGACATCAATGATGAGAGAGAATCATTGATTGGCTGCTCCTGCACACCCCACACTGGGGATGGAGCCCACAACCTCGGCATGTGCTCTGACCAGGAATGAACTGTGACCTCCTAGTTCAGGAGTTGACTCTCAGTCACTGAGCCACACCGGCCAGGCTTTTATGTATCTTTATGCCTCTTGAACTTCATCTAGGGAAGGGGGTAGAGTTGTGTGATCCGTGTTTAGTGCATCAAATCTAACTTGGAAGCACATGGAATTTATTCTTCCATTTCTCACAGTCACGGGATACACCAGGCCACCCCCTCTCTCCAGCAGGGACACTGGTCCTGCCTTTAATGAACTCACACTGGCCACACACTGGCATCTGAATCCTCAATCCATTAACCAATTGCCCCTTCGCACGAATACATGCACATGCTGTTCTAAATTGAGTCCCTTAGATTCCTCGTGCCTTAAGCTTTTGGTTTTCACCCATAAAATGGGCCCACAATGTGAGGATGTGCTTCATACAGTTGATATAAGGCTTCGCGGAGACAATATGGGTAAAGCACTGAGGTCGGTGTTGCCTCTGGGTAAATCCCATCTCCAAATCGAAGTTAGTGCCACGTGGTTCAGTTACCGCTGTTGTTAGAGGAAAGAAATAATGAGTGTTTGGTTCTCGTGCATTTCCATGGAACCTGCTAACTCCAGAGGAGCAACCCTGTCAAGCACGATTACGTTATTTTGACAGTTTACAGCTGCACTACCTGGCCGGGCCCTGAAGAGAGGTGTGACATGTGTAGTAGATATGTTCTCAAAGAATCAGCTGAACATAAATATTCCTGAGAGTGCGGAGAGCCTGCAGCTCCTCGTGTCTCTGAGACCAGTTGTGACAAATGCTTCATCTGCAGAGACGGGGGTAGAAAAGTGTCTCTCTCCAAACCTCCAGAGCAATCACCTCAGGGAGGAACAGGATGCTTGTTAGTTGGATTTTAGCTTGGCCTTCCAACACCATGAAGAGTCGATAACATTACAAGGTGCAGCTTTTTAACGCTGCTTTTCAGATCAGGCTCTTGCTTATCAGGCTCCTTCAGGTTCAGAGCTGAGGAGGAAGCCAGGTGGCGGAAGCCAGGGCTCTCTCTGCCCGCTGGGAGCCCTGTCGGAGCCCCGTCAGTGTCAGGTCGCTTGGAGGTAAGAACAGCAGCTGCGTTGCGCCAGGGGTGGTCAGGCATTTAATTTGCCGTCTGAGTTTTATGTCAATAGGAGAGTCAGGGGCACCAGCTCTGCCATAACTTTGCCTCCTTCCTTCACATCCCACCCTCACTCCAGGTAATTCCATCTCTTTTACCGAAAGACATTGTAACTTAACACAGGGGGGAAATACGAAGTTCATGGAGGTTTGCTCCCTCATGTAGCTCAGTAAGCCTGCGCTTAGTTTCAATGACTCTACTGAAAACACAATTAGCTGTTTTCAGAGTGGTTGCCCTCAAAGGCACTGCAAATAAATATTGACTTAACTTGCCAATTTTTCATCAAATTCCATTTTGAGTGGAACCCTGATGGTGGTGCAGGTAAATGCCTGTACTCACCACCTCCCACAACCACATCAAAGTTACAACTAAAATACAGAACAACCATCATTCAGAACCACCTGAAATCTGGCTGAATGGAAGTCCTACACTAGCGAAGTAAAGAAGAAAGCACATAGAGACTGGTGGGAGGGGCGGAGGCCTGGAACGGGCTGGTCAGGCACCCACATGTGGGGCATTTTTTAATGGGGGGGGGGAGATCTGGGGTGCGGAGGCCTCCTGTGAGGAGCAAGGGGTCCCATCCCCCCCACAGCCAAACCCTCAGCACATGCACATAGAGACTGGTGGGAGGGGCGGAGGCCTGGAACTGGCTGGTCCAGCACCCACGTGTGGGACGTTTTTTAATTGGGGGTGAGACCTGGGGTGTGGAGGCCTCCTGTGAGGAGCAAGGGGTCCCATCCCCCTCACAGCCAAACCCTCAGCACAATTGAATCTAAAAAATCAAAATAAATGAACAAGAAATCTAATCAACAAAATAAACTGATGAATAAAATAGAACCAGAAACAAGGAAACATGAAACAGATGGACAAATCTCAGAGGGAAGGGGGTTGGGGGAAGAGATCAGCCAAAGAACTCAGGCAGACTGACGAATCTCAGAGGGAAGGGGGTTGGGGAAGAGATCAACCAAAGAACTCAGGTGCATATATGCATCACCCATGGACACAGACAATAGGGTGGTGAAGGCCTGGTGTGGGGCGCGAACCAGGTGGAGAGGGGCAAGGGGGAGAAAAAGAAGGGGCATCTGTAACACTCTCAACAAGAAAGTCTTTTTAATTTTCATTTTGAAAGTTGTTTATATATATTTCCAAGAAGAGCACATTCTTATGGGTAAAATCCATGAAACCTGTGAAATCTCTTGGGTTTTCTGCACCCCCTCACCCCCACCGCCTCTGAACTATTGTGCTTTTCAAAGGACAATCTTCTTCCCATTGTACCGTAGCCACTAGAACAGTTTATAGTAAATTCATTGAATGTATAAGAAATGACAAACTCTCCTGAGAGCCAAGTAAATTCATGAAACAGTGTCGGACTGTTTCTAATGAAATGCCTGTGCTTTTCATGTGCGGGACAGCTGCGCAGCGTCCTCTGATGAGGCCCCGTGTCTCCAGTGACCTCAGCCGCTGGAGCAGGGGCAGCACCGTGTACAAGAACTCGCCTACAGACAAGAGGTGTTCCGCGGAAGGGGGTGATCTTGCAGGCACCCCGTGACCTTGAAAATGTCATTATTCAACAAAGAAGCTGATATCATTGCTTTCATCTCAGCAGCTCCGAGAAAAGGAGCTCTGAGCAAAGGCATTCTTGGGAGCAACATGTTAATAAAGAACCCACATCGGTAATGGATCAGACTTTCCTGCATTACAGAGATTTATGCAATGCCCATCTGAACAGAAACAGCTGCAAAGACTGAAATATGGCTGAGACAGCCTAAGGGGGCCGGAAACATGGACCCATGGACCCATCCAACAGCATTTCTCAGAACCTGATCTCTGAACACCCAGCTTCGGAAGCCTGTGTGTTGGGGGTTAACATTTTAAGGGCCTGGCTTCTGCCAAAGACCCAAGGGAACCAGTCATGAAGGATGGACTTGGGAACGCGGACCAGCCCCTGCCGCGGGTCTTGTGCTCAGTGAAGTGCGGGACCCGCAGGTCATGCTCAATGCTGGCAGCTGCGGACAGAAGGTGAGGGCAGGGGCGCACGCCAAGCTCCCGGGTTCCTCAGGGACTCGGCCTCTGTGCCTCTCCTCGTTGGGACAGGAGCCTGTGCGAGTGTTTCCTGGCAGCAGGTGGTAGAGAGCGCGGGGCTGAGCACACAGAGGGAGAAGGACCCTCAGACACAAGCAAGTGGTGGCCTGAGCCTGGAGCGGAGAGGGGTCCTGGTCCTTATAGCCAGGGGGGCGGGGGTGGGGGGGACAGGAAGAGCAGGGCAGTGGGAAGTCAGGGGGTGCAGGCAGTGGGAGTCACATGATGCTATTTTCTCTGTCACATTAGAGACTCGGCCATTAATTGACAGGGAACGTCTGAAATGGACCGCAGGCTCCAGAGAAACGACTCTGCAGAGTCACAGGGCGCCTACACACACCCGGGCCGGGGCCTGAAGGGACGTGGGAGATCTGGACGGGGCGGGTCCACGTCGCTGTCATGGAGACAGGAAATGAACAACAAAAACATATGTCAGATGCAGACGGATGCCTGGCAGCACATCCTCGATAGCAGCTGAGGGGACAGCCAGGATGGAGGAGGGAAGCCGGGACGCTTATCCCAACAGGCGTTCCTGTGGCCCGCAGTCCCAGGTCTCCCTGCGCAGTGTAATCGGGCTCTGAGCCGAGGCACGATTTGTCTGAAGGATCTTGACTGGCCGGAGCCATTAGCCGCAGCCATGTTTTCTCACTGATGTTAAAGGAGTATTTCTCTCCGTTAAGTGAAATAAATGAGCAAACATGGTCGCGACGATTCCAGAATATCAGGACGTGCCTTATAGACGAGGGGAGCCATTGCCCAGCCTTTGGAAGCTTCTACATCAAAGCGTTATTACTTAAATTACACAGGAAGGAAACCGTCCTCTCTGCCTCCTGAGCTTGAAGGCAATTTTGGTTGAAGGAAAAAAAAAAAGAAGAACAAACAAATAATAAGCCGAATGCAGTAAGCCCTGGTGGACAATTAAGGGCAACAAGCGAGCGCACGTTTCAGAAAGTCCGGATGAAAAATGACCCCATTACTTCTACATCCAGGCTGTGCACCTGACGAACCAATTCTAATTAAAAACAGACACGATCATATTTTTAAAGAATGCAATGAATTCTCAGTAGCCGCCAAGTTTACAAAGACTGTAGCAACGGATTTAGGGAAAGAGCAACCTACTGGGGAGCAGTAGCGAGCCTGTGTTCGCGCTCCTGGGTCCTTCCTGGGAGAGTCGAAGAGAAAGATATTGAAGCAACATATACGCTTGATAATTTATGCTTTTAGCACAGGCTATGTCTCACGATGCGTTAAAAAGAAAATACTCATGTAATTTAGAGGTCATTGGTGGTAGTCTCCATGCTACTGAAATAAACGCAAACAATAACATCTTCTTGCAAATATTGAGTCAAAATTCCTCCTGGGACTGGTCTATTCTGTGTATTTCAGTCACATTGATACTGGGCCTCCCAGCCTTTCCCGTACATGGACCCCCCCCCCCCCCCGCCGCTCTTTCACACCCCCTCCCCCACACACTGTTCCTTGCATATCTCTGATGCATTTGGCCTTTGATGGTGACATGGTCTGTTGTGCTCTTACCTGAACCATACACACATGTGCACTGCCCTCTGCCTGTATCCCCCCGGTGGGTCCCTGGGTGACGCATAAACACGTCTCTACTGTGGACGGAGGAAGAGGAACGAGGCGCCCCACCCAGCCTGGCTCCCCTGGGTGTGTTCCTGCCACGGCCATCAGGGTCTCCCAGTCGCCGAATCCAAGGGAACTACTTCCGTCTTTCCCTGGTTGTTGGCTCCACTCGGGCTGGTGGGGTTGACGGAACCCTTTCCCTGCTCCCTAGACGTTCTGATGACGAGAGCTCCTGGTTTTCCTTTGCGCTGTGCGCCCTCAGTCTCTCCCTTGTTACCGGATTTCCCCAGCGCTCCCGACCTCGCCTATTCTGCTGACGTGTCCAAAATCCACCCAACACAGACCTTCCTCCGAAATTCTCGGTGCAGGCGCTCACTGCTTCCACGCACTTCCGCTGCGGGACTCTGCAATGACGTGAAGCCCATCTGAAATCGGCTCCGCACTCCCCACCCACTCACCCCAGTTCTGCGCGCCCTGCTCCTCAGGGTGTTGTCATCAGCAAACACGCATCCGGAGCTCACCCAGCACTAAGCCTGCAAGACCATGATGTGCTGACCTGTTTCATCGCTTCAAGTCCTCCCTCTCCTAGCCACGCAGCTAAGGAAAAGGCAAAGCTGGCCTTGTCATCTTCTCAACTAAAACGCCTCGCTGTGTCCTGGAAAAGGGTATGCAGCTTGTAAACTGAGTTTATAAGTTCCTCCCAGGCCGCACAGCTAGTTCCTAAATATATGCAGGCGGCTTTATGATTGCTATGTCACGGGCGTGTACACGTGAGCCTGGACTTTCAGAGGCGGCCTAGGTGTCTAGCTAGTGGCCTCCGACTGTATCGAGACAGTCTCTCCTGGCCCTTTCGTGGTTGTCTCCTGGCTTCCTGGACAGTCAGGGGATTGAAAAGCTTGTTCTGACATTCGGCTGAGTAGTCAATGACACAGGTTTGCTTTGCGCACAGGTTCCCAATTCTGCAAGGTGGGCTGGGCCCTGGACACCCCCAGTCCCTCCCTGTTATCACAGGGACCTTCCACACACA
>NW_005353539.1:152920-154727 GCF_000412655.1 Myotis brandtii | reverse complement strand
CCCAGGCGGCTTCTATGAAGACGAATGGCCTCATGCACATCTCAGTTGCACAGCTATAAAGTACCCGCTGATTGTGTCCCCTCCGCGGGGTTTCCACTGAAAAACAAAACAGCGTCAACAGAAGCCCGCATGGCCTGAACGGGGTCATCTCGAGCCTTGTTCTCACACCGCCCTGCACAAACCAAGCTTGGACTCTGAGCCTGACAGTCCTTTGGCTTCGTTTTCACACGATAACCTGTTAAAAACAAAAGAGGATGATGCGATGGAGATGATCATTGCCATGAAGTGATAAACCCGTTCTCAGAAACAGAAAAAGTCAACAAAGAAAATTCACAACAGCAAGAGCTGGCTCTTCAGTACAAAGGAGAGCCTTACGTATAGAACTTTCAAAGACCCTTAAATCTCCGGACTCACTGTCCTGATGTATATATTTAAATAAATTAGCATAAACAGAAGCCTCCAAGAGACTCTACCTAACAGCACGCTTTATTTATTCCCCACTCGGTGCTGAGAAGTCTGCCTGGGAAGCCAGGCATCGAGGGAAATGGGATGCTGCCTATTCAAATGCCGTTTGAATCACCTGCTGCAGGAAGGTTATTATGCAAGTCGCCCTGTGCCAGGCACAGTATTGCACCACGAAGCTCATCTGTGAGAGGAGTTTCTCAGAAAGAGGAAAGTATTTGTAGTTACTGGAAATATGTTATCGTCCTTTGAATCATCTTCCCTTCTACGTTGGAAATGCAATCTCTGGAGACATCAGCTTCGCATTAAGGGTGTAAACAGTCTCAGGTAAGCCTCATAACCCCCAAAGTGAGTGCTTTTGTGCAGAAGAAAGATGGAGGCATCCGCATCCTTGCCTCAATAGATTGACACAAGCTACAAAGTACTGTGTATTCGTCTTCCAAGTGAGTCCCTACAAAAGGAAATGGAAAGCAGGACATCAAATATATATATATATATATATCCTATCTAATAATAGCCAAACATGGTAATTGACCGTACCTTAGCTATGCCTCCCATTGGCTAATCAGTGATATATGCAAATTAACCACCAACAAAGATGGCAGCTAATTTGCAATCTGCAGGCAGGGCGGGACAGCAAGAGCCGCCAGCGTGAGCCGCCATCCAGGCCCCCATGGGCAACACCAGAAGCCGCCTGCCTGCCCCACAAGCCCCAGGAGCCGCCCACCTGCCGCCCAGGACTGGATCGGTCCCAGGCCGATGGCAGGTGCCAGAAGCCCCAGAAGCCACCAGATATGGCAGTAACTCTATCAGTAAGCACTCTGAAAGTCAGTGGCATAAATGCACCAATTAAAAGACAGATTATGAGGGTGAATCAAAAACAAAACCCACTTTAAATATAAAGACACATATAGATTAAAAGTAAATGAATTAAGCTGCAGCCTGTTTTGCTCAGTGGATAGAGCATTAGCCCGTGGACTGAAGGGTCCCAGGTTCGATTCCAGTCAAGGGCATGTACCTCAGTTGCTGGCTTGATCCCCAGTCCCTATCAGAGCATGTGCAGGAGGCAACCAATCAATGTGTCTCTCCCTTTCCCTTCACTCTCTCTAAAATTCAATGGAAAAATATCCTTGGGTGAAGATTAACAAAAACAAAGTAAATGGATTAAGTAACATTAAAGAGATTATAAGAAAAATATATTCCAAATTTTGTTAGTTGTATAATGGTTATGTTTAAATTATTAACACCTAAGAAATTGGGTGAAGGGTACATATAATATGCTGAAGTATTTTATAGTTTTTTTACATGTATGAGATTATTTCAAATTAAAATATTAAAAAATTAA
>NW_005353539.1:127404-152323 GCF_000412655.1 Myotis brandtii | reverse complement strand
TTTTTTGGGCGCGGAGCCTCTAGTATATATATATAAAAGCCTAAGCGACCGTCGGACCATTCGACCATCCAACCATCCAACCAGTAGCTATGACGTGCACTGAGCACCAGGGGGCAGATGCTCAACGCAGGAGCTGCTGAGCTGCAGTGACTTGGCAGCTGCGGTTCTCGGGTGACGCACCCAGAATCAGAGAGAAGGAAGCCGGGTTCCAGGGTGTGTCAGCCGAGAACTGCCCTCTCACAATCCGGGACCCCTCAAGGGATGTTGGAGAGCCGGTTTCAGCCCGATCCCCACAGGCCAGGCCGAGGGATCCCACCAGTGCACGAATCCATGCACCAGGCCTCCAGTAAATGAATAAAGCTCAGAGTGGGTGAATTCCATGGTTCTGCTCAATAGTTTCAAAATGCCTTGGGGGGTGACTTAGTCGTCATATAGACAATACATTCACATTCATGTCAGTTCTAAATGCATCTAAAAATGTCTTTCCCACTCCTCTTAGGTCAGGTGGGGCAGTCTCACCTTGTGCTCTGCTCTTGTCCCTGGACTGACCCGAGGCTGAGGCTGCAGGATAGGAGCTGTCTGCAGACACCGTGGGCAGCCCTTGGAGCAGTGCTTTGCACAGTTCTGAATGTTTTATTTACTGTCTGTAACTTACACAGACCCGAAGGAGTCCACATCCCGGAATCAATCATTTTGAGCTAATATGTTTCTAAAATTTTTCCATTCTCCACAACACTTTTTTCCCCCATTGTGTGTGCACATATACCTTAAGTATATGTGTTCAAAACATGTTCATTTCAATGGTTAATTCAGTGACCAATGCATGTAAAATACCAGCTAATTTCAGTCCTGGGAAAGCCTGAAGTCTTTCAGTAGCATTCATCAGTCTGCGCAAAAACAGGAAAAATAAAGTCCCAGAAGACATTGTTTTGGTTAAGAATCTCCTTACGCAATGACCTCTCCTGAAATCAGTTGTCTGTGGAGACCTGCCCCCTAAATCACGATTTGTGGGAAACACAGCACCGATGGAGGTCACTTTACCTTTCAGATCACCTGCCCCTCCAGGCTCAGTCCTGTGTCCACGTTGTCCAGGGCTTAGAATCTGCCTTCCATCTCTTTGTTCTACAATTGAGATCATTTAGGGTCAGGTCAGCTACTGCATTTCTAAGCCCAACTGTACCTGCTGTAAGAGTTTGAACAATGCATTTACCTCGGAGATATCAATGCCCGTGCAGGAGAGTCATCAGTAGAGTCGGTTAGGAAGTATGGATGGAAACAAACAAACAAACTCATGTTAGGAAAGTGTCTGATGGGTACGAGATTTATCGGGAAAATCACTTAGTAAGTTCTATAATGTCTAATCACTGGGGTGTACACCTGAAACTAATATAATAGTGTATGCCAGCTGTAATTGAAAAATAAAAAATTATTTTTAAAAAGAGTTCATTAAAGCCTAAAAATGATTGCAATGCAATTCTATTTGACCAGATGATCCCAGATCAGACAAGACTGGTAGTTAGAGCAATAAATTTCTACTCCTGACTAGTGGGAGACTTGCTCCTCTAATCCTAGAATCTTTGCTATCCTATTTAAATGAATTTGACATTTTAACATATCACTAAAGACTTGTGAACCAATAAAAGGAAGCCCCAGGCCACAACCATTTTGATAGCATACATCAAATTTGCATCAATTCATCAACCTTAAAAAAACTTCACATGCAAACTGTAGTTTAGAGCAGCGGTCACCAACCAGTGGTCCGTGGACCACTGGTGGTCTGTGAGGTCCAAAAGGTTGGCAACCCTGGTTTAGAGGAAACATTTAATAAATATCCTTCTATCCAACTGTTGTGCAAACTGTGGGGTCCGCTGGGTAATGCACACTGTGGCATCCAACAGAACCGTCTCCTTTACCTGAACTCAGGTGAAGAATAAAATGGAGAAAGTATAGAAGAAGGAAAATCTACATGGTATAAATGTTCAAAACAAAAGCAAGTGCTGGCTTGTACCTGTCTTTATAGAACATCCAAAGAGCCCCAGTAGTGTGATGCCCAGAGGATTTCGAGTTATGGCGGCCTCCCAGGCCCTGGCTGTTAAAATGTCCTTCATTCCCACTCCCTTCCTTCGCTGTTGAATTTACCCCTGCTTCCTGTGCTCCCTGTCTGCCAGCTCGAATTCCCTGATGACCAATTAGACTGGACCCCAGGCCCAGCACCCGGCTGTGATGAAGGAGGACACTGTCTCAGATCAGCTGGGACAGGTCCCCGGGTGTCGGGAGACAAGAGGGAAGAGATGGGAGAGCTAGCTCCGCCTGCTGCGGTTGTTTCCATGCAGAAGAAAGAGTGGTTTGCTTAGCCCTGTGAGGTCCTGGGAAATTAAAGACAGGATCAGGGGCTGGCCTGGCTCTCGGGCCGAAGGAGCAGCGTTGAGAGCCATCAGGTACAATGTGCTCCTTACTGTTAATAAAATGCCTACACAGGTCTGGGAGATTGGATGCTGGTTTTCATTGCTCCCCTGAGGCAGTAGCCTGTGGACATTTCCCATATCATTTCTAAGGGTTTTCATTTCACAAATAAATTACAATGACCCCCCTGACCACTACACATTTCCGATGTCAAAGAGAACGTATTATGATAATTACATTCTAGTTGTTAATCTCTTAACATAAACACATGCAGATTTGAGCTACCCTAAAGTATATTATGAAGTGCAAAGGCTGAAAAAAAAAAAAGTAATAGCTTACTGTTTCCAATTTAACTTGGATAATTGTATTTAGGTCACATCACAACAACATTATCAGTGTTTTCCAAATGTCCTTTAGAAATGACTTTTTTAACCATCTTCACATCCACTTCCCTGTGAGGTGAGTCAGGAATTATGTGAATTACAGGGGTGCTCTCCAGCACCTTGCAGAGATGAGATGCATCTGTTGGAGCTCATGGCGGCCATTTGCCTTGCTTGGTCCTTGAGAAAGAGGCAGCGCCTCCCTTTCTCCCTCCTCCCCAGCAGCGCTCCTCCCGCTCCCTCGCCTCTGGGGAGGAGGGAGAAAGGAGGCGAGGCAGCGCCCTTTCAAAAAAATCTCTTTCCCTCTCTCCCTCTCTCCCTTCCTCCCTCCCTACCTCTCTCTCTTCCTCTCTCTCTCCCTCTCTCTCTCCCTCTCTCTCTTCCTCTCTCTCTCCCTCTCGTCCTTGGCTGCATTTGAACCTCAGGCCCTTCAATTCCTGGGCCTTTGCTCTATCCACTGAGCCAAACCAATCTGCACTCTTCTCCTCTCTTTTTTTTTAGGGCCTAAAGTAGAGAGTTTCAGTCACCTATTTTTTTCCTCAGATTCAACTAAGACCACTTGTTGAGGTTAAAGCATTCACATTTGCCTCTTGTTGATCACTGAGAGAGAAAGAATTCTACAGGGCCCCTGTAGTTAAATTGTGAAATCCCTACATGAGGAAAGAGAAAAGGAGAATATGTCATTTCTTTCCATGTCTCTAATATTCAGAAATATTCCCCCGAGAAAATTGGGGAGAAGAGACGGGGACTAAGGTTATGTGTGCCTAGCTGCTGAGAAGCCTTCTCAAACTCTGAAACAATAACAGGAGAACTCCCTGTGGACTAAAAGGCATCTGGTTAGCCTCGGTCTTGAAGAATGTCTTGGCTTAACAGTCCTTTTCCAGAGAGCAGGTTGCCTAACTTAGTGAAGAAGTTGCACCATGGGTATGTTTTCCATCCCCTTCCTCTGACCTCATCCTCTTAGATTTCTTCTCCGCAAAGCCAATTGAACAGTTGTATCTCAGACTCAGGCTCATAAACCTCTCGGATGAGTTGTCACACCTGTATCCTACTCTCACCTCACCCTAACATAACCATGTGCACATGTTTATCTACATTAAAAGATGGTGAGAACATCAAGAGAGCATATTGGGAGAGTTATGGGTATATTGACTACTTATTATCTCATCCTAATCTCTAATTTATTATTGCAGTTCTTCCAGAGGACACTTCTGGGAAAATCGGGGTCAGATCCCGTGGCAGCGGGAGCCGGCTACTGTGGACCAGCGCTGTCCACTCCGGAGGGCCTGGGCGGCCTCCCTCGGCTGGTGTCTGGGAAAACTGTAGTTGGTGCCAAGTGATAATCAGGCGGCACCCACGCTAGTGTAGACTGGGTGCCAAGTTGGCTAAACTCTCCCAGAGAGACAGGTTCAATCCCAACTTGCAACCTCATCATCTATTCACCAGAATGTATTGACATAGTCTGTGTCCAGGTACAATGCTGGGCCGATACAATGGTGAGCCCTGTGCTAATGGTGAGCATCTCCTAAATGTCAGGGGCCCAACACTGAAGACATAATACAATAAATACTCACTAGGTTGATAACAGGAAACTGGCATTAGTGAGGGGCCAAATGGTCAATGATTGGCAATTACCCGTGATCCACCCTAACGACCATGGCTATGGAAGTATTACAGAACAAGACAGAGGCTTAACCTGGCATGTCTTGGACGGCTCCCTTGAAAAGGGGGCCCTCAGCTGAATCTGAAAGGATTAGTAGAGGTTAAGTAGTTAACAGCAGTGGGAAAGCTGTGCAAAGGGAAGGCTTGAGGCAGGAGGAAACCAAGAGCTTAGAGCTGAGAACTAAGAGGTGAGGGGTGTGAGGGAAGCCGGGGGGTTTGGCGTGATCCCAAGTTTGCCATCTTTAGGACTGTGGACTCTTCCCCAAGGGCCCTGGGGAGACACCGCAGAAGAAGGTCAGTTGCAAGCAGAAGAATGTCACAGGCCGCCCGGTGCTTTGAAAAGCTCACGCTGGCGCTGGCTGCCGAGTGGAGCAGGACTGGGAGAGGGGCAGGGAGTGGAGAGGAGGGGTGCTGGTGGGAGCAATGGGCGGAGTTGAGATCTTGGGGCAGTCACGCTCTGAGTGCAAGTTTTGTCCTCTCTAAAGTGGGGCTGTAGTTTTCACCTTGCAAGGACGATGAAAAGAAAGCACAGGGGCCCTGGCCGGTGTGGCTCCATTGGCTGAAGGGTCACCCCGTACACCAACAGGAGGCGTGTTCGACTCCTGGTCAGGGCACACACCCAGGTTGCAGATTCAATCCCTGGTCGAGGCACAAGTGGGAGGCAACCGGTTGATGTAAGAAAGCATTTGGTAGGTGCTCGGCACATAATGGGTACTTAACAAATGGCCGCGATGCCGCCTCATCTTCTTGTCACTAGAAACCCAAAGGACCACTCACTGTGGGTTCCAGTGGTTTGTGCCACTTGGGGCCAAGCTCACTTATGGGACCCAGAGCCCACTGAGGCACAGGTGTTCTTGCTCTGGTTCTCAGGTGCCCCCCACCTCCAGCTTCTGCTCCAGCTCTCCCAGAGGTGGCTCCCTAGGAGAACAGTACCTTTCAGGACCAAGCCCAGGCTCCCCATCCTCTGAGCTAGGGCAGTGCCAGGGCAGACACTCAGCCACACTGACCTATACGATCCCCGCCCGCCCCATACAATAGGAAACAGGCCCCAGGAGATGGTCACACAAGGAGTAAACCTTCTGCTGTTTTCATTGTTTTAAAGTCTCATTGCAGGCAGTTGAGTTATTCACACATCCCCGTCCCAGGAAGGGTATTCATGGGAGGTCAGCCATTCCCGGAGCCCCATGTGCAGCTCAGTGACAGGACCCCGAGCTGAGGACCGGCAGGTGGTTCAGCAATGGTCCCTTCCTTGGGGAGAACATGCGTTTGCATAGCCAAGTCCTGGGCAAAGTGCTTCATCTCCCCCTGCCCCACCCCCCCCCACATGCTGATGGAATGAATTTATCTTAAGGAAAATAAGGATGAGGGTGTATAAATGTGTTCGTATCAGAATGATAATAAAAAATGCATTCCCTTCAGTGAGGAATAAATGTACATCATATATCAATGTGATGGAATACTATGCAGCCATTAAAATAGATGGTGTGGGTATTAATTTATTGATGCAGAAAGACAGCCAAGCTTTGCTGTTCAGATGTTTAAAAATTAGGCCATAAACAGTATTCATAGATTACCGTTTTGAAAAACAGATATACACTTATATTTTCTTGAATCTGAGGTGTACATGTTTTCACATCTTAAATTTCTGAAATCAGGATGACCTTGCAATTAATATATATGTTTGATGCAATAGTTCTTTTCTCCCTGAAGACCGTGCAGTTAAATCAATGGTGCATCCCAGAATCAGTGATGTCCTAGAATCAAGAAACACACACACACACACACTTCCAGAAAGATATCAACCAAAAGGTTCAGCCATTAATTTTAGTTGCTTTACACTTTCTTTCTTTTTTAAGCTGAGCACCATTTATTTCTATAATGTTATTTTTAAAAAGTTTTTATTGATTTCAGAGAGAGGAAGGGAAAGGGTGAGAGATAGAAACATCGATCAGTTGCCTCCTGCATGCCCCCTACTGGGGATCGGGCCTGCAACCCGGGCATGTGCCCTGACCAAGAAATCAAACTGGTGACCTCCTGGTGCAGGGACCAATGCTCAAACAACTGGGCTATAATGTTATTTTAATATTTTAAAAACCTATTTTTATGTTGGAAAACAAAGGCACAGCTCAAAAAGCCAAAGCTGTGCATATACAGCAAGCCAGAGTAATTGCTAACCCGTCTCCAACATGAGCTGAGGAATGCAAAGGAAGGAGAGGGGAAGCAGGCAGACTCTCGGACAGGGGTGCCGAAGGAGCCGGGTCTCCTGAGACAGGAAGAACTGGGGTACATTGAGAGCAGGTGAGGAGACAGCCTAAGCAAAGGCCTGGGGGTCCAGAGCTGTCTGCCGTGCACGGAGCCTGGGCCTCTAGTAATAATAATAAATAGAGAAATGACCTTAGTCCAGTGTATAGGACTACAGTACAAATAGTACCCACAATGATGCTCTACCTATATTAAATTTCTTAACCAGAGTTAAGCAATTATACAATAAACAAATGATTATAGGCATAGTTTCACAGAAGGTTGGATCTGCTGCTGTTGTTTTGTGCCTGGAACTCCAATCCAGAGAGCAGGGGGTCACTGTGCTGCTCTGAAGGCAGGTGGCGGGATCCCTACCAGCTCAGCCGCCCTGTCCCAGGGAGCCCGTCCACCACCGGCACCGGATGGGTGACGACCCCAAGGCATATCTTCTCTTCTCTGTGGCCCATCTTGAAAGTCACATAGTAAAGTTTGTATGTAATTGCACAATCTGCTTAACCAAGACGGAAATATCACTTAAGCACCAATGTTGGCTGACAAGGCCCACAATGAGCCGAAATGAATTTTTTGGCTGCCTAACCCATCGAAATCCAAATTTTCGAACTTTATTCGGCACATCAGGGAATAATGTTTGAAGAAAATTGCAATGTATATAAGAAAGACGATGGCCAACATCGAACTGCGTTCGGTGATGTGCATAGACCGATGACCGGGAGAAGACTCTGGGTTGCCATGTGGTGTCTATCTGTTGGGCAAGGCAGGAACTCTCCGAGGTTTCCTTCTCTCTTTTCCTGGATGTGGAAGTCGGTGTGACTTAAGGATTCTCTCGGATTTCATTTCCCACCACGAGCACAGAGTCTGGTAATGGCAGCCATAGGCAGAGTCACCGTGAAGCAAATGACACTAAAACCTCAGGGGGTCTCCCTGGCAGGGCTCCCTCCAGGCCCCCTGGGGCAGGTCCTAGCTTCTTGTTCATTTGCCCAAATGTTTTCATTAAATTGGCAGAAATAAAATCGATTCGCTGGGTTGAGATTCCTGGCTCCTTCCACTCTGACTTCCTTTCTCCAGACCACTCCACACCTCCTGGGGCACTGGAGTAACTGGGGCCTTTTTAGAACTGACTACAGAAAA
Source organism: Myotis brandtii (assembly GCF_000412655.1). NCBI lineage: Eukaryota > Metazoa > Chordata > Mammalia > Chiroptera > Vespertilionidae > Myotis > Myotis brandtii. The sequence goes on along the minus strand of NW_005353539.1, from coordinate 144,488 downwards.
GGTGATGAGGGAAAATGGAATTTGGGTTTAGAATGACAGCTCAATGTGGTTGAGTTGCTTCCATGTTTAATTGAACTTTTGCCAGCACCTTTAATGCAACGAGAGATAAAGAATTATATGTACTGCCCTCTCTGCTGACCTCAGGGAGGTCCCTAAAGGGCAGGTCCTTGAGGGCTAGCCCCAAAGTACTCACGGTAAACAAACAAACCAAAACTCATAGACACAGACAATGGCCTGGGGGTCACCAGAGGGAAGGGTGTGGGGGGTCGTAAAAGGCAAAGGGAGTCAAATATATGGTGACAGAGAAAGATCTGACCCTGGGTGGTGGGAAGACAATGCAATATACAGCTCACGTGTCACAGAATTGTACACTGGAACCGATGTAATCTTACTCACCAATGTCATCCCAATAAATTTAATTTTTTAAAGTCCATGAGTCACGGAGGAGAGGAGGAGTTTGAAACGTGTCAGAGATGTAAACCAGTTTTCCATGACGTTGCCTCTCCTGTCACCTGCCGTGGCTGTGTGTGCAGGAAAGAAAGCACGTGGTGGGCAAAATGCAGCATCGTGACAAAGGCTCATCAAGGAGCACAGCGCGCGCCTCACCGGCTCCTCGTCCCGGGTCCCACCGGCCAACGCCAGGCACCAAGAACCAGTATTGCTTTCAAACTTCTTATGTTCAAATTCGCACACTGGTTACCAATTTCATAAAATGCCTACTAATTATATTACAAAAGATTAGCATTTAGTTTGCTTTAAACACAGCCCTCCCCTCCTTCGTTTTTAAGGATTATCATCTTAGTTCTTCTATTGTGGTTCTAGGTACCATATTTTTCATTTCATCAACTGGAGATATAATAATGCAAAAACTGTGACTAGGTTTCCTACATGGAGAATCAGTCTATGGCTAAAGCATGAAACATACAAAATCATGGTAGTGTAGAATGCATATATCACCATCCTTGCCAAAGTGAAAATAGATGCTTAGCTAACAGGACAGGACATGTTGGATCCAGAAGGAAAAGAGGAAGAAGCCTGGTCCTTGTGGCCATCGGAGCTTAAGAGATAGACCGCCATCTACAGAAGCCAGCATGATGGCTGGGCGGGAAGAGATCAACCCAAAACTTGTATGCACATCTGCATCACCCACGGACACAGACTATAGGGAGGTGAGAGCCTGGGGAGGGAGGCGGGGGGTGGGCTATAAGGGGTCAATGGGAGGAAAAAGGGGACATAGGTAATACTTTCAACAATAAAGATTTTAAAAAATAAAAGTAAAAAAGCCATCAGGAAGAAGGTCCAGTGAAATATATTGCTCATTAATGTGTCATGTATGGTTGTACTATAGATGGAAAGATAGATAGAATAGATAGATAGATAGATAGATAGATAGATAGATAAATAGATAGATAATAGATACATACATACATACATGATGATAGACGATGATACATACATAGATAGACAAATGATAGATACATATACATCTATGTGTTTCTTACTCATACAGCTTTATGTTACCCCATTTGAAAACAATTCTACAAGATTTTTAGCACTTGGTCAATTTAAAGTCATTTATTCATGTTCTAATATTATTTTTTACTTGTAATATACAGAATAATAAAAGGGAGTATGCCCATCTGGGAAAAAACAATAACATTACACTAAGTTTTCTACCCACATACATATTTCCATGGATCACATTGAAAGTTACCTCACATATAATTTTGAATAATTAAACCAAATTGCCATTGCTGACCCCATTTTATAATGCAGGGGACAGCGGGCCACTGTGCCATTGTACCCAAGCACTTCCTGACTCCCATATTTCCATCTCACAGTGGCTCCCCAGCCAGCAGTGAGAGGCTGCTGATGCGGGAGGCGCTGTGGTGGGAGACGCTGAGCGCCCCACATCCCTGTGTTAATTACTTGTGGCTTAAAACCTGCACTGGCACGTCTCCACGCTCCCTTTCCTTTCCTGACGACAGCATTAATTGCAGCTGTTTAAAGCCACAGTGTAGAAGAATGGGGGGTGTTTAGAATTGCTGATGTTTTGACTGTTGGAAAACACAACATGCAATGATTTTTTTTTATTTAAAATGGTGTTGTGAAATTAAAGGGCAATACCAAATTATGCTCTGGGAAACCGATTAGATTCCATTGGGTGTTGTTTTTCTTTTCCTAAGGATTCATTCAATGATAAAGGTGGTCACCCTGCTCCATTGATCTTTTATTCGCAGGATTTCCTGTTCTATAAAAAAATGTCAGCACCTGATTTGATTAAATCAAAGTTGCAGAAAATATATTTTCAAGGAAGAAGTGGAACCAGGGACCAGTTGAGGCAAAGCCATCTTTCCTTGTGAACATAAAGAAGAACCCCATAAGGTCCAAGGAGACTTCCAATCTATGTCTGCACCTTGAGAGACACTAAGCTATTTATTGCACTTTACAATGTCTACACTTGAATACAGTTGCTGTTGCAACAGCACTGCCCATGGGTCATCGATGCCCACTCTTCGCCCCTTCACTATACGAAACAGACTCGTCAATGTTAACCGAGACCACACCTCTCTTCCAGCTCATTCGTTCTTTAACCCTCCTCCCGCCTCAACTCCACATGTTTCCTCGAAACTAAATAACCTCACCACCTTATAAGCCTAGCATGTTCCGACTTTCCTTTCTGGGAGGAAAAACAGGGGAGCTTGCAGGCGTAGCAGCAAAGAAGAGCAAACGAGCCCGGCGCTGTGCCCTAGTGTCTCCTGGTTCATCTTCCAACCACAAGAACATCCAGGGGCCGCATCACCCTCACCTCCTTCATTCGCAGATAACCCAGGACTGGGTCCATTCCCTAGACTTTTTGTTAGGGAAACTGGCATAGAAAACAGGGTGGGAGCCCTGGACAGATGTATCGGTCTCATCCACACCTAGCTCCGCTCTCTTCATAAATAAAAGACAGAATGGAATTAGTTTCAAAATAGGTCCCCTGCTCTGTCATGTTTATTCTCCTCCTGTTGGCATTAGCTGTGAGCCGGCTCATACATTTCTTCAAGATTATCCTCTCCCAGGGTTTATTGGCAAGACAAAGCCTGCGGTCCGGTTTTATTTCTTCAGAGCCCATCCATTGCATCAGACGCACTGGAAGAATGTCCCTCATTGGACCATCTGAGAGAATGCGATTTGTTGATGTTAATTACTCCCTAGCCACCTTTTTTCCAGCTTAAGTGATACTTTTAATTACACCTTCCCGCTAATGCATTAATCTCCCCATGGATTTTATTTTAATGTCGCCTTCGCTCTTGAGCTGAACAGAATTCTGAGCTGGGAGAAAACTTAGTCACCTCACATCGTGCTTCTCCGCCCGATGGGCACGTGCTTGTGTGCCTGGTGGGTTCCGTGGGGGTCTGAAGAGCTACGGGAAGAACCTCTGTGAAATAATTTTCCCCAAAGATTGAGGTGTGGGGGGAAGTCAAGCCATTTTGTTTGCAACTAATTAATTTAAAGAATAATTTTATATTAAAACCAGGTATAGCAATCCCACTTCTGGGAATATATCCTAAGAACCCCAAAACACCAATTAAAAAGAATGTATGCACCCCTATGTTCATAGTGGCGTTATTTACAATAGTCAAGATCTGGAAGCAACCCAAGTGCCCATCAGTAGATGAGTGGATAAAGAAACCGTGGTACACTTACACCATGAAATACCACGTGGCTGTACAAAAGAAGGAAAGCTTACCTTTGAGAACAGCATGGATGGGCCTGGAGAGTATTGGGCTAAGTGACATAAGCCAGTCAGAGAAAGACAAGTGCCATATGATTTCACTTATATGTGGAATATAATGTAAATAAATGAACAAACAACAGAGACAGACTCATAGGTACAGAGAACAGACTGACAGGTGTTAGAGTGGAGAAGGGTAGAGGGGCTGGGTGAAAAAGGTGAAGGATTAAGCAAAACAAAAAAACTTATAGACACAGACAACAAACATGGTGATTACCAGAGGGGAAGTGGGTGGCAGTGGTAGAAGAGAGTAAAGGGGGGATGAATGGTGATGAAAGGAGAGTTGACTTGGGGTGGTGAACACACAATACAATATTCAGATGATGTGTTACAGAATTGTACACCGATGTAATTTCATTAACCAATGTCACCCCAATAAATTCAATAAAAAATGTTTAGTATAGAGAAGAAGAAGAAGAAGAAGAAGAAGAAGAAGAAGAAGAAGAAGAAGAAGAAGAAGAAGAAGAAGAAGAAGAAGAAGAAGAAGAAGAAGAAGAAGAAGAAGAAGAAGAAGAAGAAGAAGAAGAAGAAGAAGAAGAAGAAGAAGAAGAAGAAGAAGAAGAAGAAGAAGAAGAAGAAGAAGAAGAAGAAGAAGAAGAAGAAGAAGAAGAAGAAGAAGAAGAAGAAGAAGAAGAAGAAGAAGAAGAAGAAGAAGAAGAAGAAGAAGAAGAAGAAGAAGAAGAAGAAGAAGAAGAAGAAGAAGAAGAAGAAGAAGAAGAAGAAGAAGAAGAAGAAGAAGAAGAAGAAGAAGAAGAAGAAGAAGAAGAAGAAGAAGAAGAAGAAGAAGAAGAAGAAGAAGAAGAAGAAGAAGAAGAAGAAGAAGAAGAAGAAGAAGAAGAAGAAGAAGAAGAAGAAGAAGAAGAAGAAGAAGAAGAAGAAGAAGAAGAAGAAGAAGAAGAAGAAGAAGAAGAAGAAGAAGAAGAAGAAGAAGAAGAAGAAGAAGAAGAAGAAGAAGAAGAAGAAGAAGAAGAAGAAGAAGAGAAAGAAAGAAAGAAAGAAAGAAAGAAAGAAAGAAAGAAAGAAAGAAAGAAAAGCAAATACTTGTATGGGAATAACAAATAAATAGAAAGTTTGAGAAATAATAATCTATTCTCTTTTACAGAAAGTAAAACTTGCTCAACGCAGTGGAATTAGCCTCCAAGTGTTAGTGACTGCGAGTCCAACCCTCTCGCCCTCCACCCCCTCTCGCCCTCCAGCCCCTCCCTCTGGGCTCAGTTCTGATTCTTCAGGTTTTCTTGGACCAGAACACAGTGAGCTCCTGGAGAGCACTTTCCTCTCCTCCAGGGTCCGTCCTGCTCCTCACAAGGTGGGAGTGCACAGTGGAGGACATTTTGGCTCAGAAAAATGTATAATTTGGCAAAATATTAAAACATGAACATGCTGAGATCCAACACCCAGTTAATTTCAAATTCAGCCCCTTTTCCAAAATGCTCCCGAGTCGCCCTAAATCCTGGGATAGAAACAGCCACCAGCGGGCTGCTGTGTTAGGACTGCAACACTGAAGGGTTCCTCTCAGTTGGGGCTCCCTCTGGTTATTAACGGAGCAAATCACCTGCATCCCCTCCTCTCCTGGCCCCAGCAGCACCCCTCACAGGTGACGGGGCACCTGGCTCTCCCACCCTGTACCCACAGACGCAGAAGAACATTGGCTGTTGAAATTCTTTGACTTTGTTTTGACCTTGGAGAGCCGGTCCACGACCGCCGTAAAGGCTGCCCCTCTCATTCCCAGAGACGGGTCAGCATGAACTCACTGGAGAGCGCTGAGGTGGCACATGTTTACAGTAACTGGTTAAGTTGGCAATGAAAACATCTGTAAAATGCTCTGTTTTACTTACTTCCTCAAAAAATTCTTGTCCATAGATATTTTTATTAAAATAAAGAATTCCTTAAAGTAGAGCTGACTTTGCAACTACGAATCCATCTCTTTGGCTTAATATCGTGAAACACGGCGTTTCTCCCAACACGTGCTGGCCGTTGGCCTGAAACTGGGTGCTCACCTGTCAATCAGCCCGCGCTGGAACCGCAGTCCCCCTCCCACCAAGGCGGCGCACCCCTTCCCCAGCTGGTCAAGGCCATGCCGCTCTGGTTCATCTTAGGAAGCCCAGCGTGCACCTGAGGCGGGTTTGGAGGCAGGGGGACGTGGGGGGCTCTCGGGGAGCTGGGCTGTGTCAGAGGGAAGTCGTCCGCCCCCCCTTTCCCCAGCGGGGAGGCCCTGGGAGAGGAGCGTGTTATGCTTCTGGTGGAGCTCCGAGGGCGCCCCCGGCCCCTCTTTCTCCGTGAGATCTGCCAGGTGCCAGCAGGTGGGGGCCGGGCTCCGACCGACCGAGAGCCCGGCTTTCTGATCGCCGAGGTCATAGGCCGAGGAGGCGGCCCGGAGGGGGCTCCGCTCGGACAGGTGTCCCGGCTCCCCTGGCGGAGGGTGGCTGCGTTGTTTGGGGAAATATTGGTCTGACTTCCTTGCTCAGTGCCACGGGGGTGGACAATATCGACGTAGGAAGACTGTGGCTGCAGCGAAAAGCTCGATCCTGAACTGACCAGGGGTCTCCCACGCTCTTCCCGACTCAGAGAAGCCACAGGGGCAGGAGGAAGGGCATCTGGTTTGCAGGAAGGAACCCAAGCGAGCAAGTGGCGCCCACACTGCCGTTCTGGGCAGAGAGTAGTCCCGGGGAGGACCTGGCCCGTGGTTCGAGCCTTGGCGTCAGCAATGAAGCCACCAGGCGAGCGTCTGACCCCGCAGCGGCGTCCCTGTGGGAAAGTGGCCAAGGAGTGGAGTCACCGGGCGGTTGTGAAAATGAAGTCTGACCTCGGTCCTCCAGAACCTTCAGTACTTGCTGCCCAAATGCAAGCTCTTCTTGCTGGACTATGACCTACATCTGGGGGGAGACTCTGTTTGGTGGAGAGTGACCGTTTTCCATGGTTCTTTAGAGCCAAACGCTGGCTCTTCCACTCCCTGGCCAGGCGTGACTCACCTGCCCTGAGCCCCAGTTTTCCCGTCTGTGAAATGGGGACAGCAGCACCCAGCCTGCTGCCTGCAGCGCTGCTTTTAGGACTGAACGAGCCACTCGGTACAAAGTGCTGGGCGGCGCCTCTCGCTGATGAAGCACCATAAACAGGTCGGGGAACCATTGGAAAGCTTCTCACCACTCCACGGGGGACAGGAAACCCTCCGTGTCTCAGAGGCACCTTTCATTCTGAGAATCTCAATAAGAACCGTCTGTCTCCGCTCACGCCGACTTTTCCAGGCGTCTACGGAGCTTCCTGCGGCAGAATCGGCTCCTGAAGGGACAGGGCCTCCCAGTGGCAGCCCTTGTGCCCGCTGCCCTCATCCAGCCTCCGGCCCAGCCCACAGCACCGCCCCGGCCCCTCACAGGCAGAAAGCCAACCGTGCGCACACCCCCGAGCACGCAGGCCTCTCCTCTCTCTGCCCTACACATGCCGCCCTCTCCGCCTGGCTGACTCCAGGCCCCAGGAGAGGTCTCCGAAATAGTCTCATTAAATCCCGCTGTCTGGGCTCCCCAGCGCAGCCTCGCCTTGTGCCGGCCTCTGGATTAGTGCTCTGGGTTGGGGGCCACCACTATAGCATCTTAAGAGGATGCATCTTACTCGGTAATATGCTTTGTTGTTGTTGTTGTTATGTGTATTTCTTCCTTGTCTTTGTCATATGAGGTGGGCAGAGACCATTTTCTTGATGGTGAAATCGCCTGTGCACTAGAATCGTGTTGAGTACACCATGTGGTAGGTTGTAAAATACCAGCTCACAACTGGATAGGCCACCCGCTCCGGGCTGGCTTCAGTTTCCTGTAAGTTGCTCCCTACAAGTAAGGTGGAGTCCACTTCTCTATTTCACAAAACAAGTGCGGAGGTCGCATTAGCATCAGTGACTCAGCTGCCCTCCTTGTTCCAGCTCCATCATCGCAGAACATGGCTGTGCCTTGAAGGTGACTTCGTGCTCCGAGGTAGCTGCGTGGGCACGGCCATCATGACTGCATTCCACTCTGAAGAGACGACATGGCCTTATTCCTTCCCAATGATTTTCAAGAATACCTTTTCATTTATCCAGCAACACCTCCTCCACGGCCACAGCCAGGAACACATGAGTCTGGGAAAATATGGCCTTCATTTTGTACCAGAGTAAAAGTGTGCTTGTGTTAATAGAAGAAGGAGTAATGGAGAAGAACGAGGGTGGAGGGATGAAAGTAGCAATCAATACTACATGGTCTATTAACTCAATTATCATGTCATTAAAATGACTTACTTACTAGTATATGGGTCTTACTTTTAAGATTGTGAGGGCCTTGAGGACAGAGACCTCATCTCCTTTTCAGTGTCAAAGAGCCCAGTTCGATGCCTGAGTTCCTCAAAGAGACGCGATTTGCTGAAGGAGTGATTAAAAGGATGAATAAATAATTTAATCAGCAAACAAACAGATGTTGGAAATTATAAGAGGAACACTTTGCAAACACACTTCAACAATCTCATTCTACTTGAGCTTTCTCAATTATTGGATGTAGTATTTATTACCATTTAAAGTTTAACAAATGGCTTAATAGGAGATCTGAGATTATTCTGACATTTCAAATGAGAGAAAATTTTTCTTTGCAAACATTACAGTGCTATAAATTTTCATTAGTTAATTTAGCCCATTCCCTAATGTGAATGTGGGGTTTTTTTTTCTTTTTAAAGGTTAATTGTGTTTTTCAAATGTCTACTTTTTTCCTAACTCACATCGGGTACAATATTTAAACATAGTGATCTCATGCTTTTTCATATTTCCCTAGCATTTATTCTAATCTTGTTACTGAAGAAATTTGAACATAACATTCCAAAATCTAATTCAGTTGCTTTCAAATGATATTGACTTAAATTTATTTTGAATTTCTAAAGCTTTTGCAAGAATGTGCTGCTTGTTTTCTAATATAAACAGGTGCATTTTATTGAAATTTGCAGCCAAAAATAAAATGTGAAGGCAAGGCATCGATTCCTCTACATCTTTAGGTTTTGAAAAATAGAAGTATGGGGTGCTGAATTTCAAATATATTTTGATTTGAAATTAATTGCTGATTTGGATCCCAAGGCTTTTATCATCTGTGCATATTTAATTAGAAATGCACTTGGAAAAGCAACACATTTCATGCATCATTAAGCACTTTAAATAATTAATAGTTGATTATTTTCCCTTTTAAGAGGGCCTCATCTATAATTCTGCCTCAACAATGAGCTTGACCTTTAGGTTAAAATCAAGTTGCCTTTCTGTTTGGAAAATAGTTCTTTATTTAGAGAATATAACAGCGGCACTGTCAAGCTTCATGCTATGTAAAGGGCAAAAGGCTTGGCCCATGTTATAGAAACATTAAGTAAGGGATCAATAATCATTGTGATAATGCAGTGCTCAGCTTGGTGCTTAAAGCGCCTGACCCCTGGGACCTTTGCTCAGCCACCAGTTGTGATGTGGTAAACAAGACACAGCCCATGCCCAGTGCTCTGCGTCTGAGCAGGATGACGGCAGCAGCCCTGAGAAAGCCAGGCCCGGAGAGGGCCAGCTCCCACCGCCCTCCCTCACCAAGAGGGTGGGCTGCCCTTCTTTGCACTTTCCTCCCTGGAGAGCTGAGCGGAACTAGGAAGCTTTGGAGAGAAGGCTTTTGTTGAGGGGGGTTGAGATTCTTCAGGTGGTACATAGGTTTCTCCTGTTTCCCGAAAAATGTTCCAAGTCTAGATCCACCTCACAAGGAGTCCTCGGTCATTACCACCTGCACCGGCCTGATCAACCGAGGTCATGCTTCCGAGAAAAGGGCAGGACTGTAAGCAGCTCCTGGAGAGGACTGCTAATGACATGAGACCCGTGTAGTTAAATAGAATTTAACGGAGCCCAGGACACAAACTCACTCCACTCCACAGCTGAGCTTTAAGCAAAGCTTCCCTTTAAGCAAGACACTAACCTCCACGTGAGGTTCCCCCGAGTCCCCAAGACAAAAGGTGAAAACCCAACTTCAGAAGAGCCAAGGCAACCCTCCGCTGGTGGCACTGACACTAAGATGTTGCTTCCTCCTCGTCTGACATCTACTGTTTCTCATAAAGCACCTGCCCTTTGTCCTTCACCTAAACCCGAAGGTATCGATCATGTCAACATGGGTGCCTCTGCAAGGACTATTGTCAGTGTCAGCTGGGCTCATGGTGACTTGGGGTCCACACAACCAACCAAGGAAATTGGCCTGGATTGGACATTCCCAGGGGTCAGGAGGGCTCTCCACACGTCAAAGGAGAGAGAGAGACAGACTTGCAGGATCGGACCACTCTGTTTACATGATAAGCTCATCAATCCTCTTAACCAGTGGTTCTCAACCTTCCTAATGCTGCGACCCTTTAATACAGTTCATGTTGTGGTGACCCCCAACCATAAAATTATTTTCTTTCGTTGCTACTGTTATGAATCGTAATGTAAATATCTGATATGCAAGATGTATTTTCATTGTTACAAATTGAACATAATTAAAGCATAGCGATTAATCACAAAAACAATATGTAATTATATATGTGTTTTCCGATGGTCTTAGGCGACCCCTGTGAAAGGGTCGTTCGACCCCAAAGGGGTCTCGACCCACAGGTTGAGAACAGCTGCTCTTAACAGTCCTGAGGGCATACCTCAGCCTTTCCAACTTCCAAGTAGGATAGGGTGCCTTAAAGTGACTGTCGCTCACCGATTGTTATACTCATCTCAGTAAATGACAAGAACTCTGCAGTTCCAAAGTGTCTGGAATGCTGGATGGAGAAGAAAGAAAACAAAATGTGGCTGAGGAATTAAACAATTACACCAATAACATCTCCTGTGTAGTAAGCAGGTGATGAGGTCGGGGGATAAAATAAATCCGTGACGTGCACAACTGAGCATCTCCTTCTTGGAAGTTTTCAGTCCAGGAGTCATTTTCTTACACACTTTCCCGGGAGTCCTAAGGCGCACTTCCTCCTAAGGCAAGCTGTGAACCTCCACTCCACTAATGGAGAAGGGTCGACTTACTGTATATCAATCTTTTCGAGATGGTTAGCTGAAAGGCTAATAGAAATGTGGAGTGTTCTTGAAACCTCATTCCTCCCCTTGGCCCTTCTGGACTCATGCGCTATCGGTGGGTTAACTCCACTCGTGTGATGTGGGAAACATATAAATCTCGGTGCACGGAAAGAGTCTTTGGGGGGGTATTGACTGTTTATGGATGTAATTACTTTATGAATGAGCACAACGCTTAAGCCTTAGAGTGATATTTCACAGTGAGTTATGGTGTTTCACGGCATCAATATTTCCACGGATCCTTCAGTCGTCAGAAAGTTCCAGCACAGGGAGAACGGGTTTCATTGATGTCAAACTAAAGTGGGGCCGCGGAAGTCAGATCTCAGGGAAACCTGATATTAAGTAGGTAGAGCTTACCTATGGTACATATATGGGGACTCTCTCTTAATTCAGGCTTGCATTTGAAAAATAAATGAATTCATTATATAAAAAATGTGTATCTCAGAACATTGACAACCAAAAAGCCAAACAACTTCTCTCTCATGTTCACCTTGGCTTCTTTCTGGGCATCCAATCATCCTTCTCTTCTTTTTCTTTAGAATACTCCTTCTTATAACACATTAAATGGTGGAAAATTTAATTACTGTGTTTTATTTATTTTCTATGCAAACAATTAAAAAAAATTACCAGCCCTAACCGGTTTGGCTCAGTGGATAGAGCGTCGGCCTGCGGACTGAAAGGTCCCAGGTTCGATTCCGGTCAAGGGCATGTACCTTGGTTGTGGGCACATCCCCAGTAGCGGGTGTGCGGGAGGCAGCTGATCGATGTTTCTCTCTCATCGATGTTTCTAACTCTCTATCCCTCTCCCTTCCTCTCTGTAAAAAATCAATAAAATATATTTTTAAAAAAATTACCAGCCCCGTCTGAGAGACGGGTGTCTAACGCTGGGCTCATTCGCCGAGGACACCAGGGCATACAGGAGGCTGGCAGGATTATACCGTGCCAACATGGCTCAGAAACAGATTGTAACCACAAGCAAGCTTGTTGATTCCGGAAGCCCAAAAACAAATCGGTCACAAATATTAGTTGGTTCTGCAAAAGATGGATGAGTTGGGTACTATTCTCCCCATTTTTCTCTTCTCCCTTCACACAAACAACTGAAATGTAAAAAGAAAATAAAAATAGGAGGGGCCTTGCATAAGGGCTGAAACGAGGAAAGAGAATGCTAAACATCAACCTCTTTCTTCGGAGGCTGGTGCTGATGGGAGCACAGGCCTATATTTTCCCGGTGAGTTTTGAAAGCAAATCCTGGTGATGCCCCAAATTTGAAACAGTACCAGTGAGAACAGAGTTATTATTTCACATAAACCCACTTCAATCTCCAGAGAGCATCAAGAGTTGGAAGTGGCTACCTATGGTAGTTCTAATACTTTCCTTCTCAGGGCAACTTCCATACCGTTTTCCATAGCAATGGCACCATTTCACATTCCCGCCAACAGTGTACACGGGTTCCAATTTCATAACATCCTTGCAAACAATTATTTTTTTTAATAATAGACATCTAACATGTGCCAGATGGTTTCTCAGTGTGGTTTTGGTTTCCATTCCCCTGGTCATTAGTGATGTTGAGTAAGTTTTTCTATATCTTTTGGCCATTTGTCTGTCTTCTTTGGAGAAATGTCTATGCAAGCCCTTTGCCCGTTTAAATTGACTCCTTTTATTTTTTTTTTTATTTTTTATATTTTTTGCTATTTAGCTAGATGAGTTCCTTATATATTTTGGAGATTAACTTCTTATCAGATATATTACTTGCGAACATTTTTCCCATTCTGTAGGTTGCCTCTACTCTTTTGTTTCATTTGCTCTAAGGAAATCCTCCCATTTGAGGAGACATCGGCGGATCTGGGGGACTGTATGTTCTGTGAAATACGTCAATCACAAAAGGACAAATACTCTGTGATTCCACTAATATGAGGATCTAAAGTTGTCAAACTTGTACAGAGAGGAGATAGAGAGATTGTTGCCAGGGAACCAGGAAAGGGGCAATGGGAAGTTGTTGTTCAACGAGAGTAAAGTTCTAGCTATGCTAGATGAAGAAGTTCCATAGTACATCATAATAACTGTAGTTACCAATGTGGTGTTGGTGACCTTTAAGAGGGCAGAGCTATGTCAAATATTCTTACACAAACACGCACACAAAAAATAGCAAAGAAACTTTGGGAAGTGGTGGAGATGTTTATTACCTTCATCATGATGATATCACAGGCTTGTCATATGTCCAAATTAATGAAATTGTATACATAAAATATATGCAGTTTATTATATATCAATTATAACTCCATAAAGCTACAAAAACAAGAAAATAATGTATTACAGAACTGTAATAATATGCAGCCATAATAAACAACCTAAAATAGAGAAAAATAAGAAATTAATAAGTTATTTAATTTAAAACAATTTAAAAAATAATATTCTATTTCTTTGCAGACCACAGACTATAAAATTAAGTAATAAGAAGAAACTATAATTGAGTACATGACAAGAAGGCATTAAGTCTATAGTGAAGTTAAAGACAAGTTCTTTCACATTTATAAAGAACAGAAAACACTCATTCCAAATCATGAAAGGGAATTAAAAATAATAATTAAGTATCTTTCATTCTCTTTTAAAAACCCAACAAAAGGCTGCCATCAAATCTAGTCAAAGCAATTCAAAGAGCACAGTATCTTCAGACATGTATGCAGCATCCTGACTGTAATTTGAATAGACTGATTTTAGCATTATATTACAATAGTAATGTGTTGTCACCATGATACAGTGATTTAAGAGCACTTTAATATTAGCAGAAAACCCGTAATATGAATCATAATGCTAATAATTAAAGGGAGAAAAAGCATATGAAAGTTTTGAGTAATTCTGAAAGGCATCTCATAAACTTCTGTCTGTTACTTGCAAACATTGTTACTAAACTAGTAATAAATTTATACGACTGTAAGATGATAAAGAAAAATCATATTAAAACAATGCAAATCATGTTTTAATTATGTTTAATCCCGAGGATATGTTTTTATTGATTTGAGAGAGAGAGGACGGGAGGCTCCTCTTAGCAGAAGCACTCTTTATGGGGAACTAAGACCCCAACCTTGTTGAGTGGAAGGTCCGGAGGTGCCAGTTCTGACTCCTCACGGGCCCTGGGTTGGGCCTGTGCAGACACGCCACCCTGCCTTCCAGAGGCAGCTCCTCACTTGTTTAAACTGAAAACAGGACAATCAGATAAAGGTCAGCAAATCTTCACATTTTAATTTATCGTTTGGATATTTAAACTCAGATAAAATATGTTTGGGGGAATATGGCACCTCGTTTCAAAGAACACCCATATCTAGGAATTCAGGCACAAATCTTGGAGAAATTGAAAATACTGGGCAATGCTATGCCAGAGAACGTGACTGGGGCACACTTTCCTCGAGGTTTCCTGCGTGCCTACTGTGTGCAGTGAGCAGGGCTGCAGAGCCGTGCCTGTGAGGGGCAGGGCAGGGAGACTCACTCTCCTTCCCCACGGGTAAGATTTCTCAAATGAGTGCACTAGCAACTATGCCAACATAAGTGATGGGGGGCAGGGTGAAGTAACGAGGTTTCTATTAGGGGAAATACGGTGCATTCACCGACGTGGGATTCATCTGAAAATGAGTAAATAAGCGTTTGGACACCAACCATCTTTCCCCCTTTGGCAACGTTTCAACAGGAAAGCGGTAGAATGAGTGATCGTTGCGGTGAGGAGCAATGCTTTCTCCTGAATTGGAGGCGGAGATGAAAGGTGCCCTGCCGCGGGATTCATCTTCCAGGGCCTCCACGCTACTCCTCGCTCCAGGATCAATGAGCTCCCAGGGGCTCATTGTGAATCACTGAGGCTCTCAACCCCCTTGAGGCGCTGACTTCACCTTCCCTCTCCCTCAAATCACTGCAGGGTCTAGCCCAGCGCCCTCTGATGGACATACAGTGTGGGCCACAGGTGTCACTTTAAATTTTATAGTCACCACATTTGTTAAAAATGTAAAAAGAAACATGAAATAACTTTGGGTCATATTTTCATGTAACTGAAAATATCCAAAATAGTAAAATATTGGTGGCGTCCATCTCGTTCTCGCTCTTTCCCTGTGCCAGGTCTTTGCTGTCCGGCATATACTTTACACTGAAGGCCGGGGCCAGCTGTACTAGCATCTTATCCCGTTCTCCCCGGGCCTTTTGAGCAGGGAAAGAGAGAGCTGGGTCAGCGCCTCTCTACAGCTTGATCCTGGGTCTAGTCCAGTGATGGCGAACCTTTTGAGCTCGGCGTGTCAGCATTTTGAAAAACCCTAACTTAACTCTGGTGCCATGTCACATACAGAAATGTTTTGATATTTGCAACCATAGTAAAACAAAGACTTATGTTTTTGATATTTATTTTATATATTTAAATGCCATTTAAAAAAGAAAAATCAACCAAAAAAATGAGTTCGCGTGTCATAGGTTCACCATCACTGGTCTAGACCCAAGTCTGCTGGAACGGAGCCGTCCACCTAGTGAGTGTTGCTGCAGGAAGTACAGCATCGCTTTGGCAAGGATAGAATTGGAGAAATAGGACCATCTCCTTATCAAATTCTCTTTTTTTCCGTTAGCCTCTGAATCATCAAAGAATGGAATTTCCCTGGAGGGATTACGTCCAAGAAAATGTTGGTAATTCCTACTTACTTGTTGCCTTTGGAAAGGAAAGGAAGAAAGGAAAAAAAGGAAGAAAGAAAGAGAAAAAATAAAAATATTATATTGGGACAAAGAGAATAACAAGTCTGTCTCTAAGACTTTTCCCATTGATTGAAAACTACTCAACAACTACAGAATCTGAGAGACCGTATGCGACTGGCAAGCTTTAAAAATCCCAATAATTTCAATTGCTTGCGTTTTCTTTCTTCATCTGCTGTGTGTGTCCACCCAGGGGCCCACTGAGGCAGAGGCTGAGCTGTGATGAACGAACCTGCCCAGACAGCCCGCGCCTGTGGTTGGGAACGCTGAGTCGCCCTGCAGGGAAGCGGCACCGAACAAAAGGGGGTCACCCTCCAACCAAAGCGCCCCCAGGTGTGGGGACTTGACTCGCGATGCCGCTAGTGATTTCCGTTTTCCTCTGACGCCTCAGGTGCCTAAGGAGGAGAGCTCTTCCCTCTGTATTTGCCAGTTCTGACATCTCAGCGTCTCTGATGATGTGCCCCCCGCGATTCCAGGGCCCAGTTGGCACGGCCATGTACGGTTTGGGGGGTGAAGAGGGGAGGCATCAGGCAATGTTCCCTGGGAATTCATCTACTAATGGACTAGCTGGATAGGGAGTTCTGCCATAAGGAACAGAGCCCAGTGATGGCCCGCCAAAATGAAAGCTCAGAAGACAGACAGCTGACTGTGGGGCATCACCGAGTCCTGTGGGTGGTCACTCCCAGGACCCAGAAAAGCGCCCACCCTCTTCGGAATGCCAAGGAGCCTGCGTGCACTCTGCCACCCGCAGGCCCGTGATGGGCGGTAGCAGATGGCCCGCTGGCGAGCGCGGGCACAGCTGTGGCAGCACCAAGACAAAGGAAAAAAGTCATCACATTTCAAGTAAGAACTTGTAATTATCTGCTTCTGTTTGACAGGGGAGAGCACTATTGTACGTGTCTCCCAAATGCCGAATACAGAGCCTGTTAGCTCCCCCCGGGACTTCAAGATGCCCCCCACCCCCGCCCGTGCAAGGGCACCCCCACTGCCCGGATTGTCAGTGCGTTAACATCGGCACCGTGAGCCTGGTTTGCGGGCAGCCTGGTCAAACCGAATTCATTGCAGCCATTTCTCCTTCGGACGCCGTTACGCTATGAATGAGCCGTCAATAGAGCTTTGAAAGATGCCGTTCTTTTTCTGAATAATTGTCACGTCTCTCTTTTTATTTGGCACCATTATTCCTCTCCCTGAAGGAAAGGAGGGCAGGGGGGGAATAGGAGGAAAAAAACAAATCCATGGCCTTTCAGCCACACAGTGTGGAAGGGAATGCATTTGACTTCTCTGCGATGCACTTAGAAAACTCCCGAGGACTAGCATGAGTCCCCTTATAAACTCAGTCTGACGACTGCATGTAATAATGGTTTCTGTTACCTCCCCAGCGCTGAGGCCAGGTAACAGACACGAAGCGTTTGCCACACGCAGGAACACAGAACCGCATCCCTGTGGGGCCGGTGCCAGCTCCATTCAGTGAGGATATTGGAGGGAATTCGCGTGGCTCCTTCTTCCTTGTGCCCATGTTCCCCTTGG